>NC_051282.1:2062500-2437500 GCF_015220745.1 Sebastes umbrosus | reverse complement strand
TAATAGAGATCCAGAGTAAGAAACACACACACACACACACACGCACACACACACACACACACACACACACACACACACACACACACACACACACACACACACACTAAATATACACAGTGATGAGAAGCTACAACATGTCTTGATCCTCTTCCTCTCCGTCCCTCCAGGTATACACTGGTCTTGTCTCCAGAGTTTGTCTCAGACGAGCGGCCACTCGCTATTGGATAGCCCCCTGGGGGCTCAGGGCCAATCGGAGAAGGACGAGGCAGAAACGGTCAGCGCCATGGCCTCCCTTAGCGTCGATGTCGAGCAGCCGGGCTCGGATCCCGACAACACAGAAACCAGCAGGTCAGGGTTGCACCACGATAGCTTCACACTATTATCGGGGGGGGGGGCTGAGAAGCTGTTGTGCCATGGAAAGAACACACAGTAACTAGAACAAATACAGATAGCTTAGCCTGATGCTTTTCACTTTTTATTCACAAAAATATGTTGTGTTATATTAGGGCTGTCAAAGGTATATCGTCAATAACGCGTTAACGCAAATTTGTTTTAAACACCACTAATTTCTTTAACGCATTAAGTTAACTTGAGATTTTGAGGTTGTAGCGAGGCTCAGTTTTAAAGCTAGAATGGCACTCGGAGAGCGCAGACCTCCGCCAACACGTGACTTTAAAAACAGATCACAGCTAACCCTAACTCTAACCCTCACCCAAAACAAAATAGGGCAGACTTAAAGGGACTATTTGTAACTTTCAGAAATGCTTCTTAACAGCGACACCTGTGGCCGTGAAATTAACGAAAGTCAGCATCGAGCTCGTGCTTGTGCTCGCTCTACATAGACATGAACGAGCATCACTCAAAACAGTGAGGCGACACATTTCAGCTAAAAGCACAATATCACTCTATATTTCAGCTGCTTGGCAGTAATGTTAGCTGACCAGACGCAGGTCTCTCCATGAATCAATGCCGATACTGTGTTTGCTTCTCCTGCCTCAGCGCAGGCTGAGGCAGCGGGGCTACGCAGCGAGAAACTCGTCTCCCTCCGCCCGCAGCCGGAGTGAACAGGGAGACACCGGCACCCGGTCGGTAACGAGACGACAAGGTTTCTCTCTGCGGAGCCCCGTCACTTCACAAGACGCGGGAAACCTCTGTTGGTCTGGAAGAGCTGCAGCATTTATTTCTGCACAAACGTCCACTGTACATTCCACACGCGAGCGCATATGTGAGCGCGCATGTGTCCCGACCCGGTACATTTATACGCTTAAAAAGTTACAAACAGTCCCTTTAATAAATGGGTCACCAGAATTTCTTTTTCTCATTTGCCTCTCAGGGCTTCCGTAGAATCGTGTCACAAGGTCTAATATTAAACTTGAGGTTTATCTATTTTCTTCGTCATAAACCATGCACTGTATGTACTGCATATATTTTGACAAGTGCTATTGAATTGTTTCTTCTGACCTGCCCTCAGGTCCACAGAGGAGCCGATGGAAGAAGAGCCCGTATTGTAGGAAGAACTTAAACGAGAACCGCACAAATATTCACCTCCTTCTGGCACCTCCTCTTCCCGCTACAGAGTGTGTGTAGGTACACACACACACACTCTCACACACACACACACACGGAGTGGAATTGTGCTGTTGTGGAGGACTCTTGGTTGAGGAGAACATTATGGTGGCAGGAGGAGAAGGCGGGGGGACTGTGATAAAGAAGGACACATCTCTTTTCTACTGGTTCATCAGCCCGAAGGAGGAGCAGACGACTTGTTTGGCATCTCCATGGAAACCAGAGGAGGAGGGGGGGTCAGCAAGGAGACACGTCTTGTAAACCTGCATACCTGTACACAGTAACCACTGAAGTTCTGCCTTCCACCTCACAATCATTCTTCTCTTTCTATTTCGTCCCTACTCCTCTGTTTTCCACAGCGGGGGACGATAACTGTGGAAAAAAAGTTTGGATAATAATGACATGCAGGGCTGGAAGTTTGAATCCCGTCGAAATGTCAGACACCGAGAGGACGACTTGTCTTCTCGTCTGTCGGCGAGACACGCTGAGCGAACGCGGGGTCGGCCGGCGAAGGAGGAGCAAAAATGAACAGAGGAGGAGGAGGAACTAGGTGCCTTTTTTCAAAAAACGTCCAATCACAAACACCACAAAACAACACCACCGCCGCAGCACCTCAGCAAACCAACCAGCCAATCAGGACTGAAGAAACACACCGATGCACACGCTCACACTGCTGTCGTTTCATTTCGGAGTCTTTGTTTCTTCATCTGGATGCCTTAATTTGTTCACTATTCAGCAACCTTGAGAGAGAGAATCACGAGAGTTGATATAAATATATATATATTCAGAAATGTATTGAAACTGCTAAGAATTGTATTTTTTTTTTTTTTTTTTTAAATCTGACAACATTCATGCCAGGTACTCCCAATTTTGTTTTAGGGAAGAAAATGCCTCTAAAGCCATCATTACACACTAGAAAATCCCCAGTAAAAGACTCCATTGAATATTAATGTAACGTTAATAATAATATTCAATCAGACTTTTATGGGCTCTGGTGTTCAGTGTCTCAGGATCAGGCCTTGTTCTAGCAGTATTCATGGGTTGCTCGTTTGTCTCTCTCTCTCTCTTTCACTCATGTTGGTGGGAGTCTTGTGACCTGAGCCCCATCCCTTCTTCTCCCAAAGGGGATTGTGGGATTGTGGCACGTTTTTGAAACACCACAACGACCACCACGTCCCTCTTTTTTTTATTATTTTAATATTTCCTCTTTGGTGTAAATACTGTTTCCTGTCCTGTTGCCCACGGTTACGTCACAGCAGACTCAGCGCGGCCACTTTTTCTATATCTGTACATACATAATATGTATAAAAACACAAAATAATTTCTCTTTTTGTATAAAAAAAAAGATAATATTCTATATATAAATATAAATATATATATATATATATGTAAACTGTTTTATCCAATCAGATTGGATTTATGAATATATTCTATTTGGAGATTTGATGTTTTAAAAGGTTTGGCTGTTTGACAGGAAGTAAGCACACGGGTCTGATGTCTTCAGACCGCCACCTGTTTGTTTGTTTGTTTGTTTGTTTGTTTGTTTACAGATGTTGAGGATGGCTGGATGTTGTCGCAGTGGTTGTTGTTGTTGTTGTTGTTGTTGTTGTTGTGGGTGAACAGCGAGCTCCAGTTCCTCTGGCAGGAGCAGGCAGGGCAGCGCTGCCCTCCGCAGGCAAACAGCAGCAACTACAGAAAAAGGGGGATGTTAAGGTCAGGGGTCATGTGGTAAATAGATTGGTCCAGTGATGATGCATTTTTGTAGTCCCAACAGGAAGTTACCTTGTCCCTCCATGGCTTTATGATATTCATAGCCTTGACCGTTGTGCTACATATCACGGTTCTGAATCCCCAGATCCTGTAACTCGGACATTTCAGCCACCGAGAGGCTCAACAGATGGTTGGAAACTGCCTAGCGACTTATAAGATGTTGTGCCAAAATAAAGACAATTAAATTCTGAGTTTAAAGGTCCCATGTTGTAAAAAGTAAGATTTTCATGTCTTTTATATTATAAAGCAGGTTTAAGTGCTTTATAAATACTGTGAAAGTATCGAAGCGTTCAATATACAGAGAAATACACACAGCCTGTATTCAGAAATTGAACGTTTGAAACAAGTCGTTAGGATTTCTGTCTATTTGTGATGTCATAAATATACAATATATATATATATAAATGTGTCCCAGTTTATTCCTGGTTGCAGTGTATGTGAATGACATCAGCTGACAGGAAGTAAACATGGACCCAAACTGTTGCCAGGCAACGCAATTCCGTTGCAATTCTGTTGAAATGCAGTAAAACGGAGCGTTTCAGACAGAGGGTAAATACAGGTATATATTTAGGCAGACAGTATGAGGAAAATAAAGTTTTTTTTTAACTTTACAGCATGTAAACATGTTCTAGTAGAAACACAAAATACAAGTATGAACCTGAAAATGAGCACGATATGGGACCTTTAAAGGAGAAGACATTTCTTGGTCAGAGTAAATGGGGTCATGAGGTGGCTAAGAAGATTGCCTACCATTTTGTAAATTCATATTTTCAATATTCTTGCTGTAACCAATTTTTATGGACCACTCAGTGACTAAAATGGTGATGCAGGACTGCGTAATTGTTATGTTATATGAAATCATTTTCTCAAGCTAACAATAAGCTAACCTTTGAAAAAAAAAAAAAAATGGGTTAACCCTAATTAACCCTTATTGCTCTGGTGCCATTTACTTAACCCCAACTTCCTCAGCTCCGCGCTTACGCTGCACCAACTCATTTTAAAGACTTTAGTTGGTGCTCCAGGGATGATGTCGTTTTTGTAGGCCAACCAGGAAGTTATCATCGCCCTGGGTTCCCTCCACAAAAAGCCAATGGGATTGTTCCATTGGGTTTTGGATTATTACAGAAAATAAGCTCTGTTGCAAACACATGTTTATGATACTTACACGTTTTGTTCAGCAAGATAATCTTCACTAATGAACACCACTTTTATGATTTTTGAAGCATGAATGTAGTTGCCAGAAGTAAAAAGCTAACGTTAGGCTATAAACTAACTACATCAAGGTCACATGAGCGCGAGTATAAACGACGAGGCTGTAACGGCAGACGAGTTGGCGTGATGACGTTTAGTAGTCTCATTTAGCCACTTGTTAGCAACCGCCTTTTTTAAGAAACAAAATGGCTTCCATTAGTGGGGTATTTATTGATGTGCTTTATGTCGTAGAACAAAAGATTATCTCTTCAGCTCGTGTTAACCACAGACCTTATTTCAGGCATCTAACTAAAAACCCATTCAAAAAACTTATCGACTTCCAGACGAAGGAACCGGAAGTGCTAAAATGCTAACTCATTTGGTAAACGTGTGTTTGCCAAAGAGCTCCTTTTTCTGCAATAATCCAAAACCCAATGGAACAATCCCTTTGGCTTTTTGTGGAGGGAACCAGGACGATGCTAACTTCCTGGTTGGCCTACAAAAATCCCCGGAAAACACTCTATTGCCATTGTTAGTGCTGTTAGTGCTGTTAGCTCCGCTAGCTGCGAGCCCGCCGGCTAAGTCGTCACCACGTTGAGAGCCGTGTGGAGGCAACAGATATGCTCTGAAATGTGAATTTAACACCTTCGAGCTAGCGTTGTCTGCTTCCCTGAAGACGCCCTGCTTCAGAGCTGGACCAGTCTATTACCAATATCTAGAGAAACTCAACTCAGAAACACTATGGAGTGACGTCAGTAAGCTAACTCTGCCGGACACAATCTTCAACCTCACTTAAAGTCCATTTTTTCCCAGGACCCTCCGCGGTGTAGCGAGTGTTGTAGCCGACGCTGCTACCTCTGGGTCTCATCTGTTCAAAGCAATATGACACTGATAGGACAGCCCGTTAGCCCATGGTAACACAGCAGGCAGCGTCACAGCTTTACGTCATTCACGGAGCTTTTAAACACGTGCCGTTTGTGTGTTATTACCTGTCTTGTGGAACGGACAGAGTTATTGATTGATCAACACATTGATTGATTTATTGAGCTGTGTTTCCAGGCGGTTCAGTGTAGTCTTTTTGTACTAATGTAAAACACTAAGGCCATTTTGTCCATCATATTTGTATTCAGTAATAGCAGCGTCTCCGGTTGGGGGGTGGAGTTGGTAACTCAAGATGTCCCCAAAGACCGACAGAAATTAGCCATCGAACATGGTGGGATGGTGTTGATGTCTGAACTCGACTGGAGTTCATGCGGGCACAAAGGAACAAAACAGCAGCAGTGGAACAAGCAAGCGGCAACTACCACAGAAGCCTGTCAATGAAGCAATTTATAGCCCACTTAAAAATGCCTTCCTTAAAGGTCCCATATTGTAAAAAGTAAGATTTTCATGTCTTTTATTTTATAAAGCAGGTTTAAGTGCTATATAAATACTGTGAAAGTATCGAAGCGCTCAATATACGGAGAAATACACGCAGCCCGTATTTAGAAATTGTGCGTTTGAAACAAACCGTTAGGATTTCTGTCCATTTGTGATGTCACAAATATATAATATTTAGACCATTACACGGTTTTAAACATAAACATTCTAAATGTGTCCCAGTTTTTTTCCTGTTGCAGTGTATGTAAATAACATCAGCTGACAGGAAGTAAACATGGACCCAAACTGTTGCCAGGCAACGCAATTCCGTTGAAATGCACTAAAAGGGAGCGTTTAAGACAGAGGGTGAATACAGCTATATTCAAGCAGACAGCATGAAGAAAATATATATTTTTTTAAACATTACAGCATGTAAACATGTTCTAGTAGAAACATAAAATACAAGTATGAACCTGAAAATGAGCACGATATGGGACCTTTAAGTGTGTTTTAAACTACCATCAACTAATGAATACAAATTGTCTGCTGAGTAATTTGGTATTATTTATTATTAGCATCTAGTGGCCATTATCAGTTCTGGTTTATCACAACTTGAGCCTTATTTTTTTTGTAGTTTTAGCCATCATTCCCATAATTAATAAGACTCTCCGAGTTAATCTGGAAGCGCAAGAACTTCAATAAAATAACAGAGCAAGAAAGATGAGCAGTCAGAAACAAACAAACGCTCTCCATACTCGCCATAGCTGTGCACCAACGGCGTTCCGAGAGATAATTCCTGAGGCTCCCTGACAGCTGTTCACAATCCAAAGAGAAGCCATGTCTACTCAGGACCTTCAGTAGATTCAATGTGAGATGAGTTGCAAGCAGTTTAACCAAAGAGTGATTTCTTTTTTTTTTTTTAGAGCAAGCAAACTTTTTTCGCAGATTTTTTTTCTCAAATTTTCTTACGCGCGTATCATCTATCTATCTGGTTGTTACGTCTTGTTGTTGCCCCCTCTTCTTCTGCAGAAGTTTACCCGCCCATCTTCTAATATTCACATAAAAGTAGTAGATTCATTTGCATTTTTTTTTGTTGCCAATTTTCTAGAAATATACAAATATATATATATTTTTAAAAAATGACAATAAATAAATAACATTTGTATGGGAACTTGGCTATTAACCCGCCTATGAACAGCTATAAATACTTGCAACTTTAGACACACCGTTCAAACGACTGTATATGTAGATGGACGATGCGTCTCCACTTCCTCCCACTGTACAAAATTTAAGCCAAAATGTCCTGGATACGGGAGCTGCCATCTCGAGATTTTGACGTCATTTGGAGCCAGAGGCTGTGCAGTAGTGATCGGGGGGGCCCGCAGCTGCGGTATCAAGGTCCCACCTGAGCCAATCGCAAGCCGAGCACGGCCGCACCTTCTTAGCGTGAGCCACCTAGCTGCTACGTCAGCACCGCGGTAGCTGTTTGGTGACTACTTTACTCAGAGCAGCTGTCAAATAACTAATTAAAACCAAACTTATCAGAAAAATGATAAGCGTGATAAGAACTACCTAAAATGATAGAAACCATCTTTGGGAAAAGTGTATTTGATGTGTACTTTGACTTTTTAGTTTGGCCCACGTCCCATCCGCTAACATGGAGGGGGGCTGGCTTTATGGCCTATACTGCAGCCAGCCACCAGGGGGCGATCCAGATGATTTGGCTTCGCTTTTGGGGAGCTGTCATGTCGTCCATCTTTATATATATATACAGTCGCCGAGATTTCAGCAATTACTTTTGTGAGTTATCGCAATCGACAGAAATGACAAAAAATATAAAAATAAAACTCAGATGGTAACAAACAGAATTATCCTTGGAGTCGGGGTGGGGGGGGTTGCTGCTTGGTCTTCCACTGCTGCCGGAGGGCACACACATAAGCACAGATTGCAGACTGAAAGCTTTAAGAAGCCGGTTCAGTGCTGCGCTGATCACGCTCAGTTCTGGTTGGTTTGTACTGAGACAAACTGAGAGTTCGGAGGAGCCGGTGGGGGGGGGGGGGAACCATCTGTACCACTTTCTACCCTGTACAGGATAGTGCTGAGTCTGATGGTTTGTACATCAGGGTGATGAATCTTGCCTCCCTAGTCCAGAGAGGCTACACAGCTTTACTGTCGCTACCACCCCCCCCCCCACACACACACACACACTAAGGTTTCACGCACTCTCACGCACACACAGACTATTTTGCTACACAAGTTAATACTGTATATTTCTTGATATGTTTGATACTGTGGTGTAAATGTAGTGTCCTGCTATGATGCGGTGTGGTGGTGGGGGGGGGAGGTGTATTTTTGAACTCCTGGGTGGGACAGAGGAGGTTCAGCATCAGTGTGACTGTCACCTTCTCTCTCCTTCTCCTTTACCTCCGTCTCTTTTTCGAGGGGAGACGTTCTCTCTGTTACCTTTCTCTCTCGTCCGGCTCGTGACTGAAAAATCGGAAAACGCCGTTTTCGTTGGAACCGATCACTGAAGCACATTCCTGACTCTTCTCTCTGTCCGTGCTGTCGTTTTCTCCAGATTCTTTCCTGTTTGCGACGATACAACATGTGTCTAGTTCTCGCCGACTCACATGTATATAAAGTGCATATATGTGTACACATGTGCAATACACGCTATTC
Organism: Sebastes umbrosus; assembly: GCF_015220745.1. Classification (NCBI taxonomy): domain Eukaryota; kingdom Metazoa; phylum Chordata; class Actinopteri; order Perciformes; family Sebastidae; genus Sebastes; species Sebastes umbrosus. The sequence goes on along the minus strand of NC_051282.1, from coordinate 2,428,935 downwards.
GAGCAATCTATTACTGTGACTATTATTGATGATGATACTTGTCCCCTTTTTTCGTAGTTTCAGCCCCGTTTTTTTCTTCTTCGTCCTGATTTCCTGTTGATGAATTGTGTTGCAGGAGCTTAAAAAGGGAAGAAGGTGACTCTTGTGATTCTTCACACTTTAATTTTTCAGGGGTTGGTGGACATTTTAATGAAGCCCTTTTTTTTATTACTCTCACTGTAATGTTGTGACGTTGATCCTGATTATCTGTTTCTTTGTGTTTTTTTAAAGTGGGCCTGTTGTTAAACTTGTCTGGAAACTCAATAAAGCAATTCACCGACTGTCAGTTCCATTTGGTCCAACACTCTGCCATCCAGCACCTCTAAAGCTCTTTTGGACAGAACAGGGTTAGCTGTTCCCCCCTCACATCTTCCAGCCCTGCATGTCATTATTATCCATTATTATGAAGTCATCTTTCAAAATGTTTGCAAAGCCAGAAGAAAAAGGAATATGTCAACTGAACAGTGTCCAGGTCAGCAGCAGGTTTTAAATTGACAAGCTTGACTCTCAAAAGTAAAGTCTACAATACAAAATATTAGGGACGCACCGATACCGATACCAGTATCGGGTATCGGGTCCGATACTGTGCTCATGTACTCGTACTTGTACTCGCAAAACGGCTCCGATACAACCTCACCGATACCACTTTACAGCAGCGTGACGTTAACCTCTCATCACCATCTTTCGGGTCCTATCGCACGCGCTCACGCTCCACCTCCCCGACGGTGCGGGCGAGACGGGCCGGAGGTGCGCCCGACCCCGCTGGGCCGGGATGAAATCTCAGCCAGCGCGCGCCGGCCCTCACTTTCATTGCGCCAAGGGGTTTTACTTGCACCCTCTGACTCGCGCGTGCGTTAGACTTTGGTCAAGACGGGTCGGGTGGGTTGCCGACATCGCCGCAGACCCCTGACACCTTTCACGTGGGCCGAGCCCCGCTCTGGGGGCACGACGCGGTTGGTGCGCACTAAGGATAGTCGGCCCGGTGACACTTGGGCCACAGCCCCGAGAAGCACGGTCGCGGCGCACCACCTCGTATGCAGGACTCCCCAGCTTGCCGTGTGTCACTCACCGCCTCCAGCTGGCTGTTAACGAGGGTCTTTTGGCACAGAGAAGTACTTGTACCGGTACTCGGAAAAAAGTAGTATAGTATAGTATGCCGAAAAAAGTCATAAAACAATTATAATATAGCATGTCGAAGTCATAAGGATAATATGTAAAGAAAAGTCACAGACATCATAATACTTCATGTACAAAAATTTCAAAAAATGTCATGATATAGTCTGCGACAAAAGTCAAAATAGTCAAAGTGTAGTATATCACAAAAATCCTAATAGTCATAGGATAGTATGTTGAAAAAGTCAAAATAAAAATAAAAAAGTCATAATATCCTGTAATATGCCAAAAAGAAATCATGATATAGTATGTCGACAAAAAGTAAAAAATTTCACCGTATAGCATGTCGAAAAACAAGTCATGTTATATTATAGTATGTCAAAAAAGTCATAATATAGTATGTCATAAAAATAAGTCATAGTATAATATGCCGTAAAAATGTCATACAATGTCGCAGTATATTATGCCATACAAAATTCAGAAAGAGTCAGTATAGTACACCATCAAATATCATAAATGTATGCCATAAAAAGTCATACAAAAATGTCAAACAAGTCATAATTTAGTATGCTAAAAATGTTTGTATAATATATCATAGAAAAGTCATCATATAGTATAACATAAAAAGTTCATAAAAGAGTCATAGTATATTACAAAAGTGTCATAATATAGCATGTCATTAAAAAGTCACAGTATAGTATGCCATAATATGTCTTATACCAAGGTCTGGGTGAATACTAAATGCTAATTGACTGTAGGGTGTCCATTAATTCCTGATAATGGACACCTACGAAACTGTCTGTTCACCATTCCAAATTAATGCGCAGGCTACGGAAAAATCGGAATATCTTATTTACAACACTGAGCGTAACGTTAGTCCTTCAGTGCCTCATCCTCTGTACATAATAACTATTAATTAATAATTCATTTATTTCTATTTTGACTATTTCTATTTTGACTATATTATGGACCAAAAGATTAATTGAGAGAATAACTGACTAAATTAATAATTAAAATCATCATTAGTTGCAACCCCATTTTATTTATTTTTTTATTAGTCAGTTAAATATCCTCAAACTGGAATCAGCCTTTAAAAAAATGATCTGCATCAGGTTACTGATGGTGAGATACAGAGGGAGCCATTCAATCACCAGCCTGACCCTGGCTAAGTTAGCTGCTAACATTTTGTTGCCACCAAGTCACCATACATGGAGTAGAGACAAAAAACAACACAATGCCACTGAGGAAACAATTTAAGAATGAATTTATAAATATTAAATGTGATGTGAGCAGAGAGAAAACTCCTGCAGCACATCTCAATCAGCTGGCATCACCGAACAATTTATCAAACAATATGTACATTGGAGAGCCTGTTTTATACAAAAGAAAAACACAGTGTGCTTATCCCAAAAACGACAGAGCGCTGCAGACATTAGACACACATCCAGCACTCAGCTGCAGAGGGAAACTTACGGAGCCCCCCTAGACCCCTAGGAAAAAAAATGTATGTGGGGCTCTGTAGAAACTAGCTGACTCACTGCTAATGAATTCTTTTTAAAAACAAGGCCACTTCCTGTCTTTCTGAGAGAGTTCGTAGTCGGAGAGCGACTACAGTCTAACTCTCCGGTGAGTAGATCTTGATGAGGTGTTGTGGCTCGGTGGGATAGCCGGTGACCGGGCAGCGGCGGTTGGCTTTCACATACATGTAGATGCAGCGGTAGCAGAAGACGAAGCCGGAGGTGGACAGCACCGTGGCGTTCGCGCGTAGCCTCCGGCACAGCGGGCAGTTCCTGCTGTCGGGGCCGGGAGGCTGAGTTTCTTTGATGCGGTCGGCCGGTATGGACGGGGAGTCCCGACCGCTCTGCTCCTCCTGCTGCTGCAGGTGGAGGGGGGGTGGAGGAGCGGGCAGGGAGGTGAGGCTTTTCACAGTGCTCTGGTTGTCTGAGGAGTACCACCACTCCAGGAACTGCAGGAAAAAGACGCCCAGCGAGAGGGAGGTGGAGAGGGACACGGCCGCGCCACGCGCCGCCTGTGACATCAACCACCATGCTCTCTGCACCAGGCTGCAAAACAGAAGAACAATCCATTGTGGGTGGTGGATTTTAGAACTTTGTCTGACGTTGGGACTCCTGCAAGAACACTGATTACACATATTCCTCCTAACCTAAACTCTCTCTAACGTTATTCTGGGAGGTTTTTGCGTGTTTCTAGTTTTCACCAAACTTTAACTGCACTGACCTGCACAAAAAGACATCGTATAGGATGTCAAAAAAAGTAAAAATAAAAAAATCATAGTATAGTATATCAAAAAAGTCATAGTGTAGGATGTTGAAAAAGTAAAAAAAAAAGTCATACTATAGTATGTCGAAAAACGCTTATAAAAATCGTAGTATGGTATTTTAAAAAAGTTTTAAAAAAGTCATAGTGTAGTATGTTGAAAACAGTCATAAAATTATCATAGTATAATATGTCGAAAAAAGTAAAAAAAAATGAAGTCACAGTATAGTATGTATGTAGTATGTATGTAGTATGTATGACTGTTTTTCAGAAATCCCTTGTTTCAGCCTGATGAATGACACGTGTTCATGAGGAGTTGTGGGTTCCTTAGATTTGATCATTACCATGATCAACGCCACCCAGACTGCCATATAATAGAAGTTTGCTCCATTTGTGGACGTGTTTCATTCCAACAAATGTTACCAAAGGATTAAAAGAAGAATTTCACACCACAGGGCTCTAAGTCCTGCCGTCAGATACCAGCGGACAAATATTAACAACACATTTAGCCGTGTCAGTCGTCGTATTAGAGGACCAGAAACAACGAGAAAATATGAATACAGCTGCTGTCTATAAGCCTCAAAGAACAGAACAAAAGATTGTTCTCCATTTGGAGAAGGAGTTACAGAAGAGTTACAACTCTTACCACTGACTGGAGAAGCTGTTAATATAGCATTAATAACACACACACACACACACACACACACACACACACACACTTAGAATGTGTTTAAACTGTACCTCCCATCCGCTGGGTTGCCACTTGTGCTGGTCTTCAGCTCCATGTCTCTGAGATCTTGGACGTTAAGTCGTGCCAGTCTGACCCTGGCCAGCCACAGCAGGGGGTTATGGCTCCTGGCGACCCCGAAGACAAAGAGCAGCTGCTGGCAGAAGACCCAGGCCTGCCAGGCCGAGCTGACGTACGGGTACGCCGCCACGGCCGCCTGGTACAGCCTCTGGCTCCTGGTCTGCGCCAGCCGGATGGAGAAGTCCTCCTCGTCCCTCTGCCGCGCCAGCGTCGCCTCCAGCTTGGCCCGCAGGTACGGCGCCAGGCAGAGGAGAAGAAGAGAGCGCCAGCGTGACTTCCCGCGCAGCCCCAGGCGAACGGGAACAGGTCCTCGCCCTCCCAAAACTCTCTTCAGGCCGTAGAAGTTCTCGGAGAAGGAGGCGCTGCAGTGAGACAGGAAGTGGTTCTGGAGGAGGAGGTCCAGCAGCAGGTAGACCTCGTCAAAGCGTCGCCACAGGAACCCAAAACGGGACGGGTTGGACTCTGCCAGAACCTGAGAAGGTCACCAACAAGCGGGTAGTTAGAACCAAGGGGGAAGTTTCTTTGCAGAGCACAATTTAGGGCTTCATCACAATTCAATCTCAGCCTCAATTTAGGCCATTTAATTTTTATGTGGCAACGATTCTGCAGTGTTTGTATTAGCAGAGAGATCCTTTCCATCAAAACAAACGCTCCTAATTTCTCCACAAGCTGCATCAACAAACGGCAAGTGTGTCTTACTCTCTGTGACAAACTGCACAAGAAGAGGACAGAATATTGATGTCAGTAAATTGAATGTGTGTGAGAGACAGCGAAGTAAAATGCAGTGAAAGAGAAAAAAAATGTAAGTAATGACAAAAGTCTTAGGAACCCAGCGACGGTGAGCAGATCAATAAACGTTACTCACTGCCTTCCTGCAACTCTTCCTCACGTGTTGGTACCTGCTCTAACTTTACACTAAAGTTAAAGAGGAACTACCCCTCAAATCCTCAATTGGAGTAAAGAGATTCAGTGTATTAAATGAAATGGTCTTTCCTTAAAAAGTCAACTTGTTTTGGAAAGGCTAAAGGCCAACAAATATGGTTTGAAGCAGAATATGCTGATTAGTAAAAAGTCTGAATTCATGCTGTGTCAGGTCTGTCCGCAAGACGACAAGCAAACAACTTCTGAAATGCTTGTTTTCTGAATGGAGTTTGGATGGATCAGTGCCAGGCTACGCTAACATTGTAGCTGCTGCATTAACACTCCATCTAGGAATAAATACAGCAGCAACGTCAGTGATGACAGCGGGAGAATCTCAACGCTGATAAACTTTGGCGATGTATTTTATAAATTGTTCCACACCACTTATATGATGAATGCTTTTGATACACATGCTTTAATAAAAAACTGAAATACATTTAACTTTGCAGACTGTATGTCATACTAATACCTTTTCACCTTGTATAAAATGTATAATATACTGACAAGTAAATGTTACCATTTACTATTACTGAATGTCATTTGCTTCATTATAAGTTGTCTTTCAATCAAACATTAAGATATAAGTGGAAAAAACTGTTCACAAAACATTATAGACATGACCACTGACTATTTGTGTAACAATTTAGCCACAAATTCACATCCTGACATAAACGGTCCGGCCAGATACTCCGTTTTGACCGAGTCTTGTTATCATGAACAGTCTGACCCTACAGACTGTGAGGATCCTTGAGGATCACACAAGACTTAAGGTCGGCATTAGGGATTGGAATAAGTATTTTTTTCTTAAAAAAATAATGTTCCTAAATATCATGATCTGAATGTTAAGGGAGTTTCTTTTGAAGGCCCTCCCTCACCTTGACAGCGTGTCTCAGTGCCGGTCTGACCGCCTCCATCAGAGACTCCTGCGCCAGGACCTCAAAGATGGACGGCTGCTCATTCACAGCGGTGGAGGTCAGATGGGCTCCGGCCTCAGCCATGACTACTACTGCTGCCTCTGCCGCTGCTGCCTCTGCCTCTGCCGCTGCTGCCTCTGCCTCTGCCGCTGCTGCCTCTGCTGCTGCCTCTGCTGCTGCCGCTGCTGCAGAAACACAACACAAGGATGTTTTACATCTCAGCATAAGTGTACAAACAGTGAAATAGCCTGGAGGAATGACATACATGCATGAACATTAAATCTAAGTCACAGAACTAAGCTTGTATTTTTCTGAAAGATAAAACCCCTACAGCTGTTCTTATTGTAAATGTATTTTCATAACCCCCAGAGACACTGAACCACTCCTTGACCATCATTTCATCTAACCAGCCAGATAAAATAAGGATTCTTAACTTGTTACCCAGTTACTACTGTATTTACCAACCCAGGTGGCTGGATATGACAGATCTCCTCGCTTGTTTATGGCCAACAATGATTACATTACATGACGGTGTATGACAATACTAAATAAAGATGAAAAGTACCTCATTATTAACTATAATAGTAACTTTAATATAGCCCATGTATACAGCCATGTACATGGACAACATAGCGTGAACGTGACGTCACCTTCTCCTGTTAGCTGTTAGCGTCGCTGACTGTCTCCTGACTCCTGGCGTCTCTTCGTCTCTTCAGGCTTCATCAACATCACACGGTCCTTTAAAAACAGCGAACATTAAAGCAACAACAGACAGACATGTTTGTTCTGTTACTGACCACTCTCTGTGCAGAGAGCACTGCCCACAACAAACACCACTTCCGCACTCTGACGTCATGACGCAGATGTACGTAATTCCGGTCCGTTAGCTCTTGCAGGAAGTGGGGAAACCTAATACATTTATGGTGGAAACACGACTTCTTCCTTTTAGACTCTGCATCACTGACAAAATTAGAGAAATACATGTGAAAATATTACACAAAATGTATCCAACAAAACGTGTAACATAATTTTTTTCAGATATTGATAACAAATGTAGGCTACTTTCTGCAAGACTGAACAAGAAAGTATAATTCATCTGTTTCATGGTTGCCCATCTTGTATTACATTTTGGAAAGACTTTGAGAATGGTATATTGTTTAACCATCATGCTTGATGATTGATAATCATAATGTTCAATAGTCATAAATATTGAATTCATTTGGAATCACCGAACCATTCTTGATCGCTCCGTGTAGTTTGACACATTCATATAAGATCATTGCCGGGTTCATTTCCCTGAGGGGCTAAAAGAGGTTCAAATGGCTACAAAGGTTAGGGGACCTTTGGTTGTTGTCACGGTTACAATAATAAACATGGAACGGCCATGGTCATGCTAAAAAACATTGACAGTCAGGAGATTTGTTATGTATTCTCTTTCAAGGTCCCATATTATAAAAAAGTGAGATTTTCATGTTTTTTATTATAAAGCAGGCTTAAGTCCTATATAAATACTGTGAAAGTATTGAAACGCTCGATCCACAGGGAAATACACACAGCCCGTATTCAGTAACTCTGCATTTGAAACAAGCTGTCATGATTTTTGTCCATTTGTGATGTCACAAATATACAATATTTAGACCCTTTACACAGATTTAAATGTAAACATTCTAAATGTGTCCCAGTTTACTCCTTGTTGCAGTGTATGTGAATGTCACCAGCTGACAGGAAGTATACATGAACCCAAGCTGTTGCCTAGCAACGCAATTCTGCTTTGCAATTTTGTTGCAATTCCGTCGAAATGCCCTAAAACAGAGTGTTTAAGATAGAGGGTAAATACAGGCATATTTAGGCCGACAGTATGAGAAAAATAAAGGGTTTTTGGAACATTACAGCACGTAAACATGTTCTAATAGAAACACAAAACACAAGTATGAACCTGAAAATAAGCATGATATGGGACCTTTAATACTCTTACCAACATGGGAGTGGGCAAATATGCTGCTTTATGCAAATGTATGTATATAATTAATACTGAAAATCAATCAACAACACAAATCAATGACAGATATTGTCCATAAACCCTCTCAGGTACTGCATTTGGCATAAAAAAATATGCTCAAATCATAACATGGCAAACTGCAGCCCAACAGGCAACAACAGCTGTCAGTGTGTCAGTGTGCTGACTTGACTATGACTTGCCCCAAACTGCATGTGATTATCATAAAGTGGGCATGTCTGTAAAGGGGAGACTCATGGGTACCCATAGAACCCATTTACATTCACTGATCTGGAGGTCAGTCCCCCTTTGAAAATGGCCATGCCGACAAGCTAGTATGACATGGTTGGTACCGATGAATTCCTTAGGTTTTCTAGTTTCATATACCAGTATCTTCACTCTAGCTCAATCGCTAGTATCTTAACTCTTAAAACCAAGACCGTTACAACCTAAAAATCACAATTTGCGTTAAAGAAATTAGAGGTGTTAAAACAAATTAGCATTAACTTGTTATTATCGCGTTAACTTTGACAGCCCTAATAATAAAACTGAAATAATGAAGGTTTACAGTTTTACACCGGCACCATCTTCAAGACAAGGCCTCAAGATTAGGTTATGAATCAGGACCCTATAGGCCCTTATGTCAGTGGATACTGTGCTTTAGTGATGCATATTCCCTTTATAATTTATAGCCTAGACTTTGGAGTTCTGGGACCCCAGGGCAAGTGTACGCTGCCCCCATGTTGTAAATCCAGCCAGCACTGATGCTTACATGCAGGGCCGGCTCTAGCCCTTTTGGTGCCCTCTGCGAAATTTGGATTTGGAGAGTCCCCCCCCTGCCATCGCCGGTGGTGCTGCAGCCGCTCCAGGCTGAGGGTTCCATCCCCTAACCATAGCTGCAAACACACATGAGACATCACAGTGGTTTGTGTTCATAAATAACTGTATTTATTATAATATAAGTGAACAATTGGTCCCTGATATTGTCCCGTGATATTGAAAAGTGTTTAGTCAGTTTCACTAAAACGAGAATTACAGGGGTGAAAAGTGTATTTCATTCTTTATTAATTTATTTGTTCATTTGTTACCTCAATGCAGAAAATGAGGAATGGCGCCCCCTGGCATTCTATTTCTCTGTTGGTCATCCATCTGGCTCCCGGCATGCACTCAAACTCTTCACAAGATGTTATAACAGTGTTTATATAATATTAAAGTCAGTGAAACAGACGGATGGAGGGATGCCAGGGGCTCCATAGTGGTATTAACAGGAATCGAGAGGGAGGGGGGACAAGCTGCCAGAGTTTAGTGGATGAGAGGAAACATTTGGTGATGGGACAGGATTAGAGGATTACTGACACAGCTGAATGCACTGAGAATCTCCATCAGCATCATCATTCTGCCTTTGGTTCTCTCTCTCTGCCCATCATCTCCCCAACCGTCTCTGCCGAGCTGTCATCCAGTGAAGTCAGAGGACACGTAGAGGTGGATGATCCAGTATGGAGATGTCTGGGGTCTGCATCAGTAGAGGAGGTGAGTTAGGCATTTAGCAGAGGGAGGCTTTAGACCTCTAAGGTGACATCTGTGTCATTCGGATGTTGGTTTTACTCTTTATTTTTTGTGATTTCAGTTTTTGTCTTAAATATGTAAAATGTCAGTTTTTGTCTTAAAAATATAAAAAATGCATTAGAGGAAAACAAAACAGAGTGTTTTCTTCCATTTTTATGAGTGTGAAACACGTATTATCAACCCTGGAAAAAATATCATGTAATGTTTCTTGACAATAATGTACATTATAAAAAAATATTTCTTAGTATTGATAGAGAACAAGTTCTGGGAAAAAAACAAACAGATCATTCTGTGGATGCTTTCCAGTAAATAAGAAACAAATGCTGAATACCAGTATTGCTTTTATACTATGTCGCTGTGTGAATTTCAGACAGGCTCGCTGAATTTAATCCTTTCTGTTGCTCTGCTTTTAATGACTGCGATTATGTAATTACATTTGAAGGAGAAAAGGAGAGTAAATCGGATGAAAAACCTGTGTTAAAAGGACTGTAACAATTAGGAGAACGATTTAAAAATAAGTCAGTTATGTAATGGTGAAAATTTGTTATCTTTAATGCTTAGATTTGATTGTTGAAAGCATGTCATTTTTGCCACTGTGGGACTACTAAAGAAATATCTTATCTTATCTTATGTGCGCAAAAAAGCCCAAACAAAATTAGCTTAAAAAAACAACTAGTTTAGGTATCAACGATTTTGTCAATGTTAGGCATTTTTAGTGGTTTGGTTAAAGGTCCCATATTGTAAAAAGTGAGATTTTCAGGTCTTTTATATTTTAAAGCAGGTTTAAGTGCTATATATTTACCGAGAAATAAACTCAGCCCGTATTCAGAAATTGTGCGTTTGAAACAAGCCGTTAGGATTTCTGTCCATTTGTGATGTCACAAATCAATCAAATGTCAATTTATAATATACAGATTATTACCCGGTTTTAAACATAAACATTCTAAATATGTCCCAGTTTATTTCCTGTTGCAGTGTATGTTAATAACATCAGCTGACAGGAAGTAAATATGGACCCAAACTGTTGCCTAGCAACGCAATTCCTTTGCAATTCCATTGCAATTCCATTGAAATGCACTAAAACGGAGCGTTTCAGACCGAGGGTAAATACAGGTGTATTCAGGCAGACAGTATGAGGAAAATAAAGTTTTTTTTTAACATTACAGCATGTAAACATGTTCTAGTAGAAACACAAGTATGAACCTGAAGATGAGCATGATATGGGACCTTTAAGGTTTAGCATAGATAACGAATTATAGGCGTATATATATACAGTATATATGCTATTGCTATTATAATTTACATTAATGTTTTCTAACTGTGTACAGTACCCTCCTGAAAAGTTTCCCCCTCGCTCATACTCATATCAATAAAAAATACTGTAAATTGCAGACATATACTGTAAATAAGAGGATAAGACAAGTGCCAGCTTTATCTGAACATTTATTCAAAGGCAAGCAGCCTCGTATGACAAATTGTAAAGCATTATTTTAACTTAAAATGTATGTAAAAAAAAATAAACAAACTGTTGATGTTGTTTTGGGCTGAAAAATGAATCAAAGTCTACAGTATTTAATAATTTGGAAGAATAGTACACTACTGTTAGAATTTGACTGTATTTCTACAGCATTGTATTACAGTGCATTCTTAAATAATATTTTTTTAAAAAGGAGGTAGTAAATTAATATCTCTTTTTCAGATGTTGGGAATTGTCACCAGGTCACCAGATGTTGAACTAAAAGCTATGCTTGCTTATTTGCAGGCTGACTGGGAGGCTTGGCAAAGAGGACAGCAGAGTTAAACTACCAAGCTTCATTCAACTTTCCACACTCTAACTGCTCCTCTGAACAAGCTGCCCTCACTCCTCTTGCTGTCTGGGGGGAAACATGTGTCTCCCTTTCCTGGCTCTTCTCTTCTTCCTTCTCGCCTTTTATTCCCCACCATCCCTTTTTCCATCCGTCGATTGCTCGCGGTCATGTCCACACCGCTGCATCTGTTACGAGCACGCCGACCTGGTGGACTGCAGGGACCGTGGGTTCGAGCGCGTACCGGGAGGCCTCCCGCACAGCACGTGGCTGCTGGAGCTGGGTGGAAACAATCTGAGCGAGATTGGCACCAGAGCCTTCACTGGACTGTGGTCTCTGCGGGTGCTGGTGCTGACAAACAGCCAGATACAAGAAATGCAACCACAGGTAGGAGAGAAGGGACGGAGGACCTTTAGAATGCAACATTCTTGAAAATCGCACAGGAAACACTTGAAACTTGCAAAAGAATGTAAATGTTAAAATGCTAATTTTTTTGCTTGGGTTTGAGAGTTAAAGTTGAAGTTGAAGCAATTAAGTAGTTAATGAGTCAATTGAAGCACTGAAAGGATTTGAAGTGGCAGAAGTCAAATCACTTAAAGGTCCCATATTGTAAAAAGTGAGATTTTCATGTCTTATATTATAAAACAGGTTTAAGTGTTATATAAATACTGTTATACTATCAAATGCTCAATATACAGCGAAATACACACAGCCCGTATTCAGAAACTGTGCGTTTGAAACAAGCCATTAGGATTTCTGTCCATTTGTGATGTCACAAATATACAATATTTAGACCATTACACAGTTTTAAACGTAAACATTCTAAATGTGTCCCAGTTTGTTTCCTGTTGCAGTGTATGTTAATGACATCAGCTGACAGGAAGTAATCATGGACCCAAGCTGTTGCCTAGCAACGCAATTCTGTTGCAATTCCATTGAAATGCACTAAAACGGAGCGTTTCAGACAGAGCGTGAATACAGGTATATCCAAGCAGACAGTATGAGGAAAATAATGTGTTTTTTAAACATTACAGCATGTAAACATGTTCTAGTAGAAACCCAAAATACAAGTATGAACCTGAAAATGAGCATGATAAGGAAAAAGTTTAATGTCCTCTGGACACAACCAGACTTTAATGCTTCTGAACCTACTAGAACAGTGGTTCTCAATCTTTTTCATGTCAAGGACCCCTAAATTGATACACATTAGGTCACAGATCGATAAGATATCACTTCAGGGACCTCCATCCGAAAAATGTTTGGCTGTTAGATATTTATTAAGACCAGAATTTTGTAGTTGTCAACCACAGTTGATGAGATAACCATGGAGGAAGTGAAACCTTAGAATATTCTAGTGACATTAAATTGTGAAATTAAACTATTCCCCATTTTTGTGGGAACCCCCTCAAACTCCATCAAAGACCCCTTGTTGAGAATCAATGTACTAGAGCAGGGGTCAGCAACCTTTACTATGAAAAGAGCCATTTTAAGCAAAAGAGAAAAAGAAAAATCTGTCCGGAGCCACAAAAACATTTGAGCATTGTGATGAAGGTAACACAGTTTATAGTCTAAGTATATAGTATATAAGTCTAATGCAGTGAAGGCCAAAGAGACAATGTACAACAGAGTATCAGGACCACATTGAGGGAAAAAACATCTGAGATTTCCAGAATAAAGTCATAGCTTTACGAGAAAAAAAGAAAATAACACGTAAAATTACTACTTTATAATATTATGACTTTATTCTCATAATATTACGACTTTTTTTCTCATAAACCTATGACTTTATTCTGGTAATATTATGACTTTATTCTATTTTATATCTCAGATTAATTTGTTTCTCCTCGATGTGGCCCTAATACTCCGTCGTACCATAGACCTACAACAATGATGAATAAAAATGAAAATGTAAACAAAAAACAGTTATTCATTTCCATTTTTATAAATCCACAGTGAGCCACTGGACAGGGGCTAAAGAGACACATGTGGCTCCGGAGCCGCAGGTTGCTGACCCCTGTACTAGAGGGTGTAGCAGGCCACTTCTAACCCATATCTATAAGACTGATAACCGCCGATAACGCCCATTCAATCGTCTGATAACATTCGAAGCGGGTGGGGAGGAAATGAAGGGAGAAGGAAAGAGGGAAGGAGGAATGTTAAAAAAGAGGTTCCTGGGGTCCATCTGGGTCACAGTGCGAAGGAAGGAAGGGGGAAAGGGACGATGGAAAGAGCATGTTTGTGTCTGTAAAAGAAAAAGAAGGGACAATAGTTAAATGTATGCTTCTCTCTTTCTTCCTTTCTTTCTTTCTTTCTTTCTTTCTTTCTTTCTTTCTCTCCACAGGCATTATTCTCTTTGTCCTTCCTGGAGAAGCTGGATCTCAGTTGGAACCAGTTAACATCTCTACCTGTCGACTTCTCAAGCAGTCTATCTGCTCTCAAGGATCTGCGACTGGAGCACAACAACTTATATCATATACCTGTATACAGGTACCTGTCTCTATATTGGCCTTCAAAGTGCAACGGAAGGCCATCTTTCTTCCACCATCATTCCTATCATTCACCATCATTCCTACAGTATCAGCCGCTTTTAGCTCCTCAGAGCAGGGGCGGATGGGTAGGGAGGCACAGTTGCTCAATGTTCATACTGTTAACCTCAGTAGGCGATTTGGAAATTTTTACCACGGACGACAAGCATGAGCACACTATCGGACCCGATACCGGTATCGGTATCAGTATCGGTATCTGTGCGTCCCTATTTGATGTTGTAAAAAGGAGGTGAGACGTGTCAGCTGTGAGTTTCTCATGCTCAGCTCGTGATTGCTCCACCGCCCAATCACTACTGCCCAGACTCTGGCTCTAAATGATGTTAAAATCTCAAGATGGCGGCTAATGTATCTGGGATATTTTGGCTTCACTTCTGTACAGTGGGAGGAAGTGGAGACGCATCGTCCATCTTTATATATAGGCCTACAGTCTATGAGCCAGACTTTCTCAGGAGACCAAAAACAGAGCTAAAAGAGAGTGAATATTGGACTCACCAGGTGCACAGAAGCAAGATTAAATAAGCCACTGTTTGCTAACAAGTTGGCCTTCTCCTCTTTTTGTCCACCCCCTCATCCCGCATACCAGTTAACCATGGGTGTATCAGGGCCAAGAGGCCACGCAAACCTCTCCATACAAGCCACAGATGTAGACAGCAGTATTCATCACATGTGGATTGAGCTTTTTCTGCCTGCCTCCGTGTCTCACCCTGTAATTGTCTCTCGCTTCCTTCTGTCAGCTTTGAGTATCTGGACAACATGGAGAAGCTGGACCTCAGTTATAACCAGCTGGTGTTAGTTGGCCCCGGCGTGTTCAGGGGCCTCTCCAGGCTCAGACAGCTCTACCTGCAAAACAACAGACTGACTGCGGTGCAGCAGGGGAGCCTGGATATGCTGCCTGGACTAGAGGTGCCAAAAATGACTAAATGAAATGACTCTGTGTGTATACCGAGTTTCCCGTTATCAGTCTGATTACCTGTCTGTCTGTCTGTCTGTCTGTCTGTCTGTCTGTCTGTCTGTCTGTCTAGGTGCTAGAGCTGAGTAACAACAACATCTCTCACATAGACACGGATGCTCTAGCCCCTCTCTACAGCCTGGCGGTCCTCGCTCTGGAGGGAAACAACCTCCATCACCTCAAGTTTAAGACCTTCATCAGCCTTCATACATCAGCTACACATATCCAGCTGTCAGGTATCCAATATCTATACTGCTGTTCTGTTGATCCGTTTTTGTCGACCAAGTGAAGAGACACCACTCTTGCTTACGGTGACCATGACGTCCCGGTTTGTCCGGGACTGTCCCGGTTTCAAGCTGACGTGTCCCGGGTCCCAACAAATATCTGTAAAACACTCAAATATCCCGGTTTTCAACAGTCACTAAAAAATTGTCCCGGTTTTCACCACAATTAAAATAATTAAAATATTATACTTATATAGAGGTTTATAATGTTGCACTCATTAAAGGTGTTGAGTCTGGAAATCTCAAGCCTTGGGCCTGGAACGGCTGAGATCCCAGTTCAATGTTCTTCAATGTTCAATTTTAAAGGTGTCAGAAAGTCAACAGAGGTTACTCAAATGAATCACTTGATGCTGTACAAGTATGATGCAAGAAGCCGAGTTTTATTGTGTTTTAAATCAGCAGACAAAAACACAACCAAACTCGAGCCGATCCGGAACGCGACTGTTCGCGGGCTCCACATCACAACACTATATGCTAGATCAAAGAACTCATCCCTCCTCTTTTACTACCATATATCTTTGTATTCTTCACTTCTACTGGTCTCTGTCAAAATATCCTACTAATCAGCATATACCGTACATATGATCTAGGTGCCTCCCTGACATCTATTATGTCAGAGACAGATTCCTTGTTTTGGCCCCTTCAGTTGAGGCCCAGTTCGCGCAGCTGCGAGGTGATTTGGAGTTCATTGAAAGCATTACATCACTACAGCTGTGAGCTGAAGCGGCCAGTGTGAGTGTTACAGCACTGGGGTCTATACAAAATACAGCAGCACTATGATTGTATGCTGTTTCAGTAGTAAACACAGGGTTATAGGATTAATACTTTTATCATTGTTTATCACATTTTTATATAGTTAAAAAGGGATTACTTCTACAAAGGTCCCATATTATAAAAAAGTGAGATTTTCATGTTTTTTTTTATTATAAAGCAGGCTTAAGTCCTATATAAATACTGTGAAGTATCGAAACGCTCAATCCACATTGAAATACACACAGCCCGTATTCAGAAACTCTGCATTTGAAACAAGCTGTCAGGATTTCTGTCCATTTGTGTTGTCACAAATATACGATATTTAGACCCTTTACACAGATTTAAACGGAAACATTCTAAATGTTTCCCAGTTTATTGCTGGTTGCAGTGTATGTGAATATCACCATCTGACAGGAAGTACACATGGACCCAAGCTGTTGCCTAGCAACACAATTCTGTTGCAATTTCGTCGCAATTCCATCGAAATGCCCTAAAACGTAGCGTTTCAGACAGATGGTAAATACAGGCATATTCAGGCCGACAGTATGAGGAAAATAAAGAGTTTTTTGAACATTACAGCATTTAAACATGTTCTAGTAGAAACACAAAATACAAGTATGATCCTGAAAATGAGCATGATATGGGATCTTTAATTCATTTGTGCGCATGAGATAAGTATACAGAGAGCAAGCACAGCCCACCGCTGCAGTCTCTATACAGAGTGAGGTTGCGCGCTGTCAAGCCACAATTACGCACGGCCACAACAGATCGGCTGGTTACATTTTGTGCAATTTTGCACCACAGAACCCTCCGTGCTTATGTGCACATCAAACGTGTCATTTTGATTAATTATTCTACACATTTCCTTCTGCTCATCAACAGGCATTTCGCTCCTCTTATAACTCCCTCAGGACCGGCCGATCCTATCAGTCTATCACACGGTGTCTCCATCCTGACCAAAATTTCGTCTGAGCTCCACAATTTTAATTATAATAGCCTACAGGTAGATGTGAGGCTGTGGCAATGTGATGTGATAGAGATTGTTCGGGTTCAAAACTAAAGTTGAAGAAAAATGTCCGTAGGCCCAGACAACAATAATTGTCTTCTGAGGAAAACTCTCTACAGGACTCCAAAACTGTCAGTGTGTCATGGTGGGGATAGGGGGTGAAAGTTGTGAATGGGATAAGTCATGATTCTCACAACTTCTAATGCACCCCCCTATAATAATAACTTCTTTCTGATCCCACTCTGTGTTCAAATGCACCACAGGTGCGCCAAGTTAGCCATCCTGATGAAAACGCCTATGGTGCGTACATATTAGCACGAACGTGCGCCTGCATGAACGTGCCATGCATGAATGTGCGATTCACTTCAGTGTCCCGGTTTGGGGGTTTGAAAATATACTCACCCTACTCTTGCTCACAATATGAATATGCATATTACCTCTCGCATAGGAAGTTGACATACATTAGACTGGCAATATGTCATCCAGACAAGGCTCTCATGACCACACCCCCCTTTTGGGGGAAACCAATCACGTGTCCCTCGTAGATGGTAACAGAGTAACCAGAAGAAGTTGAAACATGTCTCCAAACTTCTACTTTAAACAAACCGGTAACAGTAATAACGCTATGCAGAAGAGTTGCTGTGTAGTTGGTTGCACCAACAATAAAACAAAAACGCTGATATATGTTTAGGATAAATGCATACAAACTTGGATGTAGTATGTAGTTTACATATATTGTTAAAAGGAGAAAAAGTTTGACTCAAACCCTAAACAGGCACTGATCAATCATATAACATGATAATCTAGACATGTGGCAGGATGTTTTGATGGGTTGCTTGCGTATTGTTTTGTGGTACGTGCAGTGTCGGCTACCAGATGGCGGATATCATCTGACAAAAATGAACATCTCCTATCCAGCAAAGAGCAATAGGCTACCCACAAGGCCAGATGGCATTAGGAATGATGGTGCGCTTAATGCAAATCCAGTTCATGGCCTCTCTCTCTCGTCAGTATAAAAGCCCACAATTCCACCCTCTGTCTGTCACCAGTTAAGACCTGACTACCATTCCTGACCACATGCTGTATCTCTCTATAAAGTAATAGGATATTTGGTGTATGTAGCAAACACAATAAAGTATCCAGTCTTGTTTTAATAAAATAGTCTGGATGCCGTTATTATGAGAAATGTTTTGTGTTTTGACAAGATAACGTTGATTTAGTGCAATAACGGGAACGTTTTGTGATATAGCAAGATTAAGGCTGTCAATTGATTAATAATTAAAATTAATCACACCTTTTTTTATCCGTTCAAAATGTACTTTAAAGGGAGATTTGTCAAGTATTTGAGACTCTTATCAACATGGGAGTGGGAAAATATGCTGCTTTATGCAAATGTATGCATATATTTATTATATGCGGGTGCTAATTTCAGACCCTGCTTTTAGGGGTCTCGGACTAACCTCTCTTGTTACTTCCCCAGGCAACCCATGGAGCTGCGACTGCGATCTGCATCGCGTCTTCAGTAAGATCTTGCACGTTCGCCACCTCCACATCGACGACTACCGCAACGTGACGTGCCAGGATCCGCCGCAGCTCGCCGGGGCTTCGCTCGCCTGGGTGGACAGCCAGCTCTGCATCGCGGAGACCGCCACCGTACTCGTCATCACCATCACCGTGTTGGTCACCGTGGTGGCGGCTCTGGTGATGGCGGAGAGGAACAGGAAGAGGAACAGCGGAAAGAACTGGGACACCGAGTCACAGAATCAAACTTCGAGCCCTCCATCCTGAGAGTCCGCGTAACAAACAGCGAGAGGAGGAGGAGGAAACCCAACAATATAGAGACCCTGTGAGACTGAAGGGTGAACTCCCGGGTTCCTCTTGTGATAAAGGAGACATGCAGCTTACAAGATGGCTGCCACAAATGGACGATTACTTGAATTGACCGATTCCCCTTTTCCTTTGATATTCAAACAGGCAATAGTGTGTACTGTATGTCTGAAAGGCCTGAAGAACACTACAAGTGTGGTTGGAGCACAATTTCCATACCTCTAAAGACATTTTGACCTTTGACCTCTTCCCTGTATGTCATAATAATATAACAGTGTTAAATTGGTGCAACTTATTTAACTTTCAATAATAAAAAGAAACAAAGCATAAAGAATTTAAGATGTTGTTTGCCACTTTAAACCTTAATTTAAAGTGAATGAACATTCAGTAACTAATAACTATAAAGATCCGCGCATATTCTGTGTTTGTCTACGTTGACACATTGGTCCTGTTAACCATTTGTGATGGGAAAAATAAAAAACAGATTTTTCAGGAGGCATTGTACACAATAGTCTTTTAGTGTGGGAATAATTGTGAATGGCTTGAAGCAGTTATGTGACTGGGGAAAGGTTGGGGTGGTTGTGTAGCGATATCGCGAAATCTCTTGACTCTTGTACCGTTTTTTCTGTGCATACAATATCAGTTAACCTTTGCATCACTAATGACAAGGGAAGGCTTAAATACCATATAAAGAATACACACACCTGCTCTCCCACAAAAAGATAATATAATAACGATTAAAACTGAGGCACAATAATCCATCCATCCATTATCTGTATCCGCTTATCCTATTCAGGGTCAAGAGGGGGGTCATTGGGCGAAGGCGGGGTACACCCTGGACAGGTCTCCAGACTATCACAGGGCTGACACATAGAGACAGACAACCATTCACGCTCACATTCACACCTACGGGACATTTAGAGTCAACAATGAACCTGCATGTCTTTGGACTGTGGGAGGAAACCTGAGCACCCGGAGAAAACCCACACTAATGCCGGGATCAGACTACACGATATTTTTGTCTTTGACGATGGTCACCATGTCAGATCTAACGATCACAACGCCATAACCTCTTGCAGTGTCTTGGTCGGGTGACTGGCGAGACTACACGTATGATCATGACCAATCATGGCCCGTCGTATTCCACCATCATGCGTGAGTTCAGATGTCATCGGGGAGGCGGTTGAAGCAACTGTCGATCATGGCGACAGAAGCATTGTGTGTGATGTTGGCGGTCTGGTGTTGCGAAAAGAAAAAGAAAAGAAAGAAAAAACGGTTGTTGATGCGCTCCTGGGTGGCTCAGAGAGTAAGTAAGTACAACTCAATGAATTTTTTTCAGTTTGGTTGTCCCACCTGACAGCAGCAAATTCGGCATCCCTCCTCCTTTTCTCTATGTTTGTTTATTACCAAGTGACCTGACTGCGACTGCGCGCTGGAGAGAGCACCTGATTGGTCAACGCAAAGTAACGCGTCGTTGGAGATGTCACACTAGGCGTGTCAAGACAAAACAATTCTGACAGGCTAGACTTTTCCTCAGGGTGTTGGAAACACAGACGTGGCGACGGTTGTCGTGTACTATGACACACTTCACGAGATAAGAGGATCGATTTTCGCACACGACACTCATTTATCGTTCCCGATCCCCTGCGACGGCCGTGTCGGGCTATAATCAGGCTGATATCGTGTAGTCTGAACCGGGCATAACACGGGGAGAACATGCAAATTCCACACAGAAGGCCCCCAAGCCGGGTTTGAACCTGCAACCCTCTTGCTGTGAGGCAGCAGTGCTTAAGACACAATTAGAAATAATGAAATAATAATAATAATAATAATCTAATCATTTGTGTACAGTCCCTTGCCATGTGGTTTGATTGGAAAGAAAACAATACAGCACTCCAGTAATGTATTTGAAACAATAATAACTAGTCTATCAAACTGTGTATTCAGCCAATAATAATACTTTACATATGACGCTGAATAAAAAAAAATAAAAGCAGAAAAGAACAAACTTGTAATTTCAGTCTTGAGCATCCACTACAGCTCCGCAATGCATAGGTGACCTAAAGGTTAGAGAAGCGAGCTTGGGTCGTTGGTTCAATCCCCCGGACCGGCAGGATGAATCTGGGTGGGGAAAGTGAAAAGCAGCGCTGGCCCCTCCCTCATTACCACCACTGAAGTTCCCTTGAGCAATGCACCCCCAACCGCTCCAGTGGAGCTGCTCAGTAGCCAGCAGATCAGACTTTGGTTGTACTGGGCAGCTTCCAGGTGTGAATGTGTAACTGTGTCAATGTGATCAGGGCATTCCTGAAAAAGAGAACATTGCTCTCAGTGAACCTCCCCCTGAATAAATAAAGGTAAAAAAAAAACTAAAAAAAAACGCCACTGCCTGTGACTGTTAAATGTCCAAATACATCTGAAGCATTTATCTGACAAACAGCCAGCACTAGACAGAGTTCATCGTGAGGACCATATGTCTCTGGACAGCACAGAGGATTACTGCTGGATTGATAGAGGGAAAGAGATAAAAAGAAACTGTCCTATTGAGGTCATAGGCCAGATGTCAAGATGATTAGTGCTGAATTAGAATACATTTATTAAATAATGTGTGTATGTGTGTGTGTGTGTGTGTGTGTGTGTGTGTTAGGGGTTATGAAAGAGGCAGAGACAGAGGCCAGACAGGCCAAACAGCAGACTGACATTCTCTTGTCCTTGCTGTGAGCCTTCATTGTCACACATAAATGTGTTTTCATATTAATTAAGATTTTTTTGTAAGAATGTAAGAATACCATCAGAGAAAACCAACAAAAATGTTCAAAGAACCATTAAGACCAGTGGGCAAGTTACTTGATAACTGTTTTCATTTACAATAGGGCTGTGAATCAATTCAAATATTTCATAGCGACTGATCGCATGATTGTCTATATTTAATCATGATTAATCTCAAATTAATCGCAAATTTTTTATCTGTTCAAAATGGTCCTTAAAGGGAGATTTGGGAGTGGGAAAATATGCTTGCTTTATGCAAATGTATGTATATATTTATTATTGTAAATCAATGGAACTCAAATCAATGACAGATATTGTCCAGAAACCCTCACAGGTACTGCATTTAGCATAAAACAATATGCTCAAATCATAACATGGCGAACTGCAGCCCAACAGGCAACAACAGCTGTCAGTGTGTCAGTGTGCTGACTTGACTATGACTTGCCCCAAACTGCATGTGATTATCATAAAGTGAGGATGTCTGTAAAAGGGAGACTTGTGAGTACCCACAGAACCCATTTACATTCACATATCTGGAGGTCAGAGGTCAATGGACCCCTTTGAAAATGGCCATGACAGTTTTTCCTCGCCAAAATGTAGCATTAATTTGGAACGTTATTTAACCTCCTTCGCGACAAGCTAGTATGACATGGTCGGCACCAATGGATTCATTAAGTTTTTCTAGTTTCATACGATGCAAATATCTTCACTCTAAATGTAAAATTCAGCCTACAACCTCCAAAAGATCGGTTGCCTTTATGTGTTAAAGAAATTAGTGGCATTAAAACCAATTTGCTTTATTATCGCGTTAAAGTAATGGGCTGTAACTCATGTAACTACTTTACTTTTACCAAATCCTCCACACCCACACATCACATTTTCTGTAAAGGTCCCATATTATAAAAAAAGTGAGATTTTCATGTTTTTTTATTAAAAAGCAGGCTTAAGTCCTATATAAATACTGTGAAAGTATCGAAACACTCAATCCACATGGAAATACACACAGCCTGTATTCAGAAACTCTGCATTTGAAACAAGCTGTCAGGATTTCTGTCCATTTGTGATGTCACAAATATACAATATTTAGACCCTTTACACTGATTTAAACATAAACATTCTAAATGTGTCCCAGTTTATTCCTGGTTGCAGTGTATGGGAATGTCATCAGCTGACAGGATGTACACATGGACCCAAGCTGTTGCCTAGCAACACAATTCTGTTGCAATCTCGTTGCAATTCCATCGAAATGCGCTAAAACATAGCATTTCAGACAGAGGGTAAATACAGGTATATTCAGGCTGACAGTATGAGGAAAATAAAGGTTTTTTTTAACATTACAGCATGTAAACATGTTCTAGTAGAAACACAAAATACAAATATGAACCTGAAAATGAGCATGATATGGGACTTTAACATGTGTGGAAACAGAAAATGAGACATCCGTACAAATAGCCCTCTTGTTGGCTAACGTTAGCAGGCCAGCTAAGAACACAACATGCGAATAAGACAACTTTGGAACTAGCTGGCAGTAACATTCTTTCTTTTGGTGGAGGCTATCTGCCTCCGCGCACTTCAAGCCAGCAAGGTTATTCAGACGTTGCGTGTTAGCCAAATGGAAAGCACCCTTTGTTTGCACTGAACTTTAAAGGTCCCATATCGTGCTCATTTTCAGGTTCATACTTGTATTTTGTGTTTCTACTAGAACATGTTTACATGCTGTAATGTTAAAAAAACACATTATTTTCCTCATACTGTCTGCCTGAATATACCTGTATTAACCCTCCGTCTGAAACACTCCGTTTTGGTGCATTTCAATGGAATTGCAACGGAATTGCATTGCTCGGCAACAGTTTGGGTCCATGTTTACTTCCTGTTAGCTGATGTTATTTACATACACAGCAACAGGAAATAAGATGGGACACATTTAGAATGTTTACGTTTAAAACTGTGTAATGGTCTAAATATTGTAGATTTGTGACATCACAAATGGACAGAAATCCAAACGGCTTGTTTCAAACGCACAATTTTTTAATGCAGCGTTTTGATAGTTTAACAGTATTTATATAGCACTTAAACCTACTTTAATATAAAAGACCTGAAAATCTCACTTTTTACAATATGGGACTTTAAAGAAATAGTAGTGTTAAAAGAAATTTGCATTAACGCATTATTATCGCGTTAACTTTGACAGCCCTATGATATACGTTACGTGAATTACATAAGTTAACTAACAGCGGTCTCCTGGGTGAAAGTCCTGTGTTTGTTTGACCCATCCATTCACCCCGACCTCTTCCCTACGCGGACTTTGTTGCTCTTCATACTACATCATCTGACTTGCTCCTTTGCTCCCGTCATAATTTCTACGGCCACTAGAGCTTGGCACCTAACTTTGTCTTCTTGTATTTGTATTGGTGAATATATGTGGCTATCGAATAGATATAGACCATGTGAATAGATGATAACGGCCTTCTTGTCAGGGTTTTAGTTTAAAGGGTGGAACCCAAACGCAGAGACATCAGGCAGACAGATAAATCCAACAAAAAGTGAGCTTTATAATATAAAAGACATGAAAATCGCACCTTTTACAATATGGGACCTTTAAAGGCTCAACTCAAATGCATCTGTACCGAGCCCCCAGGAAGAGCGCAAGGCCTTGAAGTAAATATTCATAGCGGCCAAACGGCGGTACTACAACTCCTGTGTCCGTCACGTGATGCCATTGGACCCAAAAAGACGTTTTCCCATAGACTTACATTGGGAACGAAAACTCCCAGTTAGTAATGGAGATGGAGGTATGGCCTACCTGTTCTGAACTTCTGTAACCAACACAAAACCCCAGGATGGAACAGTGCCAAGGCTCACCACAGCGGGTCACAGGTCTACGACAGTCTGTTTTTGTTTCATCAGTCCTGAGGTCAAATTCCAATTTCCTCCAGCCTCTTCTCCAAACTGACTCTAACAGTGTCAATACACACTCTCTCTAACAACAAACACTCCCTAGTTTGACCGGAGTTCGCGAGGGATTGACAGCTGCTCAGACACGGTGAGGCTCCAGCTCGACTCTGATTGGTTGTTTTCCTCTGGTCTGTGAAATCTTGCAGATGCCGTTAGGAGCACCGGAGGACACCGGAAGACACAGAGGCACATGATTTTTTTCGGACTACCTGTCTCATGCAATACCGTCAGGATATAGTGACCGTTTTATAAAAACAACTTTTTTTAAATCATATTTGCTCCATTTCTACCCACTGCTGCTTTAAACAACACAATACAATGACACATAGAAGTGCTTTCTGATCTGCAGGACATCATGTGCCTGCCTTCCAAAACAAATCTAAAAGCTATGGATCTGCAGGACCTCATGTGCCTGCCTTCCAAAACAAATCTAAAAGCTATGGCTAAGGTTTGCTAAAGTTTGGGCACAAAAAACAACTTTTTCAAGTTAAGGGAAAGATCATGGTTTTGGTTAAAAAAGAGGGACTTAGTTCGTAGTAGAGAAACGATTGTGGTCATGCTTTAAAAAAAACGTTAGTTGGAAATGGGAAACGGCAGTCTCCCTTTAAAGGGACTCTATGTAAGAATCAGAAATGTCTTGTTAACAGCGACACCTGTGGCCGTTAAGTCAACGAAAGTCAGCGTCCTGTTGCTCGCGCTTGTGCTCGCTCTACATAGACATGAACGAGCATCGGTCAAAACATTGAGGCGACACATGTCAGCTAAAACCACAATATCACTCTATATTTCAGCTGCTTGGCAGTAATGTTAGCTGACCAGACGAAGGTCTCTCCATGAATCAATGCTGATACTGTGTTTAACTGCTTGAGCCTGTGAGTGAAGGCAAGAAGGCAGAGGAGCAGAGTACAGCAGAGACTCCGGTCCTGGAGACCAAAGCTACGGTCTCCCCTGTGTCTTCTGGCTGCGGTCGGGGGGGCTGAAGCAGGAAGAGTTGACGTTGTTTTGCAAGACGGGCTTGACTAGATAGAAGGTGCGGTAGCGGTTTTGTTGCTTCCGTGTAGTTTGTGTTGGAACAGCGTAGCCACACGCGAGCACGCATGGGACGCCGACCCGCAATGATTTATAAGAGTGTAAGTGTTCGAAGTTACAAACAGTTCCTTTAAAGACCTGACATTTTGTTGACCCATACATCCATTCCAACTTCCTCCCTATCTGGACCTTAATCACTCAATAATGACCACATCTGACTTCTTCCTTTGCTCTTGACAGAGTTACTACAGCCATTAGAGGGCTTTATCATTTGAATGTAAACACGTTATTTTGGGACACTTGTACGGTAAATAAATAGCTTAGTTGTTGTGGCACCCTTCGTCAGTTCAGCATCCCATCCACTTTGGAAACACACACCGCAATGACTTCAGCTAAAGTCCAGTTTTTCTTAGAAATATTGTTTGATAGGTGTGCGTGTGTGCGTGTGTGCGTGTGTGCGTGTGGTGGGCATGAGTTAGTCAAACAGATTTTGTAACAAGCAGCAGCGGGTGGACTTTGCCCACTGAGCACAGAGACATTTCAACTGAAGCCTGGCTGAGAGTGTTTCAGAGCTGTACAGCTGTCAGCAGGAAGATGAGCTCCACCAAGGTACCTGTCTGTGTGTCTAACTGTCTTATCTGGTCCTTAAAGGGCAACTTCAGTATTTTTCAAAACCTGGACCCTATTTTCCCACCCAAGTTTTATGTCTAACTGACTAATGGGGGACAACAATTTCTGAAATTGGTCCAGTATTGAGGGAAAGCGCTGTAGGGCTGCTCACTGGCTGCAACGTAATCCTATTGGGGCAAGCTGGTGCCATCATTTACGTCCACTGAAAGTGCTTGTTTTTACCATTTCATGCTCTGATTGTTATTATAAGTGTCTGACATTATGGAAAGAGTCTTACTCAAGGAGAAGTTTCACTCTGAAATCTGCAGAGGTGACGGTGTTGCCGATGGAATAGTGGAATATATCCATGGTGGAAACGCGAGTGCCATCCGGGCAGAGTTTGTTGTGAAAGCATAGCTTAGTGTTATCTAAAAGATTTTCAATGACTTTTCAATGACTTTCATGACTAAAT
The DNA here is from genome assembly GCF_015220745.1 of Sebastes umbrosus. Classification (NCBI taxonomy): domain Eukaryota; kingdom Metazoa; phylum Chordata; class Actinopteri; order Perciformes; family Sebastidae; genus Sebastes; species Sebastes umbrosus. The sequence goes on along the minus strand of NC_051282.1, from coordinate 2,402,300 downwards.
AGTTAGATTTCCATAATGTGCATGAGGTCTTTGAGTATACGGATATTCAGACTTTTCCTTGAGTGGGACTTGGACCAAATAACAAACAGACCGAATCAAATGAAAGGTAAGAAAAAACTTTTATTTCTCTGTCGGGTCCTTTCTGTAATGTTATCAGACACTTATAATAATAATCTGAGCCTGTCAGTGGCAAAAACAAACACTTTTAGTAAACGTATTGTTGCATTGACGCTGCTCACTTGCCCTCGCAAAAAAAAAATTGTTGTCTCCATTAATCACTTAGAGATAAAAACATGGGAAAATAGCGCCCAGGTTGAAAAATACCTAAGTTACCCTTTAATTTGTTTGATATTTTTGGTTAAAAATTTTTGGTTCTCTTTTTGTTACAGATATGTTCTGTTTTTGTGACGGTGTTGTGTGTAACCAGTTTGGTTGTCGCAAACCCAGTGGAATTGGTGAGTGAACTGACCTTTGACCCTTGACCCTTAACCTTCAAACTCAGCTCTTATACTGGCTACCAACTCTCTCCACAGATCCCCCGTCAGACAGCCGCCAGACAACAGGGTAGGTAGTGGGTTTATAGCAATGTGTGTATGAGAGAGAGAAAGACAGATGTAGGCTAACTGTCTATAATTGTGTTATGTAGGAATTTAGTTACATGTCATGTGTTTATGTGCACATGTAAGTAGAAGCACATTAAAATTAACTGGGGCTGTCAATCGATTAAAGGTGCCATATTGTACAAAGTGAGATTTTCATGTCTTTTATATTATAAAGCAGGTTTAAGTGCTATATAAATACTGTTAGACTATCAAAACGCTCAATCCATGGAGAAATACAAACAGCCCGTATTCAGAAACTGTGCGTTTGAAACAAGCCGTCAGGATTTCTGTCCATTTTTGATGTCACAAATCTACAATATTTAGACAATTTCTCCGTTTTAAACGTAAACAAACTAAAGTTTATTTCCTGTTGCAGTGTATGTAAATGACATCAGCTGACGGGAAGTAAACATGGACCCAAGCTGTTTCCTAGCAACGCAATTCCGTTGCCATTCTGTTGAAAAGCGCTAAAACGGAGTGTTTCAGACAGAAAGTAAATACAGGTATATTCAGGCAGACAGTATGAGGAAAATAATGTGTTTTTTTTAACATTAAAGCATGTAAACATGTTCTAGTAGAAACCCAAAACACAAGCATGAACCTGAAAATGAGCATGATATGGGACCTTTAAAATATTTATTCATGATTATTCACATGATTGTCCATAGTTCATCCATGATCATCATCATTATCATCATCCATACTGCATTCAGCATAAAAATATGCCTCCTTTGACATGTATGTATGACATGGTTGGTACCAATGGATTTCTTAGGTTTTCTAGTTTCATATGATTTCAGTATCTTCATCTATAGCTTTAGAATTGAGCCCACTACAATCTAAAAATCTCAAGTTGTGTTAACGTGTTTAAGAAATTAATGGCGTTAAAACGAATATGCGTTAACACGCTATTATCACTTTAACTTTGAAAGTTAACATTTCATTTGTTGTTAGCCATGACATGGAGATTAACTGGCAAAGTGATGCAGTCTTTTAATATTTGAATGAGCTATTGATCTGTGTCCCAGGGGGCGCTGTTCTTTTTTATGCAGCCCACCAGGGCCAGCTAAGAGATATCCTCTACAACCCAATCGTCTTCAACCAGGTGGTGGTGAACCAGGGCTCGGCATATGACAACGACACGGGTGTGTTCACCGCGCCGGTCGCTGGCATTTACCAGTTTGTGTTTGCTGCCCAGCTCTGCCGCGGAGACCACAACAACAGATGGTACTTCATGGTCAACGGGAACCAGAAGATGGCCTGCCATGCTCAGGTACATGAGACTAAACTAGGCTACAAAAAAAAAGATTAGCTTAAAGAAACCTAGTAACTAGAATTAACTAAATTAAACAAGAAAAGACATGACTCAATTATTCTTGTAATCAAAAGTCAAAGGGATGGTCTGCCATGCACTGGTAGACAATACTAAACTCTACACTCTTAGAAAAAAATTTGTAGAAAAACAGACAATGTCCTGGCAGAAAATTATCAGAACATTTTCCGTTAAGTTTACGGACATTTTCGTCAACCCCTAAAACGTAAATTTCTGTTGATTTACAGGATGTCCTCAGTAACCATTCACGGACACTTCTGTTAATCCTAAAACGGAAAATGTCTGTAGATTTACAGTATATCCTCCGTACCGAGCCAAATAGCAGGTCCAACCTTTACATTCTGGAGGGAATACAGACGCTGACGCTAGCATTTGTACGTTACCTTGTCTTTGTTGACCACCTGAGGCTAAAACTGGGGCTAACTCTACCTGACGTCCACTGAAGTCTAAAATATAAACATTGGTAAAACATAAATTCCGATACCAAATTTAGCCTAAAAATGAGTCAGCAAAATATTCCTGGCGTATCTGGTAACGTTAACGGTCGACAACAGCTGAACTAAACAACAAAACATGTTTCCAACTAAAATGACACTGAGCTAACGTTAAGTCCTTAATATAAATCACTCTGGTTAGACATTAATTGTTGATTTTTTACCACAAAAGTGTGAGAAAAGTTTCTCCAAATCTCCAAATCCGAAATTGAGTTAAGCTTTGTGACGGTCTCTGCCTCTTCCAACTTTCGTGCTAGTGGAGGTTCGTGTTCCCACAATGCAATGCGTATTTAAAAATACGGGTAAAACTCCTGTGAAAAATCAATACAGAAAAATCTGAAACTAAAGTGTCCACGTCCCGTTTAGGACAATGAAAACAAAGAAAATGAAAAAACAGAATTAAACAAACAAGTTTGTCATCTCTAATAAAGTCCATGAGTATTTATTATAAAAAAGACATGGATGATTTTGATCTTCAATAGCCAAGTTGTGTAACAGAACAATGTGCCTAAAAATGCCATCCTCCACTTTTGTCTCCCAGGTGTCTGGTCTTGACACAACCCTCAACACCTGCTACTGCATGGAGAAACTGAAGAAAGGTGACCAGGTGTGGGTAAAGCAGAAGGTGGAGAGCTGCGCCTGGGCCAGCACTATTTCCCAAACCATTACCTTCTCGGGTGTCCTGCTGGCAAGCGAGGGGGTGTCCACGCTGGGAGGGACGTATGGCTCTGGCAGCTCCTGTCCACTGCCCAGCCTGGTCCGCAACAGGGACATGGTGTCCAGCTCCGTAAGCCGGGATGCCTCTTTGTCTAGTGTGGCCATCACTCTGCTGCTCTGCTGTCTTCTCTTGGATTAATAATGGCAAAGTTATAGATACCTACATTATATAAGCTTTTATTTTACTCTTTTTTATATTTTCAAGGGTTCTAGTCTGACTTGGTGGGACCTGATGTTCTTCTTTTCTAAAAGTGTTACATCAAAACAAAAACAGCAGCTTTTTGGTGATTTTTTTTTTTTTGGTCACTTAAGCAGTGGTGGAAGAAGAACTCATGTTTTACTTCAGTCATAGAAATACCCCAGTGTAGAAATACTTCGTTACAAGTGGAAGTTTCTAAAAGAAAATTCTAAATTTTACTTAATTAAAAGTACAAAATTATTAGCATCAAAATGTACTTAAAGGGTCTATACATTCAGAACCACTAGATGTCGCACTAGAGCAACAGCATCTCAGACCATACTCCCCCCCTCCAACCAATTAGACTGTTGTCAGGCTATTAAATAGGCGTTATTAGTCTCTATAAGGCCCATCGATGTGGGTCAATAGGGGCATACTACACCCACTAGTAGGATTTATTATCTATTCACATGTAAGATCACTGAAAGAAGGTATAAAAGAACCCAACCTTTAGCGACTGTATTAATTATGACAGGAGCAGAAGCAGAAATCAGGCGCTGTAGTATAGACGGTGTGAAACTCCATAAGGGGTGGAGGTCGGGGATGATGGATGGGACACAAAACACCCAGAAGACATGAGTTACCATCCCGTGTGAAACCAACAATGTGTAGTTGTCTTTGTGTTTGTGTTCAACCTAAAACACATGTTATTCCCTAAACCTCAAGAAGTTGTAGTTTTGTTGCCTAAACCTACAGAAGTTGTAGTTTTATTCCCTAAACCGAACAGTTTTTTTGCCTAAACCTAAAGAAGTTGTACGTTTGTTTGTTGCCTGAACCTAAAGAAGTTATAGTTTTGTTGCCTAAACCTACAGAAGTCGTAGTTTTATCCCCCAAACCTAACTGTTTTTTTTACCTGAACCTAAAGAAGTTGTAGTTTTGTTTCCCTAAACCTACAGAAATTGTAGTTTTATTCCCTAAACGTAACTGGTTTTTTTTGCCTAAACCTAAAGAAGTTATAGGTTTATTGCCTGAACCTAAAGAAGTTGTAGTTTTGTTGCCTAAACCTAAAGAAGTTATAGGTTTGTTGCCTGAACCTAAAGAAGTTGTAGTTTTGTTGCCTAAACCTAAAGAAGTTGTAGTTTTATCCCTAAACCTAACTGTTTTTTTTGCATAAACCTAAAGATGTTGTTGTTTTGTTGCCTAAACCTAAAGAAGCCTAAACCTTTTTGTTTGTGTTCAAAACGTGACATTTCATTCAGTTTTACAGCATGTTAGCACTTGTTACTTTTATGTTTCACTTTTACAACGTAGTAGGCCCCTAATGACCCCCATCTATGGTGCTTATAGCAACTTATAACGCCTATTTAATGGCCTGATAACAGTCGAATCGGGTGAAAAGCAAGATGTCATCAGCATAGAGTGAGACCCTATGCTCCGTGCTGCCTCTCCAAATACCACCAGTAGACCAGTAAAGACGCCTTTACAGTAGTCAGGTCGGCTGAAGATAAATGCATGGACTAGTTTTTCCAAATCCTGCTGATACATCAGTCCTCTAATTCTTGCTATATTTAACAAAACAATAAGATTCTCCTGAAATAAGTCTTTGCATTTCCTAGTATTTAAGATGCCCAGATAGGCAGGTTGGTGAGGCCTAAGGTTCGTGCTTCATTAATGAGAAAGAGCTCGCTTTTGTTGAAATTGAATTTGTCTCCCGAAAATCGATCAAACTGACTGAGCGGAGGGAAGTGAGGTACTCAGGTTGGAGACAAAAAGCAAGATGTCATCAGCACAGAGTGAGACCCTATGCTCCGCGTTGCCCCTCCAAATACCAGATATGTTCTTGCAACTATGGAAGGCTGTGGTAAGTGGTTCAATGGTCAAATTGAAAAGCATGGGGCTAGGAGAGCACCCCTGGAAGGTTCAGACGTTTGATTTTTGGTGGATCCTTGTGTTTTTGATGGGTCTGGTAGTTCTGTTTTTGTAGCTTTATTTCTGTTAGGACTTCTTTTGTAAAGAGCCTCTCTGGGGGTCGTAACAGGAATACACAAATGTAATTATAGTCTACTTGTGCTCTAGATGGGGAAGTAATATTATAAGCATTAACTTAAACATTCACACAGTCAGCAATTTTCTGCCAGCTGTCCTTCCTGCATTAGATGCAACTGTATTTCTTCTAGCCTGGATTATGTGTTTAATGTCTTTGTATATCTGTATTATTTTTGTTTGTTCGTTTGTAAAATATGTTGACAGAAGACCTACACTTTTTTGTTATTGGTCATATGCAGCAAACACCGCCCATTTTATGTGAATGCGCACTTAGCCAGATTCAGAAAACCTGGGTTGATTTACTGAGTTTATAACCACCGTCATAGGACGGCTGACTGTGGTTGTTAGAGTTAGTGAAGCCTGATAACAAAAGGATATCCTGGGTATGTTGAAATTGTTTTGTAGTACAGGCCTCAGGATCATTACCCTCCGACCCCTCTGCTGGTCTGCCTGCCTCACCTGCTTGGTACCATAACCCCGAGTCCATCAGTTACTGATCGTAACAAAATCTTGAGAGGATAACCATGAGCTGAAAAGTGCTGACCAGTCTGATGATGCCAACTCGTGACAGGAGAGATCAAAGACTGAACTATGAGACGATCCCATCAGCTGCTGTCTCACTGTGAGAGATGTCTGTGTGTTGGATCCAAATGATCTCACCTCTCATCATCTGCACTGTTTCTCTGCTATGTACTGCAGGTACTTTTACCCCAAAGGCTTTATTTGTTGATTGTTAAACACCATGAGACTCAAAAACCCATGTGGTTTATTATGTGTTATATGCAAATGATTATTTATATCTAAAAGGGAGCATTTTTTAACATCTCAGCTTGTTTTCTTGCTTGATTCCAGATGAAGCATTGACTACAGTCCATCAGACCCCAGGCTTACTGGTGGAGAGGGGTCACTCTGCTCAGATGGACTGCTGGCACAACAAATATAGCACTTGGTATGACGCGTACTGGTTTCAGCAGTTACCAGGGGAGAGTATGAAGCTGATCGTCCACACGGTGCCTTTCAAGCAGCCTGACTTTGGGAACTTCAGCCAGGACAAATACTCAGCCAACAAGACTGTGGATGAGAGCGGATCTTTCACAGTGAAACATGTGGAACCAGGTGACAACGGAGTGTATTTCTGTTTTGTTACATTGGGACACAGTGATGCAGATACCTGTCAAGCTGCACCAAAACTACATCAGAGTCAGGAGGGGTTTCATAACTTCCTTTCAGAGAAGCTGGGTGACATGTGCATGTGGCTTCACAATGTGGTGATCGTGGTTTATGTTATGTTTCCCATGCCTGCAACACTTTTGCAACCAAGGAAAATAGTATCACAAGAGTAACACAGTTTTAATGTTAAAAGGATCTTCTGTATCTTTTCCTGTTGCTTTGCGGGTAATGACTTCTGTTGAAAAGCAATCATCACACCAATTTTTGAAGCTGGAGCACCAGGCCAAGTAGACAATTATAGACCCATCTGTATTCTACCTGCTTACTCAAAGGTCCTGGAAGAAGTCATTGCAGAACAACTAACTGACCACCTCGAAACCAACAAACTCATTCATCCTACGCAATTTGGCTTTTGGCAAGGGTATTCAACAGAAATGGCCATCTGTTACCTCACTGAGAACATCAAGAGCGCCCTTGACAAGGGTAATGTGGTGGGAGCGGTGTTTCTAGACCTTAAAAAGGCTTTTGATACCATGAACCACTACATACTCCTGAACAAACTTAGTGCCTTTAATTTTTCAGATCAAGCAACTACATGCATCATATCTCCAATGAGCAATGTGTAAAAATAAATGACAAATATTAAATCCCCCAACAATCCGTAATGGGTATTCCACAAGGCTCAATCTTGGGACCGCTGCTTTTTCAGCTTATATATAAATGACTTGCCATCATGCTGCAAAACAGCTGGATGTCAAATGTACGCTGATGACAGAGTCATTTACTTGTCAGCTAAAACCCCCTGTGTAGCACCAGAGACACTATCTAGTGAAATGGAGGGTGTATCACAATGGGTCCAACATAATCATCTAACCTTGAATCTTAAGAAGACTTTGTCAATGTGTTTCTCCATTAAAAGGAGAGCACATGATAAGCTTACAATCAAAACTGAATTTGACAAACATGTTAAAAAGTTATGTAAGACAGTAAAGGTAAATCTGAACTGTTTTAGAACGATACGACAATACATACCCCTTAAAGCAGCTCAACTGTTTATGCATTCAATGATATTTTCACACGTGTCTTATTGTGTTACAGTATTGAGCCAGGCTTCAAGTCAACTGTCAAACCTGCTGCATCGCTATATAAACAAGCACTGAAAATAATGGATCGAAAAACAAATGAAATGGCACCACTGTAAAATTCTGAAAAAGTATAAGCTGCTCAGTTTTCTTTTATCACATTGATTTTTAAATGTGTGAACAATCTCTCCCCAGCTGTACTTTGTCCATATGTCACCAAAATGAATACCAAAAGAATAGCCACTAGGGGATCAACAAATGGTAACTGCAGAGTGGCACAGCGCAAAACTACCTTCGGTCAGTCATCTTTTTCAGTAAAAGGAAAACATTTCTGGAACGCCCTACCAACGGAAATAAAAATACAACCTGACCTGAAAACGTTTAATGAAAAGGTGAAACACTGGCTAAAACTAAACCAAACCTGTGATCACTGATTATTGATTGGGAACATACATATGTAAATTGATTGTAATGTACGATGATGTATTATGTGATTTTATGTATGAAGTGCTATTATGTATTTTTAAAAAAAAATTATTTTCTTTTTCTTAAAAGCCTAACCAGGGACAATGTCTGCAAATTAGCTATGGCTAGAAGTCCTATATACGTTGCTAGGTTGCACTTTAATTAAATGTAACAATGCCTATGTATTGTCCCTGTCAAATAAACTAATAAAATGTTTGGGGAGGTTTTAATTCTGTCATCCATCACAAACTAAGAATGTCTCTCTTTTTGTATCCAGGTGCCCTGCTCTTATCCGGAGCTCTGTGGTCTCATATATAAAACAGTGCATAGGATTCACGTTAAATAACGTGTACGTACAAATGAGGAAATACACGTACGCCAAAAAATGTTCTGATTTAGAAAAGTGTGCAATTTCCTTTTATAAATCCCAAACCAACTTGGAATTGTGGATCAGGCTCATATCCCGCCCTCGACACATTCAACCATAAATGGTCAATGAAAGCACCTCATGAGTGTTTCTGCATAGAAATGAGACTGCTGATCAGTGGTTCTTTACGCTGAATCACGGCAACAACCGAGACGAAAACCAAGAAAAGGATTTTTTCTGACACAGAAATCGAGGTGCTTGTGGGTGAGGTGGTCTCTGAACAATCGTTCTCTTCTAATTGTCGTATTCACGTAGTCCTCGCAGTGCCAGTGCATCCGTCATGCAGCATTACGGGTCACCGCAAAAATCTACATGTTTACATCAATCGGACTGATTGCTTCAGAAATGATCGTGTCAATCAGTGTATCCCCAACCTGGGATATCACTTGAAAATGGAAGTTTGATAGGTGAACATGATTTATTTATTTATACATGATATTATTTTAGTTTTCTTATGGATAACTAGGCCTTCATTACAAATAGGACATGGAGTGTAACGATTGTGCAAGAGCTGTACAAGGCCAGGAAGTGCGACGGGCTGTGAAGCAAATTTTTTGACACAGACATAGTAGCAGTCAGGCTGCATGGAGCTCACCTCAGCTGTCAGTCAAACCGACCTGCACAGCTGCTCTTTCAGACAGACGCAGAAAGATGGAGGCTGAGATAAAGAAAAGCTGGTTGGGGGGAAGGAAATACACGTCGAGCAAAGAGAATTCAGGTTTTTGTGTCATGCTTCTTCACTGTGGCCGTCACAACGGGATTGGCCTGGTCATGAACCTGTCTTTGGATATGGAACTAAACTCACTGTTCTGGGTAAGTCTGAAAAATGTTTCTATTGTTTGACAATAAGGGAAAAACTGTCTGACTAACTAACTGTCAGATACCTGAATGTGACCGGCTCTGATCCTAACAAAACCAACATGACCATTTTAGTTAAATGTTTCAGTTTAATATTATTATACTAATTATTTTTAGAAATGTCTTAAGATTCACAGAATACAAAGTAAATTATATATATATATATATGTATTTTTTTTTTCAGAAGTCAGATTATGTTATATTCCATAATGTATAATTCAAGATTAGCTGGTTTAATATCTACAAGGCATGGTTTGATGTTTTTCACCCTATTCTCTTAAATCAATAACATTTTTCAAAAGAATTTTTAAACATTTGTTTTGTGTAAAACTCCAATGCTGTAAATTTGGATTTTAGAGGATGTCCCTTTCTTTTCTTTTTTCAGTCATAGAAAGCAAAAGTTAAATAAAGCGAACACAAAGAAACTTACTGTAAACCAAGTAAAAACCCCTAACTGAATACTACTACATGGAGTAAAATGAGATGAATCAGTCATATAATAAAATAGGTAAGTGTTCTGTTCAGCCGTTGTTGTGTTGTGTTCCCTTTACCTGCTAATCTCAGAGAGGGAACTAGGCTAACGGTTCCTGGTAAGACGATAATACATCTAAAGAAACTGAATGATAATGGCACTGAATGGGAACACTGTAACCTGTAGGGCCATGTTGTTTGTATGTGGCATTTATGTTTAGCATGAGAGCATGAATCCTCCTGCGTCCTCCTCACTGTGCATTTCTAAATTCTGGTATTAAAATCTCACAATATCTCCAGGAATTTGATAGGCAGCTTTAAAGAAATGTACTTATTTTGTTTGTTGCCAAGAGTTTTAAATATGTTGCTGGAAAGAGCAGCCAAAGAACGTACGTATATTACTAAGAAGTTAAAGTCAATTGTTTTCTTCCATTGCAACATCAGCGCCCAGCAGTAGAGCTACGCTTCCGCCATTTTGGACTGAAAGCGTCTACCAGACGCCAGTAAAACGTTCGCCTACAAAGTGCCGTACACAAGTAAAACTAAATTATTTTCTATTATAATGTCATTATTTAATGTTTCTACTGAAATGACATGTGATGAACAATAGAATATTATTAATATTCATACTATTATAACTATTTACTTACTTACTTATTCATTTATTAAACTTTTTTGCCCAGCTGCTTCCCAGAGGAGCATAAAGGGAGCGATGGACATAAATGGAAGTTAGAAAAATCAAATAGCACAGATTTTGAGAGAAATCTCAATCTTTTTCATGTCAAGGATCCAAAATGGAGTCCAACAGACCACAGACCATGGATGTAGAAGAGGTTGTGTCCTGTGCTTTTGCCCTGCGTGATAGTGAATAGCCTACAACTCCATTAAATTCTGTTAATGTCATGCTACTAGCGCTACTAGCTACTGGCACTACTAGCTACTGGCCGATAGCCGGTTGTTTGGGAACAGAGACGTTAATACATCCACCACGGTACAGGCTGACAGCATATAAAGCTCATGGGTGTATTAGAAGATAATAGTGATGAATTACAGCCAATATATCCATTATTACAGCCACATACAGCTAGCAGGAAGCTGACAGAACCAGATATGTCATATGAGCGTGCAGGGCGGTGCAGTCCCATGGGTCTGATGACTGTTCATTATGCCGAGGAAAATAACTCTGGATTCAGCTGTTAGTGAATTTTATAACTTTTAGGACATAATGATTTAAATGAGGGATATTTAAATGTTCATACTGGGAATATGATTTACCTAAAACAAAATGAGTGGCCGTTGTCCAGAAAGCACCAGAGATTTGTCTCTTTGCAGCAGCTGGTTAGCTTAGCTTAAAAGAAGGAGAAGGAGGAATCAGGGCAAAACTAGCTTCTCTAGCTAGCCTGGCTCTGTCTAAAGTTAAGAAAATCCACCTACCAGCAGCTCTAAAGCTCACTGATTAACATGTTGTATCCTTACTCGTTTGTTTAACTTGTACATCAAACCAAAGTGTTGTCACTGCTGGTGGCAGCTAACTGGCTGCAGGCTGTAGCTCCATATTTATCCAGCAGACTTCAGAGCGGTATCAATCTTTTCATCTAACTCCTAGCAAGAAAGAGAACACGCTTATTTCCCTAAATGTGGAATCATTCTAATGATTTGTTTCTTTCGTCCCAGCAGATTCAAACCGTTCTATCACCCCGCCAACAGTGACGGTGCTTCGACCTTCACAAAACAAGTGTCGAAACAACAAAGACGAGAAAAGGAGGAAGACCTTGGTGTGCGTGGCCTCTCGTTTCTACCCGGACCACGTGAGTGTGTTCTGGCAGATCGACGGGGTAAATGTGGAAACGGATGGCGTGGCGACCGACAACGCTGCCCTGTGGGAAGGTGAACATTACAGCATCACCAGCAGGCTGAGGGTCCCGCTCAGGGAGTGGTTCACACCAGGCAAGAAGTTCACCTGCACCGTCAGCTTCTTCAACGGGAACGAGACCGTGCACCGTTCAGACTGGGTCGAAGGCGTTGAAGGTACGTTCATTTGCAACTCAGAAGACGTGTTTTTAATGATGTGAAACGCCAGGACTGCACTGAAAAAAAACCTGTATCTACTTTATCTTCCTGTCAGGACCAGGAGCTGGAGCGATAAGAGGTAAATATAGTTTTGTGTGAGCCTATCAAAGCATCGACACAACTGAAACATGTCATTCATAAAAAGTGATGCAATCTCTTGCAGAGAAATATTTGAGGATCACGCACACTGCCAAGCTGTCCTACGTTGTTTTGATCTTCAAGAGCAGCGTCTTCGGAGTCTTTGTGGTGTTTCTGGCGTGGAGGCTTCAGGTTGGTCCAACCTGACTCATTGTGGTGTCCCTGTACCAAAGAAATCCCACTGGAAGTGTTGTACTTGCCATAGAAAATGGCTCTGTGAATACTGAATGAAACGCTCATGGCCAGGAGGTGCATTTAAGCCCCTATCAGACATTGAATACATAACATTGTTGGCTTCACCTGTCTGTTAAAGTGATGGCTTTCTGTCAGAACAAAAGTGTCCGTTATGTAAATGTTAGTTAAGGCTTCATGCCGAGCGGACACGACAGGACTGTTACAGAAAGAGTCACAATGCTCGTGCAAGAAGGATAGTGGCACCACTGAAACCTGGGCTGTGGTCCAATAGTGTTTGTTGCTTAGGAAGGTTCCTAACTGAGTTAAATGACCCACAAGCATCAAAGTGGCAGCCATGGGGCTAGGGTTAGGGTTAGGGTTAGGGTTAGGGTGAACCCCAAACCTAACCCTAACCCAGCCATGATAAGACTTGTTGGAATTCTCTGAATGCTAAGGAAAGGAGCTTCAATGCTTCCTTTCCTATCTCCTTTAGCAGAGGATACACTGGAGCATCCTTTACCAAAGGAAAGGAGATAATAACATCCCACAATTCATTTAAAGTAGGACTGTCAATGGATTCAAATATTCAATCACGATTATTATCCATAGTTAATCATGATTAATCATAAATTAATCACACATTTTTTATCTGTTCAAAATTAACCTTAAAGGAGATTTGTCAAGTATTTAATACTCTTATCAACATGGGAGTGGACAAGTAAGCTGATTTATGCAATTTACTGCATTTAGCATAAAACAATATGCTCAAATCATAACATGGTAAACTGCAGCCCAACAGGCAACAACAGCTGTCAGTGTGTCAGTGTGCTGACTTGACTATGACTTGCCCCAAACTGCATGTGATTATCATAAAGTGGGCATGTCTGTAAAGGGGAGACTCTTGGGTACCCATAGAACCCATTTACATTCACATATCTGGAGGTCAGAGGTCAAGGGACCCCTTTGAAAATGGCCGTGACCGTTTTTCCTCACCAAAATTTGGCGTAAATGTTGAGCGTTACTTAACCTCCTTCATGACAAGCTAGTATGACGATGATGGTTGGTACCGATGGATTCAATAGGTTTCCTAGTTCCATGTGATATTTCTTCACTCTAACTTTAAAGCTGAGCCCGCTACAACCTATATATCGGAAGTCGCATTAATGTGTTAAAGAAATTTGCGTCAACGCGTTATTATTGCGTTAACTTTGACGGCCCTAATTGAAAGCGACGCACCATTCAGCCGTCAATAACGTCCACCGTTGCTGTTTAATTGAACACTGTGGATAAATTGAAAGCAACCTTCTTAGGAGGTGTGATTCTGTTTTGGACAGGAATCCCTACTTGAACTGTACAGCACTGAGATCACTGTACTCATTTTAAGTGTTATTATTAAAGTTGCTATAACAAACTGAAACCATCCTGGGTAAGTACAGTCGGGTTCTCTCAGCATTGTGGTCGTCCTTATGAATTCTCCTTTGGATCTTTCCTTGACCTCATGACATTTTCCATGAAGGTCAAGGAAAAGTGGTTAGAAAAAGACAGGATGTTCTGTTTGACTGCAACCCATCACTGTTCTTTCACCTGACTACATCAGTGAAGACCAAGTGGAGGTGTTGGAAGTAATATAATAATTGTATAGTTTTCTTTAATAAACCTCTGAAAATATCTCCTTCTCTGTCTGCTGCACAGGGTCGTCTGGAAAACAGCGGGACTGAGAGCTGAGCTGCACAAAGCAGCTGATTCTCCTGATTTCTGTGAATAGAGATTATAAAGTGTGCATGCTGAAGTGCATTTTGCTTTCAAATCAGTTGCTCACATTCTGCACAAATTAGAGCAACTTGCTTGACTTAAACAGTAGGGCTGTCAAAATGAAAGTGATAATAACTGTTAATGCAAATTTGTTTTAACGCCACTGATTTCTTTAATGTATTAATGTAACTTTTGACTTTTAGGTTGTAGTGGGCTCAGTTTTAAATCTAGAGTGAAGATACTGGTATCATATGAAACTAGGAAACCTGATGAATCCATAAGTACCAACCATCATCGTCATACTAGCTTTAAAGAAGGTTAAATAACGCTCTAAACTTACATTACATTTTGAAGAAGAATAACTGTCATGTCCATTTTCAAAGGGGCCCCTTGACCTCTGACCTCCAGATATGTGAATGTAAATGGGTTCTATGGGTACCCACGAGTCTCCCCTTCACAGACATGCCCACTTTATGATAATCACATGCAGTTTGGGGGCAAGTCATAGTCAAGTCAGCACACTGACACACTGACAGCTGTTGTTGCCTGTTGGGCTGCAGTTTGCCATGTTATGATTGGAGCATATTGTTTTATGCTAAATGCAGTACCTGTGAGGGTTTCTGGACAATATCTGTCATTGTTTTGTGTTGTTAATTGATTTCCAATAATAAATATATATATACATTTGCATAAATCAGCATATTTCCCCCTCCCATGTTGATAAGAATATTAAATACTTGACAAATCTCCCTTTAAGGTACATTTTGAACAGATAAAAACTGTGTGATTAATTTGCAATAATGGTGATTAACTATATCTTGATTGACAGCCCTACTTAAAAGCATTTGATGTATCAGCAGAGCTGATTTATAGTTAACAAAGCTGTCCGTTTGTGTAAGTGCTTGTGAAGTGCTTCATGCTGAATTTATTCTCATTAAAAGTCTTTCAGAAGAGATATACTGTATGGCTTCATTATTTATTTGAAGTAAAACCAATGCTGCCGGCCAAAAGTCACCGCCAACCCAACACACAGTAAGTAATCTCCTCACCTATCAGAGGCCGATCACACAGTCGGTATTAGTAGTCAGCAGTTAACATGCGTGCTGTGTCAGTTTCCATTCATTTCTGAAGACAGGAATGCACTGCCCACATATCTCAGCCTACATGGCCTGACAGACTCAGCGGAGGGATTTTTAGCAGCTTGCTCATCTTTTCTTTCTGACATGTTTCAGTTCACAGCAATAAGCCCCGGCTCTACCACCTGGGTCCATTGAACTTAGAGTTGATAAAAGCCTCTATGATGACATTTATAAGCAACATTAAATTAGATCTATGCCATTGTGAATTTAGTTCAACATTTTTTAATTAATATGAACTTTAGTGAGTCAAGTTTCCACAATGCACATAGGGTGAATTAACCTAAAGTGGGACATTTTTTGCATTTCAGATTTCTGGAATATATTGCGATATGAGGCCAATACATTAAATCTACACCCAGTAGCACTCTGAAATCCCAGGATGGGTCCTAATCAAACCAACAAATAAAATGCAGATATCACACTCAAAGAAATGAAGGAAACGGTAGACATGTTAGTACTCTTAGTGCCAAGTTGTCTCAGACTAATCTTTATTTTTCTTTATCTTTATTTCTTTATGTTTTATTATTATAAGAAATGTGGGACACTGAATAGTCTGTTAAAAAACTTAAATCACTTGAATTAATGTAGGAAACACTCAAGTCTAAATGTCCAATCCCATGTTCAGTAATTTAACCACTTATGATGTTATTGCTGTTCCAAAACGGAGGCTTATAGGTGTGGATGTTACACGGAGAGTCCAACATCAAACTATAAACTATAATAGTGTTGAAGCATTTTGGCATATTAGAAAGACATTAAATAGCCTATATTATCATATCTGTTATGCAAAAAAATCACAATTAAATGCACAGCTAAAAAGTCATGAATCTGCTGTGAACTGCAAAGTTAAATGTTAAACCGTTTCATGTTTTTTCATTTCACTATACAGGGAACACATACAACCAGAACAGGCAGAGGGCTATTTGCAGACAAACCTCGAGGCAACATGTAAAACCTGAACCTGCGTAAAACCATTGCTCACCACACACTGCATTATGGATAATAACTGAATAACCTATAATGTTACGATCAGTGTGATTTGGACCCAAATGCAGACACAGACAATGGCAGGAAGTGGAACAAAGGCTTTATTGACAAAAAGCATGAATGGTGAATGGAATGGATGAATGACGAGGCTGGAATGAGCAGAGCAGGAGGGAAGGCAGACGGTGATCCTAGGCACAGGAGAACAAACGTTAGTACACGATCGAGATCAAAAACTAGGAACAAGATTACTCAGAAGGTAACAAGGCGGAGCGGCCGAGGCCAAACTACCACTTGGGTTGAGTCAACGATCTGGAGATGAGTGACTGGAGAGCCGGATATTTATGCTGAGGTGGATGATGAGATGAGAGACAGCTGCGCAGGTTGATCAGGTGAGTTGATTGCATCAGAGAGAGAGAGAGAGAGAGAGAGGTCCAATTCCAATCTGGTCGCTACACCCTCCCACTCCGTGGTGGAGGGAACCCCGTTTGTAGTCACACTCACAGCTCAATGAAGCTCCTTCTTTAAGGTGGAGGTAGAAATACAGCAGCCTCTTTGGGACGAACTTCCCTCTCTACTGCAAGGAAATAAATATCAGAATCAAGAATACTGTATTGATCCCCGGGGGAGAAATTGAGTTACTTTTTGCTCCCGTTCTAGAATATAAATATAAATATATAAAAATAGAGAAATAATAAGAAAATATAAATAAGAAATATATATAACGACAGTGCAAATAATACTGCTGAAAAATAAGATATATGCAAATAATATAAATGCATGCATTTATAAAAATGCAAGAATAGTGTAAAATAAGAATATTAGGTTAAATCTTCTGTATAAATATATGTATTCAAAAATTATAAATATATATATATATATATATATATATACAATCTAATGAACATGTCTAACGTTACCGTTGTCTAGTCCAGACAAGGGTTTATTTGATCTTAAATACTATCTACTTACTTTATGTTGTTGACGTCTGTATGACAATAAAGTAGAATAAACTAAATGCCTATCAGTCTGAGCAGTTTACAGTAAATGTTTGTACCGGTAGTCGCATGGAGCTGACATTGGAGCGTGTTCCATGACGAACACAAAACGGCGTTGCACGTCATCAATAAGGGGAGCTGGTTAAGTCGGCATCGATGCAGGCTGCTCGCTGTTGGAGGGTTTTATAACCCATTTCCACTCCCCAGTGATTGGTTTGGAATTGCACTTAATATGGCGGACCCCCCACGCCAACGTGCAAACGGAGTGGAAGTGGGCCGGAAAGTCTGCCGGGGAGAAGAGCCTCACACCACACTAGACAGACAGGGAACTGGGCACACAGGGAAAAAGGGAAGAGACACACTAGGAAGGCTGAGGTCATGGATGGAATCATGACATATAATGCATAGGCATAAAACTATAACCTGCAGAAATTAGAGCTCATGCCATTTTAACAGAGATGCAGCCCTTCACCTTAAACATCTAAAATAATGCATTAGAAGACTAAAACCATATCAATAACCATTGTTATCTCACAATCCATGCTGTCCCACATTAGGCAAATTATCTTGTCCCACTTTTCGAAACCATTTCCTAAAGTGGGACAATGACAAATTTGATTGAAATAACAAATAGATTTACACCATATTATGATCTTTTTGATGAACAAACATATCATAAACATATCCTGATAAAACAAGCAGGATTTATTTATGTTAAAGAAATGTATACCGTTAGCATTAAGTTTGTCTAAACACTATGTCACTGAGCTCTGGGTGGTCTTCACACAGGCTGCTTCCTGTTTGAAGATTGCTCCACCCTAATCTATGATTGGACATTAGAGAAGATGTGATTTTGACCACATAACACCACAGCTTGTGTTAGCTAATAGTTTTATTGACTTTTATTTGTTGGAGGAAGACCTACACCCCCTGGAGCTCAGGTGTCCCACATCAGTTATCAGGAAACACATCAGCCATACATTAGGGTGAGTTGCCGTAATGTGGGTTTTCAATCCAGCTTTCTTCCTTTCAGTTGAAGGCTTTTAGTAAAGAAGTAAATGTTCACGTGTGAGTCGACCACACATGACAGGAAATCAGTGTTCTCCTCTCTGTACAGTAGAAGGCTGAGGCTGCTGTCGGTGAGGAACACGGGAGCCTGCGGAGGCGTTGAGAGCGACAGCAGAGGAGAGGATATGGTCACAGAGCAACGTCTCTCTGCTGACAAACGAAGGGGGTGCAGTCCTCCACTTTACCACAAAAACAGCTTTTTCTGTGTCAACTGTGATGTTGAGCACCATCTGCTGCAGCAGTCTGAACATAAAGAATATTACAGCCAGGCCTGTCGAACCATTACAATATATAATCACGATTAACTGCATTATTGTCCATTGTTAATCCTGATGAATTGCAAATTAATCACACGTTATTTTATGTGTTCAAAATGTACCTTAAAGGGAGATTTGTCAAGGATTTAATCAATATGGGAGTATGCTTGCTATATGCTAATGCATGTATATAGTTATTACTGGAAATCAATAAACAACACAAAACAAATATTGTCCAGAAACCCTCACAGGTACTGCATTTAGCATAAGAAATATGATCAAATCATAACTTTATGATAATCACATGCAGTTTGGGGCAAGTCATAGTCAAGTCAGCACACTGACACACTGACAGCTGTTGTTGCCTGTTGGGCTGCAGTTTGCCATGTTATGATTTGAGCATATTTTTGATGCTAAATGCAGTACCTGTGAGGGTTTCTGGACAACAGGCCTATTTGTTATTGTTTTGTGTTGTTAATTTATTTCCAACAATAAATATATGCATAAAGCAAGCATATTTGCCATGTTGATAAGAGTATTGTATACTTGACAGTTCTCCCTTTAAGGTTCATTTTAAACAGATGTGTGATTAATGTGCGATTAATTGCAATCAGATATTTTATGTTTTTATTTTTTTTGTCGTTTTTTAAGTTGTTTGCAACACTACCTTTACCATTAATCAACATTACTACCAGCAGCTTTTGGAAAATGATTAGAGTTTTTTGTGGGGGGGTATTCATTTACATCAGCCAGCCCTCTAAAACGAAATAGGTCAAAAAGATTGAAATACGTATGAAAGCTTCACCACAAACAGGTCACATGCTAGTGTTTTCCCCCCCGCTATACTTCCTGGAAGAAAGCCACCTGAAAAGCTGAGGTTGTGAAGGAAAATGCACCATGGGCATTTTCTTATTTCTATACCATGAGAGTGACAAAGCTGCCGTCTCCGTGCTTCTTTTGAGGCTTTTGCTTCTTTTGCAGCTGGATTGTTTATTGATAAAGATTTCTGACCATAATTTAAATGGTTACTTTTCCACCCAAGCAGATGCACTGCAATGCAATGTTGAATGAGTCACACAGAGGTACAACACTAACATGTTGAAACACTTGTCCTGCTTTTGGAGATTTAATACTGTGTGCAGTTAAGGTGAGGTTGGAAGCAAACAATGACGGACCTCTATACATTTGAGCTGCTGAGGTAGAAAAGGTGTGTTTGTACTCAGGGGCACAAGACAACTATAATTATTTCCTTTTTATGAATATAAAAAGATAATGGCGTTGTTCTTCCACAACTCTCACATAATCTGTGAATAGTGTGAAATGAAATGAGGTCTGGAACTGAATGAGCTAGGAATATTTTTTACCTTCATCAGATACTGCTGAGGTTCCAGTGAGCAAGGCACCGGGCCCTTAAATATTTGACTTACATAAGAGGTGACATGTCTTAATGGAATTATTACATGATATTTATCCTCAGAGCATGCATGTAGCACATGAATGACATCCCACGTCCCAACACAGGACGGACATTATGGACATCATCAGATAGGCGTCTCCATCTGCTGGACAGTGAAGGCTGTTACAATACTTTCATTTCAACTAACCTTTGAATAATGTAGCATTGCAGGTATTTACAGATAGCTAGGACCAGTTCTAGGTTCTAAGGAGCAGCTTATAACTAGCACTCAAGAATAACAGACCACAGACCAAGACGTACGTTTGAACTGCTGGCTTATTTATATAGAAAAGTTAGTAGCACACGTACACAAAATCACACATTTCACACACCACACAGGAATTGTGCATTTAAATCCCTGGAAACCATTGAAAATAAAACCCAAAATATCATTAAACATGTATTTCTCCCTATTCTATTTCACTCTGGTTTGATTTAAACCTATTTAAGTTCAGGAGATTTTTTCAATTTAGGCGCCTATAAATTGTAATTTAGTTTCTTGTTTTTCTTTAAGTTGACTCAGTACTAAGTTCTAATTTTTATCTCAGTTAGCCCTTTTCATGACCTTAGTTATATTTCTCTTTAGTTCACTTAACCATTAAGTGAATACAATTACAGTAACACAACCTCTTTGTATCACAAATTCGGCACACAATAAATGAAAATAAAAAAAACAGTTTAACACAGAATCAAGACATGAAACCAAAAATATTCCACTGATCAATTTGTATGATCAACAAATCAAATCTTCACAACTTCTTGTGTAATCAGTCCTTTTGTTAAGTCCTTTAGAAGTTCAAATGAACTCCACTGCGTGTTGCAGCAAAATACTGAAAGTTTAGTCCTACCACGATCCAGGAGTATGAATCAGTGTCCTTATCTCTGAAGTGTAGGTTGACCTTGCAGAAGCAGACACACATCCAACTCCATGTCTCCTACGGGTGGCTCGCCAGCTTAATTCTCCAGCTTCGGTGTGTAACACCAAACGATCCTCTCAACTAAAAAACCTGGCCTGTTGTATAACAGTGCAATACACAGAAAAGTAATTTAGTCTTACATAGTTTATAATAATGAAGTACTTGAGGAGGACTAACACCTGAAAACAGGTTAATGGTCAACACAATCTGTACCGTGCCCAAAAAATGGCGGCTTTAACTTCACTTTACTAGCAAGAATACTTGACCGTGCCTGTTGCATGTAGCTTCTCAACTTGCTTTACACAAAGAAAACACACAAAATGCACATCATAAAACATCCAAAGTGTCTTAGCTTAGCTACTGGCAATGTCTGCTACACATTCAGCTTTAAAACAAGGAAATAGCATGCTAATTGACACGGTAAAAGAACAGTAAATCACCAAATCCTCGTTCAACTCTCAAACAAAAGAAACAGAATCCAGCAATGTGGACAGAAGGTGAACACAAAATCCTCCAAAAATGGAAAGAAAACTCATAAAACTTGCTTCTTTACTCTTATTTTCCTTCTCTTATCATTCGTTCGTGACTCCTCTTTCGCTCTGCTATTCTCTCTCTAATTTTCCGCTCTCACCAGTAAGTGACGCTACGGTTGCGCAGATTCGCCGTTTCCGCTGCACGTGTTTAAAGGAACAGTACACAAAGTAAAATAGAAAAATCAACCATGTAAACTACAATTATGACTGTAAATGTTAAAAACTGAATAACAAATGTAATTTAATTTGCTTACATTGTATTTACTTGTTTAACCTTTTATTTGCTTAAGGTTATATTAACCTAGGTTACAATAACATATGCACACATGCAACATTAATGCAGTAACTGAAATAAGAAATATCAAGGTGCTTTTAAACCCAAATATTACCACTGTGTTTGTCATTAAACAGTAATATACCACTCTTTTGTCATTTATAGCTCATTATGCCGCCCCCAAGTGGCCAAAAACACAATCAGTTCAGGTTCAACACACAGACATGAGATTGATATTGTCAATTTCATTCTCAGCTAGCTTCACCAGCTAGTTAGCGACTAGCAGGCAAAGGAAGTCAAACGGTAGCTAAAGAGCCTGATATCAAAGAACGTATATTGATAAGAAGTGAAAGTCAATTGTTCCTTCCATTGCAACATCAGCTCAACATTGTCTGTCTGCAAGTCTGTAGACTTGTCCATGTCTGTGGTTGGTCATAAACTGCAGACACCGCCCCGTTCATGTGAACGCGCTCATCCAGACTGAGAAACCCTGGATTGATTTACCGAGTTGATAACCACCGTCGTAGGACCGCTTAGCGGGATCTCGTTTGTTAGGGTTAGTGAAGCCAGATAACGCAAAGATACCCTGGGTTTACCTGTGTTCTCTCTCAGGTGTATCTGGTTGGGCCTTATTGAGGGAAAAGAATAAAGAAAATATGAGCCCTATGCACCACTTTGAACTGAATTAAACAGTGAAGAGCACATAGAGAGGATGAATTAACCTGCTTTAGTATGGAATTCCATGTATCCTGTGATAGACAGAGACCTTAGTCCTCCTCCCAGGCTGCTATGAATTGTCAATGGGGGCACACCTCAGGTCCGACACCTTGCCATAGAGAGCTGAAACAACCCTTTTGTGAGATGGATTTACAGAAAGAACCGTATTAACAACTGTTGTGTCTGTTGATGTAGGGGAGCTGGACAATTTAGAGAGAACAAAGTGCTTTGGTTGTAGATATTTAAACAAATTTGACTTAGGAAGACAATTTTTTTGCTCCGAGTCCGAGTGAAGTTCCATCGCTACCCAGTCAGGACAGTCAGAGTGACTCTAAAAGAAAGACCAAAATGCAAGAAATCACAATTTAGAAGCCCAATAATAGAAACGAAAATTTGGAAGGGCAAGGCCACCAGTAGCCTTGGATTTTTAAAGGTGGGCCTTGTTAAGACGAGGACGCTTACCCTGCCATATATAGGAGGAAATTATCGAATCAATATCCCGGTTATGTTGAAATTGTTTCGTAGTACAGGCCTTAGGATCATTACCCTCCGACTCCCCTGCTGGTCTACCTGCCTCACCTGCTTGGTACCATAACCCAGAGTCCACCAATTACTGATTGTAACAAAATCTCATGAGATCATGAACCATGAGCTGAAAAGTGCTGACCAGTCTGATGATGCCAACTCGTGACAGGAGAGATCATAGACTGAACTATGAGACGATCCCATCAGCTGCTGTCTCACTGTGAGAGATGTCTGTGTGTTGGATCCAAATGATCTCACCTCTCATCATCTGCACTGTTTCTCTGCTATGTACTGCAGGTACTTTTACCCCGAAGGCTTTATTTGTTGATTGTTAAACACCATGAGACCCAAAAACCCATGTGGTTTATTATGTGTTATATGCAAATTATTATTTATATCCAAAAGGGAGCATTTTTTAACATCTCAGCTTGTTTTCTTGCTTGATTCCAGGTGAAGCATTGACTACTGTAGTCCAACAGACCCCAGGCTTACTGGTGGAGAGGGGTCACTCTGCTCAGATGGACTGCAGTCACAGCATGAATTGGTATGACATGTACTGGTTTCAGCAGTTACCAGGGGAGAGTATGAAGGTGATCGTCCACACGGTGCCTTTCAAGCAGCCTGACTTTGGGAACTTTAGCCAGGACAAATACTCAGCCAACAAGACTGTGGCTAAGAGCGGATCTTTCACAGTGAAACATGTGGAACCAGGTGACAACGGAGTGTATTTCTGTTTTGTTACGGAGAGAAGCACACAGTGATGCAGATACCTGTCAAGCTGCACCAAAACTACATCAGAGTCAGGAGGGGTTTCATTACTTCCTTACAGAGAAGCTGGGTGACATGTGCATGTGGCTTCACAATGTGGTGATCGTGGTTTATGTTATGTTTCCCATGCCTGCAACACTTTTGCAACCAAGGAAAATAGTATCGCAAGAGTTTTGAGTAACACAGTTTTAATATTAAAAGGATCTTCTGTATCTTTTCCTGTTGCTTTACAGGTAATGACTTCTGTTGACATTTTTTTTGGGAGGTTTTAATTCTGTCATCCATCACAAACTAAGAATATCTCTCTTTTTGTATCCAGGTGCCCTGCTCTTATCCGGAGCTCTGCGGTCTCATATATAAAACAGTGCATAGGATCCACACTAAATTCTTGTGTACGTACAAATGAGGAAATACACGTACGCCAAAAAAATGTTCTGATTTAGAAAACCATGCGTACACCTGCCAGTGTGCAATTTCATTTATAAATCCCAAATCAACTTGGAATTGTGGATCAGGCTCATATCCCACCCTCGACACATTCAACCATAAATGGTCAATGAAAACACCTCATTAGTGTTTCTGCATAGAAATGAGCCTGCTGATCAGTGGTTCTTTACTCTGAAGGAATTTTTCTGACCCAGAAATCGAGGTGCTTGTGGGTGAGGTGGTCTCTGAACAATTGTTCTCTTCTAATTCTCGTATTCACGTAGTCCTCGCAGTACCAGTGCATCCGTCATGCAGCATTACGGGTCACCGCAAAATCTATATGTTTACAGCAATCAAACTGATGCTTCAGAAATGATCGTGTCAATCAGTGTATCCCTACCCTTGGATATCACTTGAAAATGGAAGTTTGACAGGTGAACATGATTTATTTATTTATACATGATATTATTTTAGTTTTCTTATAGATGACTAGGCCTGCATTACAAATAGGACATGGAGTGTAACGATTGTGCGAGAGCTGTCTAAGCCCTGGAAGTGCGACGAGCTGTGAAGCAAATCTTCATAGTGGCCAAACGGTGGTACTACAACTTCCGCCTCCGTCACGTGATGCCATTGGGCCCAAAAATACTTTTTCCCATTGACTTACATTGGGAAAGAGACGTCTGTAACTTTAAACTTTTTGTACAACCGATGATGATAATTTCAACAGCTGCGATGGCTCCACAAGCTGACCACAAGTGTCAGTTCTGTCACATCGTTTAGAGAAGATTATATCAGTTAAAACTGGGTGGGATAAAGGGCTGTGACCAGTAAAGATGTTTCCTTGTCCTGTTTGCATCTTTTCTTAGCTGACACAGAAATAGCAGCAGTCAGGCCGCATGGAGCTCACCTCAGCTGTCAGTCAAACCGACCTGCACAGCTGCTCTTTCAGACAGACGCAGAAAGATGGAGGCTGAGATAAAGAAAAGCCGGTTGGGGGGAAGGAAAGACACAACGAGCAAAGAGAATTCAGGTTTTTGTGTCATGCTTCTTCACTGTGGAACTCAAATCCGGATTGGGTTGGTAATGAACCTGTCTTTGGATATGGAACTAAACTCACTGTTCTGGGTAAGTCTGAAAAATGTTTATATTGTTTGACAATAAGGGAAAAACTGTCTGATTAACTAACTGTCAGATACCTGACTTGGGGAAGAATGTGACAGGCCTGATCCTAACAAAACCAACATGACCATTTTAGATAAATGTTTCCGTTTAATATTATTATATTATATTATTTTTAGAAATGTCTTAAGATTCACAGAATACAAAGTAGATGATATATATTTATATACCTATATATATATATATATAGGTATATAATTTTTTTTTTCAGAAGTCAGATTATGTTATATTCCATAATGTATAATTTAAGATTAGCTGGTTTAATATCTACAAGGCATGGTTTGATGTTTTTCACCCTATTCTCTAAAATCAACCAAATTTTTCAAAAGAATTTTGGAACATTTGTTTTGTGTGAAACTCCAATGCTGTGAATTTGGATTTCAGAGGATGTCCCTTTCTTTTCTTTTTTTAGTCATAGAAAGCAAAAGTTAAATAATAAAGAACACAAAGCGACTTACTGTAAACAAAGTAAAAAGCCCTTAACTGAATACTACTACATGGAGTAAAATGAGATGAATCAGTCATATAATAAAATAGGTAAGTGTTCTGTTCAGCCGTTGTTGTGTTGTGCTCCACTTAACCTGCTAATCTCTGAGAGGGAACTAGGCTAACAGTTCCTGGTAAGACGATAATACATCTAAAGAAACTGAATGATAATGGCACTGAATGGGAACACTGTAACCTGTAGGGCCATGTTGTTTGTATGTGGCATTTATGTTTAGCATGAGAGCATGAATCCTCCTGCGTCCTCCTCACTGTGCATTTCTAAATTCTGGTATTAAAATCTCACAATATCTCCAGAAATTTGATAAGCAGCATTAAAGAAATGCACTCATTCGCTTTCTTGCCAAGACTTGTAAATATGTTGCTGGAAAGAGCAGCCAAAGAACGTACGTATATTACTAAGAAGTTAAAGTCAATTGTTCGTTCAATTGCAACATCAGCGCCTAGCAGCAGAGCTACGCTTCCGCCATTTTGGACTGAAAGCGTCTACCAGACGCCAGTAAAACGTCCGCCTACAAAGTGCCATACACAAGTAAAACTAAATTATTTCTATTATATTGTTATTATTTAATGTTTCTACCAAAAATAATATTCATACTATTATAACCATTGACTTACTTATTCATTTATTAAACTTTTTTGCCCGGCTGCTTCCCAGAGGAGCATAAAGGGAGCGATGGACATAAATGGAAGTTAGAAAAATCACATAGCACAGATTTTAAGAGGAATCTCAATCTTTTTCATGTCAAGGATCCAAAATGGAGTCCAACAGACCACAGACCATGGATGTAGAAGAGGTTGTGTCCTGTGCTTTTGCCCTGTGTGTTAGTGAATAGCCTCCAACTCCATTAAATTCTGTTTGTGTCATGTTACTAGCACTACTAGCTACTGGCACTACTAGCTACTAGCACTACTAGCTACTAGCACTACTAGCTACTAGCACTACTAGCTACTGTCACTACTAGCTACTGGCACTACTAGCTACTAGCACTACTAGCTACTGGCACTACTAGCTACTGGCACTAGTTGCTACTGGCGCTATTAGCTACTAGCACTACTAGCGCTACTAGCTACTGGCACTATTAGCTACTAGCGCTACTAGCTACTGGTGCTACTAGCTACTAGCACTACTAGCTACTGACACTACTAGCTACTAGCGCTACTAGCTACTGGCGCTATTAGCTACTAGAGCTACTAGCGCTTCTAGCTACTAGCACTACTAGCTACTGTCACTACTAGCTACTAGCGCTACTAGCTACTAGCGCTCCTAGCTACTAGCGCTACTAGCTACTGACACTACTAGCTACTAGCGCTACTAGCACAACTAGCTACTGGCACTACTAGCTACTCACACTACTAACTACTAGCACTACTAGCTACTGACACTACTAGCTACTAGCGCTACTAGCACAACTAGCTACTGGCGCTACTAGCTACTAGCACTACTAGCTACTGACACTACTAGCTACTAGCGCTACTAGCACTACTAGCTACTGGCACTACTAGCTACTGGCACTACTAGCTACTAGCACTACTAGCTACTGTCACTACTAGCTACTAGCACTATTAGCTACTGTCACTACTAGCTACTGTCACTACTAGCTACTGGCACTACTAGCTACTGTCACTACTAGCTACTAGCACTACTAGCTACTGTCACTACTAGCTACTAGCACTATTAGCTACTGTCACTACTAGCTACTGTCACTACTAGCTACTAGCACTACTAGCTACTGTCACTACTAGCTACTAGCACTATTAGCTACTGTCACTACTAGCTACTGGCACTACTAGCTACTGGCCGATAGCCGGTTGTTTGGGAACAGAGACGTTAATACATCCACCACGGTACAGGCTGACAGCATATAAAGCTCATGGGTGTATTAGAAGATAATAGTGATGAATTACAGCCAATATATCCATTATTACAGCCACATACAGCTAGCAGGAAGCTGACAGAACCAGATATGTCATATGAGCGTGCAGGGCGGTGCAGTCCCATGGGTCTGATGACCGTTCATTATGCCGAGGAAAATAACTCTGGATTCAGCTGTTAGTGAATTTTATAACTTTTAGGACATAATGATTTAAATGAGGGATATTTAAATGTTCATACTGGGAATATGATTTACCTAAAACAAAATGAGTGGCCGTTGTCCAGAAAGCACCAGAGATGTGTCTCTTTGCAGCAGCTGGTTAGCTTAGCTTAAAAGAAGGAGAAGGAGGAATCAGGGCAGAACTAGCTTCTTTAGCTAGCCTGGCTCTGTCTAAAGTTAAGAAAATCCACCTACCAGCAGCTCTAAAGCTCACTGATTAACATGTTGTATCCTTACTCGTTTGTTTAACTTGTACATCAAACCAAAGTGTTGTCACTGCTGGTGGCAGCTAACTGGCTGCAGGCTGTAGCTCCATATTTATCCAGCAGACTTCAGAGCGGTATCAATCTTTTCATCTAACTCTTAGCAAGAAAGAGAACACGCTTTTTTCCCTAAATGTGGAATCATTCTAATGATTTGTTTCTTTTGTCCCGGCAGATTCAAACCGTTCTATCACCCCGCCAACAGTGACGGTGCTTCGACCTTCACAAAACGAGTGTCGAAACAACAAAGACGAGAAAAGGAGGAAGACCTTGGTGTGCGTGGCCTCTCGTTTCTACCCGGACCACGTGAGTGTGTTCTGGCAGATCGACGCGGTAAATGTGGAAACGGATGGCGTGGCGACCGACAACGCTGCCCTGTGGGAAGGTGAACATTACAGCATCACCAGCAGGCTGAGGGTCCCGCTCAGGGAGTGGTTCACACCAGGCAAGAAGTTCACCTGCACCGTCAGCTTCTTCAACGGGAACGAGACCGTGCACCGTTCAGACTGGGTCGAAGGCGTTGAAGGTACGTTCATTTGCAACTCAGAAGACGTGTTTTTAATGATGTGAAACGCCAGGACTGCACTGAAAAAAAACCTATATCTACTTTATCTTCCTGTCAGGACCAGGAGCTGGAGCGATAAGAGGTAAATATAGTTTTGTGTGAGCCTATCAAAGCATCGACACAACTGAAACATGTCATTCATAAAAAGTGATGCAATCTCTTGCAGAGAAATATTTGAGGATCACGCACACTGCCAAGCTGTCCTACGTTGTTTTGATCTTCAAGAGCAGCGTCTTCGGAGTCTTTGTGGTGTTTCTGGCGTGGAGGCTTCAGGTTCGTCCAACCTGACTCATTGTGGTGTCCCTGTACCAAAGAAATCCCACTGGAAGTGTTGTACTTGCCATAGAAAATGGCTCTGTGAATACTGAATGAAATGCTCATGGCCAGGAGGTGTATTTAAGCCCCTATCAGACATTGAATACATAACATTGTTGGCTTCACCTGTCTGTTAAAGTGATGGCTTTCTGTCAGAACAAAAGTGTCTGACTGGGCTGTGGTCCAATAGTGTTTTTTTGCTAGGGAAGGTTCCTAACTGAGTGAAATGACCCAGAAGTATCAAAGTGGCAGCCATGGGGTTAAGGTTAGGGTTAAGGTTAAGGTTAACCCTAACCCAGCCATGATAAGAGCTGTTGGAATTCTCTGAATGCTAAGGAAAGGAGCTTCAATGCTTCCTTTCTTATCTCCTTTAGCAGAGGATACACTGGAGCATCCTTTACCAAAGGAAAGGAGAGAATAACATCCCACAACTCATTTAAAGTAGCTGTCAATCAAATTATTGTCAATAGTTGAAGGGACTGTTTGTAACTTTTTAAGCGTATAAATGTAGCGGGTCGGCACACATGAGCGTTCGCATATGCACGCTCGCGTGTGGCCGGAGCCTCGTCTCCGCTGCCTGCTCTCCTTCACTCAGACAGCACGCGCATCCTCGCTGTCTCGCTGTCTCGCTCCACCTCTAGACGTGAACGCGTGCTCACTCCACATTGCAGAAGAGTTAGTTTCGTCAAAATTTAGTGTAAATTTGGAGCGTTATTTAAGAGAAGCCAGTATGACATGGTTGGTACCGATGGATTCAATAGGTTTCTAGTTTCATGTAGATAGACAGAGAGATAGACAGATAGATAGATAGATAACTTTATTTATACCAAGGGAAATTCAAGACCATGTATCTCCACTCTAGTTTTAAAACTGAGCCCGCTACAACCTAAAAATCGCAAGTCGCATTAATGTGTTAAAGAAATTGAAAGTGATGCACCATTCAGCCGTCAATAACGTCCACCGTTGCTGTTTAATTGAACACTGTGGATAAATTGAAAGCAACCTTCTTAGGAGGTGTGATTCTGTTTTGGACAGGAATACCTACTTGAACTGTACAGCATTGAGATCACTGTACTCATTGTCTGTGTTATTATTAAAGTTGCTATAACAAACTGAAACCATCCTGGGTAAGTACAGCCGGGTTCTCTCAGCATTGTGGTCGTCCTTATGAATTCTCCTTTAGATCTTTCCTTGACCTCATGATATTTTCCATCAAGGTCAAGGAAAAGTGGTTAGAAAAAGACAGGATGTTCTGTTTGACTGCAACCCATCACTGTTCTTTCACCTGACTACATCAGTGAAGACCAGGTGGAGGTGTTGGAATTAATATAATAATTGTATAGTTTTCTTTAATAAACCTCTGAAAATATCTCCTTCTCTGTCTGCTGCACAGAGTCGTCTGGAAAACAGCGGGACTGAGAGCTGAGCTGCACAAAGCAGCTGATTCTCCTGATTTCTGTGAATAGAGATTATAAAGTGTGCATGCTGAAGTGCATTTTGCTTTCAAATCAGTTACTCACATTCTGCACAAATTAGAGCAACTTGCTTGACTTAAAAAGTAGGGCTGTTAAAATGAAAGTGATAATTGTTAATGCAAATTAGTTTTAACGCCACTGATTTCTTTAACGTATTAATGTAACTTTTGACTTTTAGGTTGTAGTGGGCTCAGTTTTAAATCTAGAGTGAAGATACTGGTATCATATGAAACTAGGAAACCTGATGAATCCATCGGTACCAACCATCATCGTCATACTAGCTTTAAAGAAGGTTAAATAACGCTCCAAACTTACATTACATTTTGAAGAAGAAAAACCAGCATGATCATTTTCAAAGGGGCCCCTTGACCTCTGACCTCCAGATATGTGAATGTAAATGGGTTATATGGGTACCCACGAGTCTCCCCTTTACAGACATGCCCACTTTATGATAATCACATGCAGTTTGGGGCAAGTCATAGTCAAGTCAGCACACTGACACACTGACAGCTGTTGTTGCCTGTTGGGCTGCAGTTCGCCATGTTATGATTTGAGCATATTGTTTTATGCTAAATGCAGTACCTGTGAGGGTTTCTAGACAATATCTGTCATTGTTTTGTGTTTTTAATTGATTTCCAATAATAAATATATACATACATTTTTATAAAGCAACATATTTGTCCACTCCCATGTTGATTAGAGTATTAAATACTTGACGAATCTCCCTTTAAGGTTCATTTTGAACAGATAACAAATGTGTGAATAATTTGCAATAATCATGATTAACTATATCATGATTGACAGCCCTACTTAAAAGCATTTGATGTATCAGCAGAGCTGATTTATAGTTAACAAAGCTGTCTGTTTGTGTAAGTGCTGGTGAAGTGTTTCATGCTGAATTCATTCTCATTAAAAGTCTTTCAGAAGAGATATACTGTATGGCTTCATTATTTCTTTGACGTGAAACCAATGTTGCCGGCCAAAAGTCACCGCCAACCCAACACACAGTAAGTGATCTCCTCACCTATCAGAGGCCAATCACACAGTCGGTATTAGTAGTCTGCAGTTAACATGCGTGCTGTGTCATACTACATACTACATACTGCGTTCCTCAGTAGTATGCAGTATGAAACAATGAAAGTGATTATCTTGCAGTATCCTGGGCCAGACTTTAGCCTTTAAACAAGGTCTTAATGCACTGGACAAGAAAACTAACTCGTACCACTACTGCAATTCTATCGAAAAATACAACTCATACAGCCTACTGACTAACTCATACTACTAAATACTGCATGGTTTAACTCCACCACCACTCAAACTATTTATTCTAACAGCTCATAATTTCAAGTTTCAAGTTTCAAGTTTAGTTTATTGATCACACACACACATTGACATGGCAGTGAGATTCTTTGTTCCTGTTTGTTACTCTCTCATCCTTATATAATAGACAATCGATCTCTCAATCAATTGAATAACAATAATGAATTAAAATACAATCATATAAACATATAAATATAACAGCAACAATAGCAAGTGGTTGATAAATATGAGATAGGGAATACATACACAATTATAAAATAAATAACAGAGAATATACACAGAGAATATACACCCACCCGCACACCCGTAAGTTTGTGGTGCAATAAATGCAGTGTAACAAAGGGTGATGAGGTGGGTACGAATGGATGCATGGATAGAGACAGAGACAGAGACAGGGATCTAGTGGGTCAGGGTCAGTTGTGAAACTCAGCTCAGCATCCGGATGGCCTGGGGATAGAAGCGGTTTCTGAGGCGGTTTGTTTTAGCTCTGATGCTGATGTAGCCAGGCTTCCTCTTGGACTGCTTCCTGATGAAGAGGCCGTTGCTCGGGTGACTGGGATCAGCAATGATCTTGTTTGCTTTGGTTACACATCTCTTGGTGTATATGTCCTCCAAGTTAGGCAGCACTCCACCTGTGAGCCGCTGGGCCGACGGCACCACTCTCTGAATCCGCCGTCAATCCTGCTCGGAGCAGTTGCCATACCAGGTGGTGATGCAGCCGGTCATGATGCTCTCAATAGTGTACCTGTAGAAGTTCCTCAGTACAGGTGAAGACATTCCGAATTTCTTCAGCCTTCTTAGGTTGTAGGTTGTAGTGAAGTAAGACAAACAGGATCATCAACGAGGAAAGACGGGAAATATAAAATATTGATCCACAACATTGCTCTCAGTTCCAGCAACTAAACAGAGAACTGATCTCCTCCAGATATTAGAGGAATGTTAAAAAGGATCATGTTGTCTCAGCAGGAATCTCTCTGCTCCGTCAGAGGAGGCTCTTTACCTCTCCTCTTCCCTCTCCTCTTCTCTCTCCTCTTCCCTCTCCTCCCCTCTCTCCTCTTCTTTCTCCTCTTCCCTCTCCTCTTCCCTCTCCTCTTCTCTCTCTTCTTCTCTCTCCTCTCCCCTCTTTCCCTCTCCTCTTCTCTCTCCTCTTCTCTCTCCTCTTCCCTCTCCTCTTCTCTCTCCTCTTCCCTCTCCTCTTCCCTCTCCTCTCCTCTCTCCTGTTCTCTCTCCTCTTTCCCTCTCCTCTTCTCTCTCCTCTTTCCTCTCCTCTTTCTCTCTCCTCTTATCTCTCCTCTTTCCTCTCCTCTTTCTCTCTCCTCTTCTCTCTCCTCTTTCCTCTACACTCTGCTGCTCTGTGAGCGTCACTGTCCGGCTGGTTAGCGAGCTGTGTCCGCGGACGATTGTGGAGCTTTTTAACTCCAAAAAGGCAGATAAACACAGATTCCTGTTAATTTATAATGGATATCTATGTTGTGATATTCAAACAGACTATCCATCAACAAGGAAATAAGAGCCTCTCGTCTACAGACCGGTCTCTAGAGAGCTCCAGCTCATAGCGGTCTCTGAGCGTGACTACCTGGCTAGCTGGTAGCGACCCCGGCAGGTGCTATAGCCAGCTTTCATGGCAGTTTGTGGAGCTTCTAAACTCTGAAAATGGTGGAACAAATGATCGATTTGCAATCTAATATTGTAAAACTGCCGATATTCAAAATCAACACAGTTGATTTCTCGCCTCAAATATTTTCAGAAGTGAATTTAGTGATGAAATAGCTACTTTGGCTGCTGTTGTTGTGACCATAGCCTTTACCATTTCAGCGCTTTGCATTGTGGGATACAGTCAGTGAGGCAGACTGGTCTGATGCATACTGGAGATTTTTTCCAAATCAGTATAAAATCCGGGTATTTTTGCCTACTGTAGATTTTGCTGTTGTTTGCATACTGCATGCTACATGCTACATTTTGGCCAAATCAGTATGTACTACTAATATAAATTTAGTATGAGGTTTCAAATACAGCCTATGTCACTGAGCTCTGGGTGGTCTTCACACAGGCTGCTTCCTGTTTGAAGATTACTCCACCCTAATCTATGATTGGACATTAACACCACAGCTTGTGTTAGCCAATAGTTTTATTGACTTCTATTAGTCCGAGGAAGACCTACACCCCCTGGAGCTCAGGTGTCCCACATCAGTTATCAGGAAACACATCAGCCATACATTAGGGTGAGTTGCCGTAATGTGGGTTTTCAATCCAGCTTTCTTCCTTTCAGTTGAAGGCTTTTAGTAAAGAAGTAAATGTTCACGTGTGAGTCGACCACACATGACAGGAAATCAGTGTTCTCCTCTCTGTACAGTAGAAGGCTGAGGCTGCTGTCGGTGAGGAACACGGGAGCCTGCGGAGGCGTTGAGAGCGACAGCAGAGGAGAGGATGTGGTCATAGAGCAACGTCTCTCTGCTGACAAACGAAGGGGGTGCAGTCCTCCACTTTACCACAAAAACAGCTTTTTCTGTGTCAACTGAAATTGCAAATTAATCACTCATTTTTTGTATCTGTTCAAAATGTACCTTAAAGGGAGATTTGCCAAGGATTTAATCAACATGGGAGTATGCTTGCTTTATGCTAATGCATGTATATAGTTATTACTGAAAATCAATGAACAACACAAAACAAATATTGTCCAGAAACCCTCACAGGTACTGCATTTAGCATAAGAAATATGATCAAATCATAACTTTATGATAATCACATGCAGTTTGGGGCAAGTCATAGTCAAGTCAGCACACTGACACACTGACAGCTGTTGTTGCTTGTTGGGCTGCAGTTTGCCATGTTATGATTTGAGCATATTTTTGATGCTAAATGCAGTACCTGTGAGGGTTTCTGGATAACAGGCCTATTTGTTATTGTTTTGTGTTGTTAATTTATTTCCAACAATAAATATATGCATAAAGCAAGCATATTTGCCATGTTGATAAGAGTATTAAATACTTGACAAATCTCCCTTTAAGGTTCATTTTGAACAGATGTGTGATTAATTTGCAATTAATCGCAATCAAATATTTTAGTTTTTTAAGTTGTTTGCAACACTACCTTTAATGGACATTACTACCAGCCAGTAGAGCAGCTTTTGAAAAATGATTCGACTTTTTGTGGGGGGGTATTCATTTACATCAGCCAGCCCTCTAAAACGAAATAGGTCAAAAAGATTGAAATACTTATGAAAGCTTCACCACAAACAGGTCACATGCTAGTGTTTTCCCCCCCGCTATAATTCCTGGAAGACAGCCACCTGAAAAGCTGAGATTGTGAAGGAAAATGCACCATGGGCATTTTCTTATTTAAAGTCATAAAGTCATAACTTTACGAGAAAAAAAGAAAATAACACTTAAAATTACTATATACTATACTTTATAATATTATGACTTTATTCTCATAATATTATGACTTTATTCTATTCTATATCTCAGATTTTTTTTTTTCCTCAATGTGGCCCTATACTCCGTCGTACCGTTGTACCGTCGTACCGTCGTACCATAGACCTACAACAATGATAAATAAAAATGAAAATGTAAACAAAAAACAGTTATTCATTTCCATTTTTATAAATCCACAGGGAGCCACTGGAGAGGAGCTAAAGAGACGCATGTGGCTCCGGAGCTGCAGGATTTTTTTTGCTGACCCCTGGGTTAGGGTTAGTGTTACGTTATGTTGCATTAGAGCTCACCACAGACCAGGAATGTAACTGAATTAGTGTTGATTTTTAGTGGAGAGTCCAGTGTCCAGCTGTGCACCGGCTGTTGGGAATAAAAGTCAGTATTGTAACAGCCTTCACTGTCCAGCAGATGGAGACGCCTATCTGATGATGTCCATGATGTCCATCCTGTGTTGGGACGTGGGATGTCATTCATGTTCTACATGCATGCTCTGAGGATAAATATCATGTAATAATTCCATTAAGACATGTCACCTCTTATGTAAGTAAAATATTTAAGGGCCGGTGCCTTGCTCACTGGAACCTCAGCAGTATCTGATGAAGGTAAAAAATATTCATAGCTCATTCAGTTCCAGACCTCATTTCATTTCACACTATTCATAGATTATGTGAGAGTTGTGGAAGAACAATGCCATTATATTTTTATATTGATAAAAAGGAAATATTTGAATTTTCTTGTGCCCCTGAATAGAACAAACACACCTTTTCTACCTCAGCAGCTCAAATGTATAGAGGTCCGTCATTGTTTGCTTCCAACCTCACCTTAACTGCACACAGTATTAAATCTCCAAAAGCAGGACAAGTGTTTCAACATGTTAGTGTTGTACCTCTGTGTGCCTCATTCAGCATTGCATTGCAGTGCATCTGCTTGGGTTGAAAAATAACCATTTAAATTATGGTCAGAAATCTTTATCAATAAAGGCTGTTACACCACTGACTTTTATTCACAACCGCCGGTGCTCAGCTGGACACTGGACTCTCCACTACAAATCAACACTAATTCAGCTACATTCCTGGTCTGTGGTGAGCTCTAATGCAACATAACGTAACACTAACCCTAACCCAGGGGTCAGCAACCTGCGGCTCTGGAGCCACATGCGTCTCTTTAGCTCCCCTCCAGTGGCTCCCTGTGGACTTTTAAAAATGGAAATGAATAACTGTTTTTTGTTTACATTTTCATTTTTATTTATCATTGTTGTAGGTCTTTGGTACGACGGTACAACGGAGTATTAGGGCCACATTGAGGAAAAAAAAAAATCTGAGATATAGAATAGAATAAAGTCATAATATTACGAGAATAAAGTCTTAGGTTTACGGGATAAAAGTCGTAGTATTATGAGAACAAAGTCATAATATTATAAAGTATAGTATATAGTAATTTTAAGTGTTATTTTCTTTTTTTCTCGTAAAGTTATGACTTTATGACTTTAAATAAGAAAATGCCCATGGTGCATTTTCCTTCACAACCTCAGCTTTTCAGGTGGCTTTCTTCCAGGAAGTATAGCGGGGGGGGGGAAACACTAGCATGTGACCTGTTTGTGGTGAAGCTTTCATAAGT
The DNA here is from genome assembly GCF_015220745.1 of Sebastes umbrosus. NCBI lineage: Eukaryota > Metazoa > Chordata > Actinopteri > Perciformes > Sebastidae > Sebastes > Sebastes umbrosus. Next base: position 2,365,490 of record NC_051282.1, on the reverse strand, counting down.
ATTTCAATCTTTTTGACCTATTTCGTTTTAGAGGGCTGGCTGATGTAAATGAATACCCCCCACAAAAAAGTTTAATCATTTTTCAAAAGCTGGTGGTAGTAATGTTGTTTAATGGTAAAGGTAGTGTTGCAAACAACTTAAAAAACAAAACATAAAATATTTGATCGCAATTAATCGCAAAAAAACCCTTTGTTTGTCAGCAGAGAGACGTTGCTCTGTGACCACATCCTCTCCTCTGCTGTCGCTCTCAACGCCTCCGCAGGCTCCCGTGTTCCTCACCGACAGCAGCCTCAGCCTTCTACTGTACAGAGAGGAGAACACTGATTTCCTGTCATGTGTGGTCGACTCACACGTGAACATTTACTTCTTTACTAAAAGCCTTCAACTGAAAGGAATAAAGCTGGATTGAAAAACAGAATGTTATCAGGAAACACAACATGCATTAGGGTGAGTTGTTGTAATGTGTGGACACTGCCTGATGTGGGACACCTGAGCTCCAGGGGGTGTAGGTCTTCCTCAAACTAATAAAAGTCAATACAACTATTGGCTAACACAAGCTGTGGTGTTTTATGGTCAATATCACATCTTCTCTAATGTCCAATCATAGATTAGGGTGGAGCAATCTTCAAACAGGAAGCAGCCTGTGTGAAGACCACCCAGAGCTCAGTGACATAGGCTGTATTTGAAACCTCATACTAAATTTATATTAGTAGTACGCACTGATTTGGCCAAAATGTAGCATGTAGCATGCAGTATGCAAACAACAGCAAAATCTATACTAGACCCAAAATACCCAGATGTTATACTGATTTGGAAAAAATCTCCAGTATGCATCAGACCAGTCTACCTCAGCTACTGTATCCCACAATGCAAAGCGCTGAAATGGTAAAGGCAATGGTCACAACAACAGCATGTATTTTTTTTTACATTTTTCGTAGCTATTTCATCACTAAATTCACTTCTGAAAATATTTGAGGCGAGAAATCAACTGTGTCGATTTTGAATATCGGCAGTTTTACAATATTAGATGGTGAATCAAACATTTGTTCCACCGTTTTCAGAGTTTAGAAGCTCCGCAAACCGCCGTGAAAGCTAGCTAGCGCCTGCCGGAGTCGCTACCAGACAGCTATTAGCTGGAGCTCTCTAGAGACCGGTCTGTAGACGAGAGGCTTTTATTTCCTTGTTGATGGATAGTTTGTTTGAATATCACAACACAAATGTCCATTCTAAATTAATGGGAATCTGTGTTTATCTGTCTTTTTGGAGTTGAAAAGCTCCACAATCGCCTGCAGACGTAGCTCTCTAGCCAGCCAGCCACAGAGCAGCAGAGTGGAGAGGAAAGAGGAGAGAGAAGAGCAGAGGAAAAAGGAGAGGAAAGAGGAGGGAGAAGAGGAGAGGAAAGAGGAGAGAGAAGAGAGAGAAGAGGAGAAAGGAGTGAAGAGGAGAGGGAAGAGAGAGAAGAGGAGAAAGGAGTGAAGAGGAGAGAGAAGAGGAGAGAGGATAGGAGAGAGGAGAGGAGAGGTAAAGAGCCTCCTCTGACGGAGCAGAGAGATTCCTGCTGAGACAACATGATCCTTTTTAACATTCCTCTAATATCTGGAGGAGATCAGTTCTCTGTTTAGTTGCTGGAACTGAGAGCAATGTTGTGGATCAATATTTTATATTTCCCGTCTCTCCTCGTTGATGATCCTGTTTGTCTTACTTCACTATGAGCTGGTAGAAGAAATAGTTTGAGGGCTGGTGGAGCTAAACCATGCAGTATTTAGTAGTATGAGTTAGTTGGTATGTATAAGTTGTATTTTTCGATAGAATTGCAGTACTGGTACGAGTTAGTTTTTTTGTCCAGTGCATTAAGACCTTGTTTAAAGACTAAAGCCTGGCCCAGGATACTGCAAAATAATCACTTTCATTGTTTCATACTGCATACTACTGAGGAACGCAGTATGTAGTATGTAGTGTATACTGTATACTGTATATTGTATACTGCGTTCATCAGTAGTATGTAGTAAGCTGTTTCAAATACAGCCATAGTGTTTAGACAAATTTAATGCTAAGGGTATAAAGTAATCCTGCTAGTTTTTTATCAGGATATGTTTATGATATGTCTGTTCATCAAATCATATGATAATATGGTTTAAATATACTTTATATTTGTTATTTCAATCAAATTAGGAAAAATGTAGGAAATCGTTTCAAAAAGTGGGACAAGATAATTCTCCTAATGTGGGACAGCATGGATTGTGAAATAACAATGGTTATTGATATGGTTTTAGTCTCCTAATGCATTATTTTAGATATTTAAGGTGAAGGGCAAATTATATTCAATAACTGGGGCTGGCTGCATCTCTGTTAAAATGGTATGAGTTTGTTTTTCTAATTTTTTCAGGTTATTGTTTTATGCCTATGCATTATAGGTTATTCAGTTGTTATCCATAATGCAATGTGTTGTGAGCAATGGTTTTACGCAGGTTCAGGTTTTACATGTTGCCTCGAGGTTTGCCTGCAAATAGGCCTCTGTCTGTTCTGGTTGTATGTGTTCCCTGTATAGTGAAATGAAAAAACATGAAACGGTTTAACATTTAACTTTGCAGTTCACAGCAGATTCATGACTTTTTAGCTGTGCATTTAATTATGATTTCTTTGGATAATAGATATGATAATATAGGCTATTTAATGTCTTTCTAATATGCCAAAATGCTTCAAAACTATTATAGTTTATAGTTTGATGTTGTTGGACTCTCCGTGTAACATCCACACCTATAAGCCTCCGTTTTGGAACAGCAATAACATCATAAGTGGTTAAATTACTGAACATGGGATTGGACATTTAGACTTGAGTGTTTCCTACATTAATTAAAGTGATTTAAGTTTTTTAACAGACTATCCAGTGTTCCACATTTCTTACAATAATAAAATATAAAGAAATAAAGATAAAGAAAAATAAAGATTAGTCTGAGACAACTTGGCACTAAGAGTACTAACATGTCTACCGTTTCCTTCATTTCTTTGAGTGTGATATCTGCATTTTATTTTTTGGTTTGATTAGGACCCATCCTGGGATTTCAGAGTGTTACTGGGTGTAGATTTAATGTATTGGCCTCATATTGCAATATATTCCAGAAGTCTGAAATGCAAAAAATGTCCCACTTTAGGTTAATTCACCCTATGTGTATCGTGGAAACTTGACTCACTAAAGTTCATATTATTTAAAACATGTTGAACTAAATTCACAATGGCATAGATCTAATTTAATGTTGCTTATAAATGTCATCATAGAGGCTTTTATCAACTCTAAGTTCAATGGACCCAGGTGGTAGAGCCAGGGCTTATTGCTGTGAACTGAAACATGTCAGAAAGAAAAGATGAGCAAGCTGCTAAAAATCCCTCCGCTGAGTCTGTCAGGCCATGTAGGCTGAGATATGTGGGCAGTGCATTCATGTCTTCAGAAATGAATGGAAACTAACACAGCACGCATGTTAACTGCTGACTACTAATACCGACTGTGTGATCGGCCTCTGATAGGTGAGGAGATTACTTACTGTGTGTTGGGTCGGCGGTGACTTTTGGCCGGCAGCATTGGTTTCACTTCAAAGAAATAAAGAAGCCATACAGTATATCTCTTCTGAAAGACTTTTAATGAGAATAAATTCAGCATGAAGCACTTCACCAGCACTTACACAAACAGACAGCTTTGGTAACTATAAATCAGCTCTGCTGATACATCAAATGCTTTTAAGTAGGGCTGTCAATCGCGATATAGTTAATCACGGTTATTGCAAATTAATCACACATTTTTTTATCTGTTCAAAATGTACCTTAAAGGGAGATTTGTCAAGTATTTAATACTCTTATCAACATGGGAGGGGGAAATATGCTGATTTATGCAAATGTATGTACTATATATATTCTACAGTATACAGTATTATACATTCACATATCTGGAGGTCAGAGGTCAAGGGACCCCTTTGAAATTGGACATGCTGGTTTTCCTTCTTCAAAATGTAATGTAAGTTTGGAGCGTTATTTAACCTTCTTTAAAGCTAGTATGAGGATGATGGTTGGTACCGATGGATTCATCAGGTTTCCTAGTTTCATATGATACCAGTATCTTCACTCTCGTTACATTAATACGTTAAAGAAATCAGTGGCGTTAAAACAAATTTGCATTAACAGTTATTATCACTTTCATTTTGACAGCCCTACTGTTTAAGTCAAGCAAGTCGCTCTAATTTGTGCAGAATGCGAGTAACTGATTTGAAAGCAAAATGCACTTCAGCATGCACACTTTATAATCTCTATTCACAGAAATCAGGAGAATCAGCTGCTTTGTGCAGCTCAGCTCTCAGTCCTGCTGTTTTCCAGACGACCCTGTGCAGCAGACAGAGAAGGAGACATTTTCAGAGGTTCATTAAAGAAAACTATACAATTATTATATTACTTCCAACACCTCCACCTGGTCTTCACTGGTGTAGTCAGGTGAAAGAACAGTGATGGGTTGCAGTCAAACAGAACATCCTGTCTTTTTCTAACCACTTTTCCTTGACCTTGATGGAAAATGTCATGAGGTCAAGGAATGATCCAAAGGAGAATTCATAAGGACGACCACAATGCTGAGAGAACCCGACTGTACTTACCCAGGATGGTTTCAGTTTGTTATAGCAACTTTAATAATAACACAGAAAATGAGTACAGTGATCTCAGTGCTGTACAGTTCAAGTAGGGATTCCTGTCCAAAACAGAATCACACCTCCTAAGAAGGTTGCTTTCAATTTATCCACAGTGTTCAATTAAACAGCAACGGTGGACGTTATTGACGGCTGAATGGTGCGTCGCTTTCAATTAGGGCCATCAAAGTTAAGAAATAATAACGCATTAATGCAAATTTCTTGAACACATTAATGCGACTTGCGATTTTTAGGTTGTAGCAGGCTCAGTTTTAAACATAGAGTGGAGATACATGGTCTTGAATTTCCCTCGGGATCAATAAAGTTACTATCTATCTATCTATCTATCTATCTATCTATCTACATCACATGAAACTAGAAACCTATTGAATCCATTGAAACACCTTTCCTTAGCATTCAGAGAATTCCAACAGCTCTTATCATGGCTGGGTTAGGGTTAAGGTTAAACCTAAACCTAACCCTAACCCTAACCCCATGGCTGCTACTTTGATACTTCTGGGTCATTTAACTCAGTTAGGAACCTTCCCTAGCAAAAAACACTATTGGACCACAGCCCAGGTCTCAGTGGTGCCACTATCCTTCTTGCACGAGCATTGTGACTCTTTCTGTAACAGTCCTGTCGTGTCCGCTCGGCATGAAGCCTTAACTAACATTTACATAACGGACACTTTTGTTCTGACAGAAAGCCATCACTTTAACAGACAGATGAAGCCAACAATGTTATGTATTCAATGTCTGATAGGGGCTTAAATGCACCTCCTGGCCATGAGCGTTTCATTCAGTATTCACAGAGCCATTTTCTATGGCAAGTACAACACTTCCAGTGGGATTTCTTTGGTACAGGGACACCACAATGAGTCAGGTTGGACCAACCTGAAGCCTCCACGCCAGAAACACCACAAAGACTCCAAAGATGCTGCTCTTGAAGATCAAAACAACGTAGGACAGCTTGGCAGTGTGCGTGATCCTCAAATATTTCTCTGCAAGAGATTGCATCACTTTTTATGAATGACATGTTTCAGTTGTGTCGATGCTTTGATAGGCTCACACAAAACTATATTTACCTCTTATCGCTCCAGCTCCTGGTCCTGACAGGAAGATAAAGTAGATATAGGTTTTTTTTCAGTGCAGTCCTGGCGTTTCACATCATTAAAAACACGTCTTCTGAGTTGCAAATGAACGTACCTTCAACGCCTTCGACCCAGTCTGAACGGTGCACGGTCTCGTTCCCGTTGAAGAAGCTGACGGTGCAGGTGAACTTCTTGCCTGGTGTGAACCACTCCCTGAGCGGGACCCTCAGCCTGCTGGTGATGCTGTAATGTTCACCTTCCCACAGGGCAGCGTTGTCGGTCGCCACGCCATCCGTTTCCACATTTACCGCGTCGATCTGCCAGAACACACTCACGTGGTCCGGGTAGAAACGAGAGGCCACGCACACCAAGGTCTTCCTCCTTTTCTCGTCTTTGTTGTTTCGACACTCGTTTTGTGAAGGTCGAAGCACCGTCACTGTTGGCGGGGTGATAGAACGGTTTGAATCTGCCGGGACAAAAGAAACAAATCATTAGAATGATTCCACATTTAGGGAAAAAAGCGTGTTCTCTTTCTTGCTAGGAGTTAGATGAAAAGACTGATACCGCTCTGAAGTCTGCTCGATAAATATGGAGCTACAGCCTGCAGCCAGTTAGCTGCCACCAGCAGTGACAACACTTTGGTTTGATGTACAAGTTAAACAAACGAGTAAGGATACAACATGTTAATCAGTGAGCTTTAGAGCTGCTGGTAGGTGGATTTTCTTAACTTTAGACAGAGCCAGGCTAGCTAAAGAAGCTAGTTCTGCCCTGATTCCTCCTTCTCCTTCTTTTAAGCTAAGCTAACCAGCTGCTGCAAAGAGACACATCTCTGGTGCTTTCTGGACAACGGCCACTCATTTTGTTTTAGGTAAATCATATTCCCAGTATGAACATTTAAATATCCCTCATTTAAATCATTATGTCCTAAAAGTTATAAAATTCACTAACAGCTGAATCCAGAGTTATTTTCCTCGGCATAATGAACGGTCATCAGACCCATGGGACTGCACCGCCCTGCACGCTCATATGACATATCTGGTTCTGTCAGCTTCCTGCTAGCTGTATGTGGCTGTAATAATGGATATATTGGCTGTAATTCATCACTATTATCTTCTAATACACCCATGAGCTTTATATGCTGTCAGCCTGTACCGTGGTGGATGTATTAACGTCTCTGTTCCCAAACAACCGGCTATCGGCCAGTAGCTAGTAGTGCCAGTAGCTAGTAGTGACAGTAGCTAATAGTGCTAGTAGCTAGTAGTGACAGTAGCTAGTAGTGCTAGTAGCTAGTAGTGACAGTAGCTAGTAGTGACAGTAGCTAATAGTGCTAGTAGCTAGTAGTGACAGTAGCTAGTAGTGCTAGTAGCCAGTAGTGACAGTAGCTAGTAGTGACAGTAGCTAGTAGTGACAGTAGCTAATAGTGCTAGTAGCTAGTAGTGACAGTAGCTAGTAGTGCTAGTAGCTAGTAGTGCCAGTAGCTAGTAGTGCCAGTAGCTAGTAGTGCTAGTAGCGCTAGTAGCTAGTAGTGTCAGTAGCTAGTAGTGCTAGTAGCTAGTAGCGCCAGTAGCTAGTTGTGCTAGTAGCGCTAGTAGCTAGTAGTGTCAGTAGCTAGTAGTGCTAGTAGTTAGTAGTGTGAGTAGCTAGTAGTGCCAGTAGCTAGTTGTGCTAGTAGCGCTAGTAGCTAGTAGTGTCAGTAGCTAGTAGCGCTAGTAGCTAGGAGCGCTAGTAGCTAGTAGCGCTAGTAGCTAGTAGTGACAGTAGCTAGTAGTGCTAGTAGCTAGTAGTGCCAGTAGCTAGTAGTGCCAGTAGCTAGTAGTGCCAGTAGCTAGTAGCGCCAGTAGCTAGTAGCGCTAGTAGCTAGTAGTGCCAGTAGCTAGTAGTGCCAGTAGCTAGTAGCGCTAGTAGCTAGTAGCGCTAGTAGCTAATAGTGTCAGTAGCTAGTAGCGCTAGTAGCTAGTAGTGTGAGTAGCTAGTAGTGCCAGTAGCTAGTTGTGCTAGTAGCGCTAGTAGCTAGTAGTGTCAGTAGCTAGTAGTGCTAGTAGCTAGTAGTGTGAGTAGCTAGTAGTGCCAGTAGCTAGTTGTGCTAGTAGCGCTAGTAGCTAGTAGTGTCAGTAGCTAGTAGCGCTAGTAGCTAGGAGCGCTAGTAGCTAGTAGCGCTAGTAGCTAGTAGTGACAGTAGCTAGTAGTGCTAGTAGCTAGTAGTGACAGTAGCTAGTAGTGCCAGTAGCTAGTAGTGCTAGTAGCTAGTAGTGCCAGTAGCTAGTAGCGCCAGTAGCTAGTAGTGCTAGTAGCTAGTAGTGTGAGTAGCTAGTAGTGCCAGTAGCTAGTTGTGCTAGTAGCGCTAGTAGCTAGTAGTGCCAGTAGCTAGTAGTGCCAGTAGCTAGTAGCGCCAGTAGCTAGTAGTGCTAGTAGCTAGTAGTGCCAGTAGCTAGTAGTGCTAGTAGCATGACATCAACAGAATTTAATGGAGTTGTAGGCTATTTACTAACACGCAGGGCAAAAGCACAGGACACAACCTCTTCTACATCCATGGTCTGTGGTCTGTTGGACTCCATTTTGTTTCCTTGACATGAAAAAGTTTGAGATTCCTCTTAAAATCTGTGAGCTGGATTTTTCTAACTTTCATTTATGTCCATCGCTCCCTTTATGCTCCTCTGGGAAGTGGCCGGACAAAAAATGTAATAAATGAATAAGTAAGTAAGTAAATAGTTATAATAGTATGAATATTTATGATATTCTATTGTTCTACTCAGGTCATTTCAGTAGAAACATTAAATAATGACATTATAATAGAAAATAATTTAGATTTACTTGTGTATGGCACTTTGTAGGCGGACGTTTTACTGGCGTCTGATAGACGCTTTCAGTCCAAAATGGCAGAAGCGTAGCTCTGCTGCTGGGCGCTGATGTTGCAATTGAATGAACAATTGACTTTAACTTCTTAGTAATATACGTACGTTCTTTGGCTGCTCTTTCCAGCTATGTATTTACAACTCTTGGCAAGAAAGAGAATAAGGGCATTTCTTTAAAGCTGCTTATCAAATTCCTGGAGATATTGTGAGATTTTAATACCAGAATTTAGAAATGCACAGTGAGGAGGACGCAGGAGGATTCATGCTCTCATGCTAAACATAAATGCCACATACAAACAACATGGCCCTACAGGTTACAGTGTTCCCATTCAGTGCCATAATTCTTTTGAAAGATTTGGTTGATTTAAGAGAATAGAATACATCAAACCATGCCTTGTAGATATTAAACTAGCTAATCTTAAATTATACATTATGGAATCTAACATAATCGGATTTCTGAAAAAAAAAAATATATATACATATATATATATATATTCATATATATATATGTATATAAATGTATATAATCTACTTTGTAGTCTCTGAATCTTAAGACATTTCTAAAAATAATATAATATAATAATATTAAATGGAAACATTTATCTAAAATGGTCATGTTGGTTTTGTTAGGATCAGGCCGGTCACATTCTTCCCAAGTCAGGTATCTGACAGTTAGTTAGTCAGACAGTTTTTCCCTTATTGTCAAACAATATAAACATTTTTCAGACTTACCCAGAACAGTGAGTTTAGTTCCATATCCGAAGACAGGTACATAACCAGGCCAATCCTGATTTGAATGCCACAGTGAAGAAGCATGACACAAAAACCTGAATTCTCTTTGCTCGTCGTGTCTTTCCTTCCCCCCAACCAGCTTTTCTTTATCTCAGCCTCCATCTTTCTGCGTCTGTCTGAAAGAGCAGCTGTGCAGGTCGGTTTGACTGACAGCTGAGGTGAGCTCCATGCAGCCTGACTGCTGCTATTTCTGTGACAGCTAAGAAAAGATGCGAACAGGACAAGGAAACATCTTTACTGGTCACACCTCTTTATCCCACCCAGTTTTAACTGATATAATCTTCTCTAAACGATGTGACAGAACTGACACTCGTGGTCAGCTTGTGGAGCCACCGCAGCTGTTGAAATTATCATCATCGGTTGAACAAAAAGTTTAAAGTTACAGACGTCTCTTTCCCAATGTAAGTCAATGGGAAAAAGTATTTTTGGGCCCAATGGCATCACGTGACGGACACGGAAGTTGTAGTACCACCGTTTGGCCACTATGAAAATTTGCTTCACAGCCCGTCGCACTTCCTGGGCTTAGACAGCTCTCGCACAATCCTTACACTCCATGTCCTTTTTGTAATGCAGGCCTAGTTATCCATAAGAAAACTAAAATAATATCATGTATAAATAAATAAATCATGTTCACCTATCAAACTTCCATTTTCAAGTGATATCCCAGGGTGGGGATACACTGATTGACACGATCATTTCTGAAGCAATCAGTCCGATTGCTGTAAACATATAGATTTTGCGGTGACCCGTAATGCTGCATGACGGATGCACTGGCACTGCGAGGACTACGTGAATACAAGAATTAGAAGAGAACGATTGCTCAGAGACCACCTCACCCACAAGCACCTCAATTTCTGTGTCAGAAAAATTCCTTCAGCGTAAAGAACCACTGATCAGCAGGCTCATTTCTATGCAGAAACACTCATGAGGTGCTTTCATTGACCATTTATGGTTGAATGTGTCGAGGGCGGGATATGAGCCTGATCCACAATTCCAAGTTGATTTGGGATTTATAAAAGGAAATTGCACACTGGCAGGTGTACGCGTGGTTTTCTAAATCAGAATTTTTTTTGGCGTATGTGTATTTCCTCATTTGTACGTACACAAACATTTTGTGTGGATTCTATGCAATGTTTTATATATGAGACCGCAGAGCTCCGGATAAGAGCAGGGCACCTGGATACAAAAAGAGAGACATTCTTAGTTTGTGATGGATGACAGAATTAAAACCTCCCCAAACATTTTATTAGTTTATTTGACAGGGACAATACATAGGCATTGTTACACTTATTAAAGTGCAACCGATGCTACTTATATAGGACTTCTAGCCATAGCTAATTTGCAGACCATGTCCATACAGAATAGCACTTGATACATAAAATCACATAATGCAACATCGTACATTACAATCAATTTACATATGTTCCCAATCAATAATCAGTGATCACAGGTTTGGTTTAGTTTCAGCCAGTGTTTCACCTTTTCATTAAACGTTTTAAGGTCAGGTTGTATTTTTATTTCTGTTGGGAGGGCGTTCCAGAAATGTGTTCCTTTTACTGAAAAAGATGACTGACCGAAGGTAGTTTTGCACTGTGCCACTCTGCAGTTACCATTTGTTGATCCCCTATTAGCTATTCTATTGGTATTCATTTTGGTGACATATGGACAAAGTACAGCTGGGGCGAGATTGTTCACACATTTAAAAGTCAATTTTTGATAAAAGAAAAGTTGATAAAACTATGAAAACTGAGCAGCTTATAATTTTTCAGAATTTTACAGTGGTGCCATTTCATTTGTTTTTGATCCACTACTTTCAGTGCTTGTTTATATAGCGATGCAACAGGTTTGACAGTTGACTGTGAAGCCTGGCTCCATACAGTAACACAATAAGACAAGTGTGAAAATATCCTTGCATGCATAAACAGTTGAGCTGCTTTAAGGGGTATGTATTGTCATATCATTCTAAAACTGTTCAGATTTACCTTTACTGTCTTGCATAACTTTATAACATGTTTGTAAAATTTGAGTTGTGAATCCAGAATGACAACTAGAAATTTAAAATCACTGTCTTCCTTTATTTCCTCTTGATCAATTTTGATTGTAAGCTTATCTTGTGCTCTCCTTCTAATGGAGAAACACATTGACAAAGTCTTCTTAAGATTCAAGGTTAGATGATTATTTTTGAGCCATTGTGATACATCCTCCATTTCACTAGATAGTGTCTCTGCTGCTACACAAGGGGTTTTAGCTGACAAGTAAATGACTGTGTCATCAGCATACATTTGACATCCAGCTGTTTTGCAGCATGATGGCAAGTCATTTATATATAAGCTGAAAAAGCAGCGCGCCCAAGATTGAGCTTTGTGGAATACCCATTCCGGATTGTTGGGGGATTGAATATTTGTCATTTATTTTTACACGTTGCTCTCTACATTGGAGATATGATGCAAACCAGGTAGTTGCTTGGTCTGAAAAATTAAAAGCACTAAGTTTGTTCAGGAGTATGTTGTGGTTCACGGTATCAAAAGCCTTTTTAAGGTCTAGAAACACCGCTCCCACCACATTGCCCTTGTCAAGGGAGCTCTTGGTGTTCTCAGTGAGGTAACAGATGGCCATTTCTGTTGAGTACCCTTGCCTAAAGCCAAATTAAGTAGGATGAATGAGTTTTTTGGTTTTGAGGTGGTCAGCTAGTTGTTCTGCGATGACTTCTTCCAGGACCTTTGAGAAAGCAGGTAGAATACAGATGGGTCTATAATTGTCTACTTGGCCTTGTGCTCCAGCTTAAAAAATTGGCATGATGATTGCTTTTCAACAGAAGTCATTACCCGCAAAGCAACGGGCAAAGATACAGAAGATCCTTTTAACATTAAAACTGTGTTACTCAAGACTCTTGCAATACTATTTTCCTTGGTTGCAAAAGTGTTGCAGGCATGGGAAACATAACATAAACCACGATCACCACATTGTGAAGCCACATGCACATGTCACCCAGCTTCTCTGGAAGGAAGTAATGAAACCCCTCCTGACTCTGATGTACTTTTGGTGCAGCTTGACAGGTATCTGCATCACTGTGTCCCGACGCAATAAAACAGAAATACACTCCGTTGTCACCTGGTTCCACATGTTTCACTGTGAAAGATCCGCTCTCAGGCACAGTCTTGCTGGCTGAGTATTTGTCCTGACTAAAGTTCCCAAAGTCAGGCTGCCTGAAAGGCACCGTGTGGACGATCAGCTTCATACTCTCCCCTGGTAACTGCTGAAACCAGTACATGTCATACCAATTCATGCTGTGCCAGCAGTCCATCTGAGCAGAGTGACCCCTCTCCACCAGTAAGCCTGGGGTCTGATGGACTACAGTAGTCAATGCTTCACCTGGAATCAAGCAAGAAAACAAGCTGAGATGTTAAAAAATGCTCCCTTTTGGATATAAATAATATTTTGCATATAACGCATAATATACCACATGGGTTTTTGAGTCTCATGGTGTTTAACAATCAACAAATAAAGCCCTTGGGGTAAAATCACCTGCAGTACATAGCAGAGAAACAGTGCAGATGATGAGAGGTGAGATCATTTGAATCCAACACACAGACATCTCTCACAGTGAGACAGCAGCTGATGGGATCGTCTCGTAATTCAGTCTATGATCTCTCCTGTCACGAGTTGGCATCATCAGACTGGTCAGCACTTTTCAGCTCATGGTTATCCTCTCGAGATTTTGTTACAATCAGTAACTGGTGGACTCTGGGTTATGGTACCAAGCAGGTGAGGCAGGCAGACCAGCAAAGGAGTAGGAGGGTAATGATCCTGAGGCCTGTACTACAAAACAATTTGAACATACCCAGGATATCCTTTCGTCATCAGGCTTCACTAACTCTAACAACCACAGTCAGCCGTCCTACGACGGTGGTTATAAACTCAGTCAATCAACCCAGGTTTTCTCAATTGGGCTATGGGCTATATGTCTACTGTCAGTATATTTAATAAACAAACAAACAAAAATAATACAGATATACAATGATGTTAAACACATAATCCAGGCTAAAAGAAATACAGTTGCATATAATGCAGGAAGGACAGCTGGCAGAAAACCGTCGACTTTGGGAATGTTTAAGTAAATGCTTATAATATTACTGCCCCATCTAGAGCACAAGTAGACTAAAATTACATTTTTGTATTCCTTTTACGACCCCCAAAGAGGCTCTTTACAAAAGAGGTCCAACATAATCAAAAGCAAAAGAGTCAAGTATTTGCAGAAAACAACATTCAGTTTATTGATAAACAAGGTAAATGACAAGAAACCCAACCCAAACCTACCAGCAAAAGACTGGGCTGGCCAAAATTGACAAAAAGAAGGGGAGACTGCTAGACCGTGGGTCGTAGGATCTGGGCTTTCCCCTCAAACCTAAACCATCATTAACTTGAACCTAACAGGAATAAAGCTACGAAAACAGAACTACCGGACCCATCAAAAACACAAGGATCTTACAAAAATCAAACGTCTGAACCCAGGGGTGCCCTCTGAGCCTCATGCTTTTCGATTTGGCCATTGAACCACTTGCCATAGCCTTCCATAGTTGCAAGAACATATCTGGTATTTGGAAAGGCAACACGGAGCATAGGGTCTCACTCTATGCTGATGATCTTTTGTTTTTTGTCTCCAACCCGAGTACCTCACTGCCCTCCGCTCTGTCGCTGCTCAGTCAGTTTGATCGATTTTCTGGATACAAATTAGATTTCAACAAAAGTGAGCTCTTTTCCATTAATAATGAAGCACGAACCTTAGGCCTCACCAACCTGCCTATCTGGGCATCTCAAATACTAGGAAATACAAAGAAAATCGTATTGTTTTTTTTAAACCCGATTAAACAAACACTGAAACAGTGGTCACCTCTGTCCATGTCTCTCGTGGGGCATATCAACTCTATCAAAATGATCATCCTACCCAAATTTTTGTATCTCTTTCAGGCCTTACCACTCTTTATCCTCAGATCCTCCGACCAACTTGATTCGATAATTTCCTCTTATATATGGCATGGTAAGCGTCCTTGTCTTAACAAGGCCCACCTTCAAAAAACCAAGGCTACTGGTGGTCTGGTACTTCCAAATTTTCGTTTCTATTACTGGGCTGCTAACTTGTGACTTCTTGCCTTTTGGTCTTTCTTTTACAGTCAGCCCGACTGTCCTGACTGGGTAGTGATGGAACTTCACTCGGAGCAAAAATGTTTTTGTCTTCCTAAGTCAAATTTGTTTAAATATCTACAAGCAAGGCACTTTGTGCTCTCTCAATTGTCGAGCTCCCGTACATCAACAGACACAACAGTTTTTAATACGGTCCTTTCTTTAAATCCATCTCACAAAAGGGTTATCTCAGCTCTCTATGGCAAGGTGTTGGACCTGAGGTGTGCCCCATTGACAAGCTCAGAGCAGCCTGGGAGAAGGACTAAGGCCTCTCTCTAACACAGGATACATGGAATTCCATACTAAAGCAGGTTAATTCATCCTCTCTATGTGCTCTTCAATGCTTAATTCAGTTCAAAGTGGTATAGGGCTCATATTTTCTTTATTATTTTCCCTCAATCAGGCTCGACCAGATACACCTGAGAGAGAACACAAGTAAAGCCTGAGTCAACTAGTATATGCCAATATGTTCTCATCCCAACTCGTCACTCACCGCCCCTTGGCGTCACGCTATTTTTGGCATCAAAACCACTATAGTTAACCTTGGTGTCATTTTAGGATTAGCCAACAACACCCCTATAGTTAGGATTAGGAAAGAACAACATGGTTGGACATAACACTGTGTTTGTAAAATGAAAATTATTCTGAACATTGTGAACTAACAGTTAAGTAATACAATAATAAGCATTAAGTAACTTTTAAAACAGATCTCTTGTTAACATTTATTAAGGATTTACATGCTAATGAATGTACTAAGTAATATTAGTAAATGGTTGATAAAGATGTTAACTAACAGGTATGTCATGAAGTTGACAGCTAAGCCATACAACTGTTTGTTTCTGTAATTGTTTATTTAAGGCTAAGTTATGATTGTCCACTTACTTGTCCGTGCTCCAATTTATGACAAATTTTGATATAGGTTGAGATCAGTGGACACACTCCACGGTCTTCATGTAGAGGTTTGGTTGTTCCTTTCTTTTCATGGAGACGTTTCTTAACATATAGTCTAACCTTTAAATTATTGCGCATGCTATATAAGCATTACTTAACCATAATTTATTATATATTAATGTGAACACATGGGTCTCTTATGTAATACTTCATAAATGCACAAGAAGGCTGAATAAGCATTACCTAACCATAATTACCTATGTACTAATGCTCTTTGTGATCCTTGTAAATTTGAAACAATCACACAGCTATTAAACATTAGTGAAACATTTCAACCTGTAAATCAATTAATGACAACCATCTGTTATCAACCTGATTCATTCCGCTATTTGCATGCTATTTAGAAAAAAACATTTTCAACTGAAATTGAAGAGCCTCCAAGAGGATTTAACTAAAATCCTGTTTTTAGTAGGAGGGGATGTGAACATCAAAAATTACTGCCTAAGCAAGGCAGTTGGGGTGTTTGATGCTTTCTTATCAGCAGAAGCTCGTTATTCTCCTTCATCTGCCTCATGTCCTCTGAGGTTGCTTTGTCGGCCTCGACAGCTTCCTTGTGTAGCAGCTCTAGAATGGTTGCTCGTAGATTGAAGGACACCACTCAGACCGGGAATCAGGATCTGCATCTTTATTTTCTATAAGGAGCAGCACAGGGCACAGTCAACACACACACACATGCACGCACGCACGCACGCACACGCACACGCACACGCACGCACGCACACACACACACACACACACACACACACACACACACACACACACACACACACACACACACACACACAGTGGCAGGCTCTTTCTCAGTCCCCAGCACAAAAGCTGTCCATGCTTTGCCTATGTGTATTTTGTGCGTCAACAATTAAAGCCCCCCCTGCTACAACAGGCAATCCGGAACCATGAAAACAAAACCGTTTCATTAATTCAATACAAAGTTAACACAAGTAAAGTTACAATACAAATAACATGGCTGATATTGATGGCAAAAGAAAGTATGACACACCGGTTTTGAGAATGTTCACAAAAAATGAAGATAATAAAAATAACATAACCAACATATTGACTCAGCTACACTTGCATTGTTTTGCAATGTCCGCAAGCTTTCTCCCCTTTCATCTGTTGAACAAGCTTCACTCAATTACACTCTTAGATGTTGTCCCCTTCTCCTCATCTTCACCGCAGTGTCTTTGGGGCATTTTTTCCTTTTTTGAGACCGAACAAAACAAGTGGGATATAAATCAATTACTTTCAAATTCATGCAAAAGCTACGGATGCAAGGATTGACAGTCCACCAGATCAACTTCATAGTTTTACGCATATTGTACACTGAAATGACAACAAAAACAAAACATGATAGGGCACAACAAATGATCATAAAAAAATCAGAAGTAACCATTTTTATATTTTTATATAGAGTTATATAAAGCCTATAGGATATTCAAAGTAAGAAAAAGACAATAATAGATTTTGTCAAGCTTTATTTACACTATGGGGTGAAAGCAATGACTTTGGGTGTTCTAAAAAAAACCCCATCAAGTATTCAGACACTGTGATAGTTACACCCATTACAACCCTTCTACACACACACAGCTTGGGCGTGCTGTACGTGTTAGAGTAACCAACACAACCACGCTGGCTGACCTGCAACGAATCCTGGTTGAGGAATGGAACGCCATCCCACAGCAACGTGTGACCAGGTTGGTGACCAGCATGAGGAGGAGGTGCCAGGCTGTTGTGGCTGCGTATGGATCTTCCACCACTACTGAGGCTCCTGACGGTGTATTAAATGAATAAAGTGTGAAATTGCCAATATGTCTTGTTTGTTCCTTGTAACTGATAGAGACTTCAATCATCCAATCCACCAAACAAATCAAAACAAGAGTCAGTACCAACAGGAGAATAAACTGTTTAGCATCGGCAGAGAATTTTGGCAAATTTTACTTGGGCGCTACCCACATAATCAACTGTGCTGCTCATCCCACAAATACATGATCCTTACAAGTTGGACATCATTGTGAAGGTTAATAAACAGGCTTTCCAACCATGTAAAATACGTTCCTTCACCAGATTTTACAATGGCGGTGGCGGCGTCACAAACTTTCTCATTTTACAGCAAAACCGTGCACTACAAGATGACTCTGGAAACATTTGAGGCGAGAAACGCTGAGCAATGTGAATAAATGTTACTAATATTATAAAATAAATGTATGAGGAGCTCTCGGCCACTTTCATTTTGTCAAAGTAGCTCTCAGAGGAAACAAGGTTGGAGACTCCTGCTCTAAACAATTAGTTTGTTGTTCACAACTGATCAGAATATCTCATTCGTTCAAGCAACATTGTACTAGTTTTGGCACATGCACAAAAAGTAAGTACAATTGTCTACAATTTGCACAATAACCACTTGCACATGTCTTGCTGATCAAAACTGATGAGTTGATTCTCAGTGAAGTTGTCATCCTCTTCACAACTTCTAAACAACCTTTCATCGTTTGAGCCATCACATGCAAAGTGATCCATTCAATTAACAAAATCTGTCAGACATACTGTACATATATATTCCATAAATATCTATGACGAGGAGGTATAATTTGTGTTTTTTGAACTGCAGGTTTTGTCATTGTTGCAGGGTTTTTGTTGTTTTGTTGGCATAGATGTAATTTTGTGGCAAAATTTCTGTTCACTGTATACGACTTTACATGAAAGATCAAAAGTGAATTTTCTGTTTGCAGAACATGTAACACATTGCTACACAAATAAATGTGCTGTATACATACAAATGTGCATATCCTTTTTCTCCGTAACTATTACAGTATTGTAGAGTATTTGACTTACTGTTGAAATGGGAATCTAAAAAGCTCTGTACACATACACAAACTTACATTCAGTACAATAAGCAGTCAGTGTCAAATAAAACAGTAGAACAAAACAGAGATTTGTGTATTAGAACACTTCCAGGGTTGACTGCCATGGTGAAAAAACACCAAAACATTTTGACCAGTACGGCTCACAGGATGACAAAGCAACTTTTCAATTTGGTGGCATTGGCCAATTTACTGACAGAATGGCTCGGTTTTGAAGCATGAATGAAATGTTTTGGGGGAGTTACTAACTTTTGAAAACATGCAAAAGAGTTGTGACAATTACAGTTGTGACAATTGTACTTACTGTTTAGAAAAAGTTAAGACTTTAGAAAATATCTGCCACAACGATTGAGAAAAACTGTAATATAACCCTTATCAATTTATTTTGGGCCTTTTATAATTTGCTTTTTAAGTGTTGTAATTGGGTATACCAGGAGATGGCAGCGTAATCAAAAGGAATTTGAACTAGAGCTCTCTAGAAAAGAAGCTTTTCTGGCTAGAAATTTAATTCTTTGATTTATCTTGGTGGGGGCTTTAAAGGCCGTATTTTCATCTGATAAAAACCTGTCTAATATGCAGCCAAGACACTTTACTCCGTCTTTAGTAGTGATATGGAGCTCCCCATGAGTTTAGATTGCCGTTTTTATTTGATAATTGTGTACTGGCTAATGACGTGACTTAATACTACACTTTAAAGTACAGTTGCAATAAACTTTGCAGATTTTGAAGGTGTATCTACAACTACTGGTAAACCATTAAAGGGACTGTTTGTAACTTCTTCCACGTATAAATCATTGTGGGTCGGTGTCCCATGTGTGCTGGTGTGTGGCTACGGTGTTCAGGCGAGACTCCAACACAAACTACACGGAAGCACCAAAACCTCTTGGTTGTATCTAGTGAAGCCCGTCTGTTAAACAGTGTTGGCCGCGGTCTGAGGACGCGGGGGAGACCGTAGCTTTGGTCTCCAGGGCCGGAGTCTCTGCTGTACTCTGCTCCTCTGCCTGCCTTCACTCACACACCGCGCTCGTTCTCACTCTTTCGCTCCACTCTCACGGCTGCGCGCACACTCACACGTGCAGTTTAGCTCTGAGAATATCTAGTGAATGTACAGTGGACGTTTGTGCAGAAATAACTGCTGCAGCTCCTCCAGACCAACAGAGGTTTCCCGTGTCTTGTGAAGTGACGGGGCTCCGCAGAGAGAAACGTTATCGTCTCCGACCAAAACTCCGGTGTCTCCTCTGTTCCCTCCGGCCGCGGTCGGGAGGCTGAGGCAGGAAAAGCCAACACTAGGATCAGCATTGATTCATGGAGAGACCTTCGTCTGGTCAGCTAACATTACTGCCAAGCAGCTGAAATATAGAGTGATATTGTGCTTTTAGCTGACTTTTGTCGCCTCACTGTGTTGACCGATGCTCGTTCATGTCTATGTAGAGCGAGCACAAGCGCTAGCAACAGGACGCTGACTTTCGTTGACTTAACGGCCTCAGGTGTTGCTGTTAACAAGACATTTCTGATTCTTACAAAGGGTCCCTTTAAGAGATGTGTCGCAACAATGTATTTATTTTCATACACTAACCCCAAAGCCTGTTTTCTCTTGTCCTTATAGCCACATGTTTTGGTAGTTGCGATGGAGTAAGAGTAATTAAGCTTCAAGCAACGTGTGTATGACTTTATGCAACATTTTTAACAGCATCATGTAAAAGACAAATTGTTGTGACACTGATACTTAGAGTTTTTTTCTTTTTTACAGATATAGTGCTTTAAAGTTTCCACAAATTCCACATCAAACAATGTAAGAAATGCACCTTCTAGTACACTGTTACACTGTATTTGCATTTCATCAATTCATTAAATTATTATGAAAAATGTGTATGCCACTGTGTTGCCACTGCTACAGGAACGAGTCCTAAAACCCGGAAATGAGCATTTCTGCACTTCTGGTTCCCTCGTGTGGAAGTCGATGGGTTTTTAGTTAGATGCCTGAAATAAGGTCTGTGGTTAACACAAGCTGAAGAGATTTAAAAATGTTGTTCTACGATATAAAATACATCAATTAATACCCCACTTAAGAATTTCGTCTTCAAAATGCGGTTGCCAACATGTGGCTATATGAGACGTCAGGCCGACTCGTCCATTAAAAATCATAAAAGTGGTGTTCATTTGTGAAGATTATTTTGCTGAACAAAACTTGTAAGTATTGTAAATGTGTTTGCCACAGTTAGGTCTTTTTTTTTTTGCATTTTTGTTTTTTGATGTAGGGATTAGTCAGGCTTAGCTTTGTTACATTGATTTCTCCACTTTTAGTGAACATAACATTACATTGACGCTGCTCACACAGCCACAGATTCAAACTTCCTGGATCAATAACTCAAAACCGAAGCGTTGTTAAAACACAAATGAGGTCTCTTTCTAACACACTTTTAGGTAGACAACGAGCTACAACCTCATTTTAATTAACACTTAACACATAACGTTGGTCTCTGTGCAGCTGGCTGTGAGACAAGTGGTCAGGGACCACTCAGTATTATACAGTGTAGTACCACCAAAATTACTTCACACATCAATGATCTCCTCATAGTTGTACTGCAACAATTAGTTTGGAAAAATATGCTTTTGCATAATTTTGGTGAATTTTTAATGGGAAAAATATTCAATAACTTCACTTTAATAAAGTGTAGTGCCATCAAAATGTCTTAATTAGTTTAATAAGTGATTTTTGTCGTACTACAGTGCATAATACTGAAGTTATTGAATATTTTTCCCATTAAAAATTCAAAAGAATTATGCAAAATCATGCAAAGGTACAACGCTTAAAGGGGTCCTACTATGCTTTTTCTTGTTTTATATATTTTTTTGTGCATGTAAAAGGTCTACATAGTTACAAAGTCCATGTGAAAGTTACTCTCCACCACAGAAACACTGCCCTTTTTGCATAATGGCTAGTTTTGCATGCCTACAAATAAAGCTACTTAGAGCGGAGCTGCAGCAGAGTCCGAAGAGTTTGGTTCGTTGGACCAATCACAACAGAGTGGGCAAGCTGTGGAGCTCAAACGGAGCCTTTCAAACAGATATCACTTCAAACATTCAGACTTCAGACATTAAAGCATGTACACACGTTCTAGTAGAAACCCAAAATACAAATATGAACCTGGAAATAAGCGTAATAGGTCCTCGTTAATAAATGTCAAAGCAACTGTATTATTTTTTTATTTGTTTCAGGTCGGAACAAGGTCTCGACTCGAAATACGTACAGACTCCGACCTCCTATGTGTTGAACATCTCAGTTACAGTTTGGTTCGATTTACCAAGGTTCAGTGATGTGGAACATTCTGTCATCTCATATTTTAAAGGTGGCACCAGATCAATTTCAGTAAGATGTTAAAGATTTGTTTTTATCCCCCAATGTTTTCATTTAAGGCACAGTAGGCAGTATTTTTTTGCAATTATTGGGCAAAAATTCCGTAGTAACTTGTCAGCATATTGTAATTCAAGTGTTTTGAGAGAGAACTAGACTTCTGCTCCTCCTCATGGCTCTGTTTTCAGGCTTTAGAACATCTAGCCCGTGACGGGAGACTTTGACTAATCACAGGTCATTTCATTGAGAGAGCATTCCTATTGGCTGTGCTCCGGTCATGTGACCGGATCTTGGCGTTCCTTCACCAATGGCGGCGGCGTCACAAACTTTCTAATTTTACAGCTAAACCGTGCACTACAAGATGATTCTGAAAACATTTGAGGAGAGAAATAGGCATTAACGTAAGGCATCAGCGCTGCCTAGGTTGACCCGGTCGGAGTTTGCGAGTGATTGACAGTAGGCACTCATAGACGGCAGCTGGACAGCAGACCTCAAATCAGCTGCTTGTTTTCCTCCGGTCTGTGAAATCTTGCAGATGCCGCTAGGAGCACCGGAGGACACAGAGGAACATGATTTTTTTCAGGTTACCTGTTTCATGTACTACTGTCACGATATAGCGACCGTTTTATAAAAATAACTTTTTTTAATCATTTTTGCTCCAATCTCGCCTACTGATGCTTTAAGGATTATCGCTGTAAACTGATTGCCAATACTGAGTTTTTGTTGATGATATAACAATGAGAATCATATTAAATTCTATTCCAACACTTTGTCTACTTGCATATGGACGTTTTCTTCTTTGTTTGCTTGTGTGTGTAATCGTATCCTTTTCTTTTTTTATCTCCTTCTCTCTCTCTCTCTCTCTCTCTCTACCATCCTTTTTAATATTTTATCCTCTTTTTATAATTGATTAAGGTATGCTCTGGAGAGTGCCCTGATCAAGCTCCCCTGAGGGGTTTTTGCTTCTCTCCATCACCTTCGTCATTGTTTATGTCATATCAACTCGTACCTTTTTTAAATGTGTAAACAAATAAAATCTAAAACAAAACAAAAAACATCTACAAGAGGGTCTTGGGACTTGATGTAGTACAAAAAACATTTAGTTAAAAAAGTGAAACTTGAGGTGGAGAAACTAGAGTATGAAACGAAGGCAATTCAGTACCGTAATTTTAAGAAATAATAATTGAAGACTAAAGACTTGTTAATTAATTTAAAGAAAAAAGGCCTGTTCTTTGTGTGTGTTTAAGCAAAATACTGCTGTGGGTTGGTCTCTTTCATAGGTCTAGACCAGGGGTCAGCAACCTGCGGCTCCGGAGCCACATGCAGCTCTTCAGCTCCTCTCCAGTGGCTCCCTGTGGGTTTAAAAAAATGGAAATGAATAACTGTTTTTTGTTTACATTTTCATTTTTATTTATCATTGTTGTAGGTCTATGGTACGACGGAGTATTAGGGCCACATTGAGGAAAAAAAATAAATCTGAGATTTCGAGAATAAAGTCATATTACGAGAATAAAGTAAAAATATTATAACGTAGTAATTGTATGTGTTATTTTCTTTTTTTTTTCTTCTTGTAATATTATGATATACTTAAACTGTGTTACCTTCATCACAATGCTCAAATACTTTGCAGCACCAGACAGATTTTTTTCTTTGCCTATAATGGCTCTTTTGATAGTAAAGCTTGCTGACCCCTGGTCTAGGGTGATGGGGTCCACAACATCAGGGGGTTGTTGACTGAAAGAGAGGCCCTCTCTTCCGGTATGGTGGCTAAATGTGGAGCACAACGCACGCTGAAATGATTCGGTAAGCCAGGGAATGGTGCGCCCACGAAGGCAGGTGAAGCGGGCTTCAGTATCCCAAATGAAATTTCTATCCTGAGAATCCCTCCGACGAGAATCTACATCTCTCATATATAAAATGGTCAGGGAATGCCAAAGGGTATTGCCGGTCTCTGAACACTCTTGCCCTCCTAAGAGACCCTCCCACTATCAGCACACCGAGCTCCACAGGATCTTCTATAAATGCTGATGCCATTGTCCACCACCGTTGTGGTTGCAACAACAATCTGACGATGCATAGATGGAGAACCGGAGTAGATATACTGCAGAATTGATGAGTATAGATGGAAGGCAGCTGCGCAGACCGGACAGGTGAGGTGAATGAATTGTAATCAGGCAGGAGCCGAGAAGGGAAGCACACCCACACCATATACAAACAGAGACAGATGGGAAAACACAAGGATAACAGCTGGCAGCACGGCCAGGTTGTCTCATTAACAATGTCACCCTTTTGATTAACTACTGCAGAGTGATCTTAAATCCCATGCCATCATTTGAAATCAGCATTTTCAATGAATCAACATGATGTTGAAATAGTATTGGTTTTCCTGTCCATTGCATTAAAAAATACCAACCACAGAAACCGGTGCTTGAAGGTACAGTGTGTAGCATTTAGGGGGATCTATTGGTATAATACAATATTCATAAATATATTTTTTCTTTAGTGTATAATCACCTGATAATAAGAATCGTTGTGTTTTCAGTTCATTAGAATGAGCCGTTTCTATCTACATAGGGAGAAGGTCCACTCTTCACGGAGCCGGCCGCCATGTTTCTACAGTAGCCCAGAATGAACAAACCAAACACTGGCTCTAGATAGGGCCATTGGACACTGTAGTTCTCCTACATGCTCGGCACACGGGAGGTGTTTTCAGTTGGTTCCAATCTGCAACCTCACCACTAAATGCCGCCAGATCCTACATACTGTACCTTTAAAGGGGACATGTCATGCTTATACTTGTATTTTGGGTTTCTACTAGAACATGTTTACATGCATTAATGTTCAAACAAAACATTATTTTTCTCATACTGTCTGCCTGAATATACCTGTATTCACGCTCTGTCTGAAACATTTCAATGGAATGGCACCGGAATTACGTCACTAGGAAACAGCTTGGGTCCATGTTTACATCCTGTGAGCTGATGTCATTCACATACACTGCAACAGGAAATAAACTGGGACACATTTAGAATGTTTACGTTTAAAACTGTGAAATTGTCTAAATATTGTATATTTGTGACATCACAAATGGACAGAAATCCTGACGACTTGTTTCAAATGCACAGTTTCTGAATACGGGCTGTGTGTATTTATCTGTGGATTGAGTGTTTTGATACTTTCACAGTATTTATATATCACTTAAACCTGCTTTATAATATAAAAGACATGAAAATCTCACTCTGTACAATATGGGACCTTTAAAGGCAGTTTATGCCTTATTCAAAACCACCAGTGATCATAAAGGATCTGTCCTTACCTGCACCAACAGTTTCAGTGTTTCCTGAAACCTCAATTCTGATTTTTTTTTTTAAATGTTATCATATGCCACTGAGGGCTTATTTGAGGTGATGATGACAACAACATTAGTAAGATCTGGCCTGAAAACCATGTTCACATATTGCTTATTCATTCATTATGTTGGTTCAAACATGGGTCTTCTGCTAATCACTGCCAATTTTCTGTGGCAGTCTGTGGTTGGACGCAGGTGTGCTCCTTTCCTTCAGAGTCCGTTCATCAAGTTTTTGTAGAGAAGAGAAGGTGACTGAGTCACTGTGCGTACTACAGTAGCAGCAGCAGCAGCAGCAGCACAGTAATACACACCGCTGTCCTCTGGATGTCTAAGTTTCAGAACATGAAGCTCAGCTTTCTTTGAGCCGTCTCCGGTTACTTTGAAATTATCACTGAATGGCTTTTCAACAATCGGGCTACTGTAGAAAACATATCCGATCAGTTTGAGCTCAGAGTCACCCGTCGGCTGCTGGTACCACAACATTGTGTCGTATGAACCGATCGAATGGCTGCAGCTGATTGTTGCAGAATCATGAAGACGTCCCAAGATGGCTGGTGGACCCTGATGGACTTCCTTACACGGTGAGAGGCCTGCGTTTGAAATTGAGAGAAAAATTATTTTAAAAGAAGAGAGCTGGTTTTCAAACAATTACAGTTTGAGTACAGGTCAGTCAAAAGATTTGAATTGAAACCCACAGGAGAGCCAGAGGACCAGGAGAGTGATCCTGTTGAGGCTTCTGATCATGGTGACTCCTTTGTCTCTGTCGCTGTACTGGCACAATGAACACCTGTGGGATGAACTTAGAGAGAGTTTTAGTTCCTCCTGCGGTGCTCCTCCTTTCTGTCATTATCTGTGAATGTATGCAATGTAGGGCTGTCAATCACTTCAAATATTTAATCGCATGATTGTCCATGATTAATTGTTTTTACATTTTTATCTGTTCCAAATGAACCTTAAAGGGAGATTTGTCAAGTATGTAATACTCTTATCAACATGGGAGTGGGCAAATATGCTTCCTTTATGCAAATGTATGTATATATTTATTATTGTAAATCAATTAACAACACAAAACAATGACAGATATTGTCCAGAAACCCTCACAGGTACTGCATTTAGCATAAAACAATATGCTCCAATCATAACATGGTAAACTGCAGCCCAACAGGCAACAACAGCTGTCAGTGTGTCAGTGTGCTGACTTGGCTATGACTTGCCCCAAACTGCATGTGATTATCATAAAGTGGGCATGTCTGTAAAGGGGAGACTCGTGGGTACCCATAGAACCCATTTACATTCACATATCTAGAGGTCAGAGGTCAAGGGACCCCTTTGAAAATGGCCATGACAGTTTTTCCTCGCCAAAATTTAGCGAAAGTTTGGAGCGTTATTTAACTGCCTTCATGACAAGCTAGTATGACATGGTTAAAACGTAGTATCGCATTAACTTTGACGGCCCTAATGCAAAGAAAAACTTTATTCATGACAGTATACTCTTATATGCACATTAAAGCACAGCTCAGTTGCCAGGAAAAAATAATGTTGGCATTGTACATTTCTGCAAAGCACAGATACATTGAATGTCAACGTTTTTTGCAATCGGTCAGAGCGAATGACGTTCTACAACGAGCGACACGCAAAGTAAGAGTCAAGATGTTTATCGTCACTCCGGTTATACAAATCATGCTCTGTGTATTTCTCCGTATATTGAGCATTAACAGTATTTATATAGCACTTAAATCTGCTTTATAATATAAAAGACATGAAAATCAAATTTTTTACAATATGGAACCTTTAAAGAAATGATTGGACGGGTTTATTACAGTCCCGCAACAGCTTATTACAGTCCCGCAACAGACACACATACCAGATTTATTTTCATTTTTTTTCAGAGCATTTGATTTATTGATTGGTTTCGTTATGTAATGAGAATTTCAACTAATATAACAAAAAATAAATTCTAAAATCTTTACCAACCTTGCCTTTAACTAAGTAGCTTTGTTCCTAAACCTCCCCAATCATTTCACAACATTAACCTCGTGGCATTTTGTGTTTCTTTGCAAGCGTGATACAACGCTGACATGAAACGTATTTTGTTACGAAGAAAAGTACAATGCCAACATTTCTTTCCTGGCGACTGGGTTGTAAAACATCAGTTGACCCAAATTATAGAAAGTCATCTTTGCCACGCTAGTGGCATTGCTCCATGTCAGGAGGCCGTTGGTTGATCTGTGGGCCCCCAGAGAATGAAATTTTTGACAGCAGGTCAAAGTTTTCACTTAAACATCTATCACATGGATTGGCTATGACTTGCCCCAAACTGCATGTGATTATCATAAAGTGGGCATGTCTGTAAAGGGGAGACTCGTGGGTACCCATAGAACCCATTTACATTCACATATCTAGAGGTCAGAGGTCAAGGGACCCCTTTGAAAATGGCCATGACAGTTTTTCCTCGCCAAAATTTAGCGAAAGTTTGGAGCGTTATTTAACTGCCTTCATGACAAGCTAGTATGACATGGTTAAAACGTAGTATCGCATTAACTTTGACGGCCCTAATGCAAAGAAAAACTTTATTCATGACAGTATACTCTTATATGCACATTAAAGCACAGCTCAGTTGCCAGGAAAAAATAATGTTGGCATTGTACATTTCTGCAAAGCACAGATACATTGAATGTCAACGTTTTTTGCAATCGGTCAGAGCGAATGACGTTCTACAACGAGCGACACGCAAAGTAAGAGTCAAGATGTTTATCGTCACTCCGGTTATACAAATCATGCTCTGTGTATTTCTCCGTATATTGAGCATTAACAGTATTTATATAGCACTTAAATCTGCTTTATAATATAAAAGACATGAAAATCAAATTTTTTACAATATGGAACCTTTAAAGAAATGATTGGACGGGTTTATTACAGTCCCGCAACAGCTTATTACAGTCCCGCAACAGACACACATACCAGATTTATTTTCATTTTTTTTCAGAGCATTTGATTTATTGATTGGTTTCGTTATGTAATGAGAATTTCAACTAATATAACAAAAAATAAATTCTAAAATCTTTACCAACCTTGCCTTTAACTAAGTAGCTTTGTTCCTAAACCTCCCCAATCATTTCACAACATTAACCTCGTGGCATTTTGTGTTTCTTTGCAAGCGTGATACAACGCTGACATGAAACGTATTTTGTTACGAAGAAAAGTACAATGCCAACATTTCTTTCCTGGCGACTGGGTTGTAAAACATCAGTTGACCCAAATTATAGAAAGTCATCTTTGCCACGCTAGTGGCATTGCTCCATGTCAGGAGGCCGTTGGTTGATCTGTGGGCCCCCAGAGAATGAAATTTTTGACAGCAGGTCAAAGTTTTCACTTAAACATCTATCACATGGATTGGCACCAAACATTGTACCATTAACAGAGTTTCATTCTCCTCCAATATTGGGGTGATGACATCAATTTCGGTGACAGATTTTCCAAAACCTCTACAATAAAACCAAAGCTATCTCCATGACCAAATACCACTGGGGTAGAAGTGATCAAATATATTTTCTGACCTTTTAAAGTGCTTTAAAAATCCCAGTCCCTCCTAATGGACATCTCCATCTCCCTTTCTATCTGCTTTTACCAGACCTCACCTCATCAGCATCCCTCTGATGTTTACCCTCACTGTAAAGTCAACTGCTGAATCCCACTCGCCTGCAGAGGGGGTTTCCGCTCAGCAAACAGAGCCTCCTCTGTGTCTGAAATCGGAGAGGTCAGCATTCCTCTGCCCAGGCCTCAAATAAAGACCCAAATTCTTGCAGAAATAATCCATGTTCCCACTGGGACTGCAAACCTATCCTGGGTAGCTGCCTCCCTCAAGGTGGACAATCAGTGTCTTTGTAAAGCCAAGCCGATGCCAACAGGCTTGAGCCCGGCGCAGGTCCACCCAGCAGCCCCTCAGTCACTGCTGCTCGAGCTGCACAGATCGTCTGCCTCGCTGTGGAAACATTGGATTATTGTGGACAAATATTGTCATCATCAATGCTGGATTATCAGAGCTACATGTGTTCTCTTGATGGATTATGGATGTTCAAAATGGATTTACTGGATAAAACATTCCCCAGCTCTTTGGGATTGCCTGACAACAACAAGGAGTCTCCACCAGCTGAGAGGTAGGCCACAGTTATTCTTTCTTTTTCTGAGATAAAGCACACGCTGCCCAGTTAGGGATGTGGGCTGTATTTTCAGACCACAGTTTGGAGCAAAATTGTAAGATACATGAGAAGAGGCTGACTTTTTTTGACTGACCACTCTGGGAAACAATGACTTTTAAGAGATTTTCAGATGAGAGGCAGAATGTCACAGCGCTAAATATTTCTCAGTCCAGTCTGAGCTTTTTAAGCAAACAGGGACACCCAAAGTCCAAGACTAAGACCTGATTTAGCTCCTAAACCAAAGTTAAGAATGTGCTACAGCCTTCCTCCTGGGATTTGTCTCAGTTACACCTTCTCTCTTCCCACACACTAACACCGTCTGTCTCAGCCCTTCCAGGAGATTGAATAGGAGACATTTCTGACATCTCTCTTTAATCTTTTTCCCTCATCAGTCACTGTACAACTGGTGAATAGGTGGAAAAAGCTGCTTTAATTCAAGTCCTATGGGGGCAGTCAGTGAGTCAGTCAGGGAATTAGGCAGGATTCAAATGTTAGACCACTTAACATGCTTTATTTCAGCATTCAAAATAATTAAAAACATCTCAATTTATTATACATATACAAAATAGGTACAGATCTTTGTGGTGTTTTCCCCCATGGGCGTGTCTGTCTGCACTCTCTCACAGACTCTTTTGCTGATGGCTCTCTTTCTGTGCATTTCAAATAAAAATCAGTTTGATGCCAATTTTTTTTGTCGTTGAGCAAATTCACCTTTCGCATAAGAACACAAGAAACATTCTACAACAGGTGTGTGGACGAAGGGGTTGGAGAAGACTTTTGGAGGACAGCAAATTTGAGGGGGGTTGGTTCAAAACATTAAACCAAAAAGTGGGAGAAGAAGAAGAGATGGGGATCCACTCTTGAACTCGGTGATAGAGTTTGAGTGCCAGCACTAACCGTGCCTGGGAATAGAGGAAGTCTGTCCACATTCTGGACGGCAACAATCAAAAAACCTGTGGTTTCGTTTTAGCACCAAGAGAGCCCTGCCACGCCAGAATGACCTTAACACTACACAAAAGTATATAGCCATACTGGACAGCCAGGAGACCTCAAAGAAAGAATAGCACCTTGCGTTTTTAGCTGTTTCTGCTTCTGTTAAAGTGTTAGTTGGTCCTCGACTACCCCGCCGACCGCCAACACTACTGCAGGCTTCACTTCACAAACACTGGGCGCCCCTTTTTTTTAACAGCTGGTATTCCTTGCTTTTCTGAGGTAGCCATTTTTTTTTTCTTGAAAAAAAAAAAGAGGTTTAAACCCATGTTTCTCTGCAGGTGGTTTTAATGTGACTTTTCTTTAAAAAAAAAAAAAAAAGAAATAGAAAGGAACAAACAAACAAGAAAGCAACCACAACAACAAACAATCACAACAGCTACAAAATGAGGGAGTTGTCAGTGTTCGTCTGGGGGGCAGGTGGACAGGTTGGGGGCAGAACAACAGAGACAAACATGGCTGTCAGTTTCACCGTTTATTCATCAACACCTGAAACGTGGTACAAAGCAATTGGGTTCTGTCTGTTGGGACTGTCCTTTCATTCCTCTCACCACAGTGGTGTATAAAAATACAAAAGTCACCTGTGTGTTTCTGTAAACTCCAGAGAGGCCTGGTTTGGCTGGATGAAGAGGGGGGAAGTCAATTTTTTACACTTTACAGAAGCATATATTATTTTCTTGTTGCCAGTGAAACAAAATGTCTTCTCTATAGGATCCTTGGTGTTGGTGATGGTAAAAAAAAACAAAAAAAATGTCAGAAACAAAAAAAAAGTAGTGGTCCCGAACACGACGATGCAGACTCCGCCGCATCGCCGCCATCTTGTTGAAGTGCAGGTTTTAGGCAAAGTGGACCATCGGAACAATGGCCGAATAGGAATTCGTAGAATCAGGAGCGATGGGTCAGATTTTTCAGAAAAATGGCATAAGAGAAATGTTTTGGTGGGTTCTTTTTTTTAGAGAGAGATGACTGCTAGAAAAAAAAATAAACACACTCACACACACACACAACAACAATTTCAAGTCCAGATTTCTCTTTTTACAAGAAACAGACGGGTCCAACTTCAAGGCCGAACTCTTGGTCTGGAGCACCAACATCCATAGGAGCGATATCAATGATGGGCAGGCGAGATGTTTTCGATGTCTTGTAGTCAATGACTGTCTTGCCCCATGTACCGGTGTGTGACTGGAGGGAGAGAAGAAGAAAGGGGTGTTAGTGTCAACATTCAAAATGGCCGCTGCAAAGTTAACGCTGGACATATCAAAATTCCTCCAATTTTGCCTGCACTTTTGTACAAAGCACATGAACCGCAAGACTATCTATAGTAGCTAGCATGCATGTTCCTTGGAGTCTTTGCTATCTAACTCAAAAACACTGTGTGCGTAACATCAAGGAGTGTACGTGCATGCTGAATTGCGACCTACTGGTTATTCCTAACTTTGCAGTGAGTGGAATTGGGATGAGAGTTTTAACTAAAGTTTTCTCACCGTGCATCCGTCTTCCAGGACGCTGTAGGTGAAGCGGCTGTTGCCCTCGGCTCTGATCTCGATCTCGTTGGAGCCCTGGAGGAGCAGGGCCTTCTTGAGGTTGCCGACGGTGGCGTCCATGTAGGCGACGCTGTTCTTGCAGTGGTAGGTGATGTTCTGGGTTGCCTCAGTGGACATGAGGCGCAGGAAGGTCAGCTGGATGTTGACATCTCCTGGCATGGAGCCCTCGCTTCCATACTCGAACTGTGTAGGGAGGAGGGGGAGAAGTTACTGACTGAACTGTGAGGCCAGAGGAGGGATAATGAGTGTAGAGGTAAGATGGAGTTGAGGAATAGTCGAGGAAACAAGAGAGGGCTGAGAAGTGGAATTGAGAGGAGGGGAGGGGTAGAGGAAGGAGGGACTGAGATGGACCTTGACCTAAGAGAGGGCAGGTAGGGATGGATTTGGAGCAAGGAGTGAGGAAGTGTTTCGGGTTTAGCGTGTTTACCTGGAAGCCATCGGTCATAGCCTCTCCGAACCAGACGTGCTTCTTCTCCTTGATGTTCTTGCTTGTGTACCAGCTCTTCTTGGCGACCTCGCGCTGAGTTGGGGCTACGCAAGTCTCTGCGGTCTCCATGTTGCAGTAGACCTTGATGGCGTCCATAGTGGAGCCCTGGTCAGGGTCAATCCAGTACTCGCCTGGAGAACAAGGAGTTCAGAAAAGGAGGAAAAGGTCAGAAAAATCACAACTCCAGCATGCTAATCTCTCCAATCCTCCTCTATACTTCCAATTGTCCTGCCAATGTTGGATAAACACTTACCGCTCTTCCAGTCAGCGTGGCACATCTTGAGGTCGCGGCAGGTTCTGGCGGGGTTCTTGCGGGTGCCGTCGGGGCAGCGGATCTGCTCGATCTGCTGGCTCAGGCTCTTCAGGGTGCCGTCCACCTCCAGGTCGCGGTCGCGGAGAACGTTAGCATCATCAGCACGGAACATGCGGAAGGGATCGGGGGCCTTCTCCTGAGGCTGGGAAATGAAGCCGAGGTCAAATCCGCCACCAGGTGCACCTGGTGCTCCGGGAGGTCCAGGAGCTCCGGGAGGACCCTGAGAGCAAGAGGAGGAAGAGAAGAAGTTGGTTATTTTATTGCTGGTAGAAGCTTCCTTGAAAATCACAACACCTTTTTTCCCTTAGCAAGGAGATGCAAAGTAAATAGCCAGATGAATGGATGGATAGTTAGACAGTTAGACTTACAGCAGGTCCCATCTCGCCAGAACGTCCACGAGGTCCAGGAGGTCCAGTGGGTCCAGGCAGGCCAGTCATACCATCCTTACCAGCAGATCCAGAAGATCCTGAGGGGCCCTACAAACGGCACAAAGCAAAACCTTAAAGTCTCTGAATGTCAAAGTCCCTCCAAACACTCTGAGACATGGAAAATAAACTAAATATTAAAATGCAAAACACCTAAAACTGTTCCAAGCACTTAAAGATTATGTGGTGTGTTAACTCACTCTAGGTCCAGCGGGTCCACCAGTACCAGCGGGTCCCTGTTCTCCAGATGATCCCTATGTGTCCAGAACAAAAACAGGAGTTAGATATAAAGTGTGCATATTGCATGTGTTGCATACGTGTAGGTGCGAGTGTGAAGTGACTTACAGATGGTCCAGGAGGTCCCTGCATGCCAGTGAATCCTCTGTGTCCCTTCATGCCTCTCTCTCCAGCCTCACCAGACTCTCCCTTGTCTCCACGAAGTCCAGCAGCTCCCTGTTAGTGGGAAGAAGGAGATGTTTTGCCTTCCTTTGTACGCCGTTCCATCTATTTTAGTTGTTGTTTATTTGTATTTGTCTATTAATGGTGCTAGTGTTGTTACTTACAGCAGGGCCACGAGGTCCAGATGGGCCAGCAGAGCCAGCGGGGCCAGCAGGTCCCTGAAACATAAAACAAATCAGTTTAATGCAAGGCAGATTGCAGTGAAACACAATCCATGCACTTACCTACAGTAGATCTAGTAGTATCAGTGGCTAGTTTTTATTAATATGTACTGAGGTATATACTGAAGTTATTTTCATTAAAAGACATTGACTAAAGTGAAAAATGGTTCCGTCACTTACAGTCTCTCCACGGTCACCGTTCTTTCCAGCGGGTCCAACAGGTCCGGGGGCACCAGAGGGTCCAGGGGCACCAGGGGCTCCAGATGGGCCGCTCTCTCCACGGTCTCCCTAAAACGCAAACACAAAATAAGTTTATTTCACCAGCTTTAATCTCATGTATTTTATTACCATGGTCCTATGTTCGAGGAATAAAATAAAGGGCTGCTGAAAGAGGTGAAAGAGGCTCAGATAAAACCAAATATCTGTCATCCAGGATCTCACAGGTCTTTGGCCTTTGATTTTTGGCCAGAGAAACTTCAGATACACAAGATTTGGTGAAATAGGCTATTGTCTGGGCCAGGGGTGTTAAACTAATTTTAGTTCCTGGGCCACATACAGTTCAATGTGATCTCAAGTGGGCCGGACCAGTGAAACCATTGCATAATAACAACACCTCCAAATTTTTCCCTTTCTTTTAGTGTAAAGGAGTACAAGTATATTTGGAAAACGTTCACTATTTATGAACAATCCATTTTCAAAAGAGGTGATGAACAGCCAGAGATGTCTCGCTGATTTCTTGGCTATTACTAAAAACAGACAACAATCCATTTATCTTCGCTCAGTTTTCCTTGCAAGTTCTTGTATTTCTAGCCATGATGAATCTGAAAGTGGCGCTCAATATTATACTGTATTCATTGAGCACTGAAAGGTGCTGTGAACACACTAAGCACACTTCCCATTTACCTCTGTGAAAAAATCGGAACTGGTCCATTTTTCTTAGAAAACCTGACCCTTTTGTCCTTTTTTGACAGTGTTGTCACTTAGCCTATACATAAGCACGTTGGGATCTGTAATAGGTAATAGCCTAACCAGTGTAGGGCCTGCTACGCTTATTACGACTGTGCAACCCCCAGTAGACTAATAAAAATAGCAGTGCATTTTATTGGAATTAATGAATTCTCTGCAATTTTTGCACTCTGCAAAGTCATCCAGTAGGCTGAATTGGGCTGCATTGGCCCAAATTGGCAAATCAGTGGCCCGAATTGGCCTTTGGCGTGCCGATTCTGGCCCTCAGGCTGTTTGTTTGATTCCCTTAGTCTAGGCTGTACAAAACTTTAGCTGTCCTAATGCTGTTTTCCTAGTGTATATGCCTTAAGGGCGTCCAAACCTGTAGTTTGTGATTTTGGGGTGCTACAATATTGGTGTTTCCATCCATGTCAACAGAATTTTCACAGACATGGCTCTGATTTTGTGTGATGGCAGCTTTTCAACTTAAGTATTAGTGTATCTAACAGAAGCTACTGTGGTTAGCATGTTGTTTGCTAAATGACCTTGCAGGCAGCTTTAGCTCTTGCTTGGTTCAGGTCAACCTAGCTGACTTTTCTCAAGCTCAGTTTTTTAGTAGAGGCTGGAGCAACAGACAAAGTTTACCGTGTCACTGTGCCATTTGGAAAACAAATCTAGCACAGCAAACTGTTCACCTTGACTGAGAACGAGTTCAGCGATGACGTCGTTTGAACTCACCTTGGGTCCAGCAGCTCCATCGCGACCAACTGATCCCTCGTTACCGGGGCTTCCCTAAAACACAAAGCAGGTTAACTGATTAGGAAACACCTACACCAGTATACAAAAGTCAGACAGACAGCTGGTGTACAAGTACGATCCTTTCTTCATACCTCACGTCCAGGCTCACCAGGGGCTCCAGCCAGTCCAACGGGTCCCATGGGTCCGGAAGGTCCGCGCTCACCACCGGGGCCGGAAGGTCCAGGCTTTCCAGACTCTCCCTGTGGGTGACAGTCACAGTCAGTCCAGACGTAACAACCTCAGTTACTAATTACAATGACTTTATACTACTTTAAAATCACATGACATATGGGCATTCTGGTTCCATTAGATCCACTCTGCAGTTTGTAGTTTTGTAGAGTAACAATAGGAACTCACGGAAGGTCCGGGCATGCCAGGGAAACCTCTCTCTCCTCTCTGTCCAGGCAGACCAACAATACCACGAGATCCAGCAATACCCTGAGGTCCAGGCAGACCAGAACTTCCCTGCAGGGGGCGACAGAGAGAGACAAAAGAGAAAGTGGTTAGGCATCATCCAGATGTATGGCAGCATAAACTGACAGCAACCAACACCTCAACAATATGGTGTTGTCAGTGAAATGTGGAGACTTAATTAATTCAGTGCTACAACTTAAAGAGGATAATTTTAGGTGGTATCAAATCATTTAACATTAATGTATAATATCATTTATTAGCCACCAATCACTTGGTTCTGTGATAGATTGAGATGGAAGGGGCTCCAGTTTGTTTTGAATGTTAAAGATCACTTACGGAAGACCCCTCGCCACCAGGGCTACCCTTCTCTCCAGGACCTCCAGGGGGTCCAGATGCACCCATCTCACCAGGGCGACCAACAGGTCCAGTCTCACCACGGTTTCCTTTGGGTCCTTCCTTTCCAGCTGGTCCACCGGGTCCGGGAGCTCCAGCGTTTCCCTATGACGGGGGAACACAACATTGTTGAAAAACCATCCTGGACGTTGAGCCCTGTCATGGGGAACAATACATGCTAATCACATGAGAGAAAGACTTACAGAGGGGCCAGGGGGTCCAACTCTACCAGCAGCACCAGGGAAGCCAGTAGCACCCTAGGGAAAGACAAAGGTCCATTAGCTGACTGTTTCTGGAAAATTGGTTGTGTATGGTCAGTGTAAATAATAAAAAAGAAGGATAAATAATAAACAACGGACTACACTCTCTGCTCAGTATGGCCATGGGCACCGTCACGTCTGACCTCTACAATACTGCTTATGATGCTCCTAATTGAGGAACTGAGGCTGAAGTCAGCATAAATGTAAATATATTAAAGGAAGAGGAGGACAGAGTAGAAGAAGAGTGGTGACTTACAGGAGGTCCAGCAGCTCCGCGGGCTCCCTTAGCGCCGGTGTTTCCAACGGGACCCTGAAAGGACAAAACATATTGTGAGTCAGCATGGGAGAACCAGTGCCAGGCAAACTTCTAATGTTCACTCTAAATTATGGGATTTTCTATAATGAGGTGTGAATGTATGAGTTTCCAAACCTGAGGTCCAGGGGCACCAGTGGGTCCAGCAGCACCGGGGGGACCAGAATCTCCCTTAGCACCATTATCTCCAGCCTCTCCCTTAGCACCAGGCTGTCCATCACCACCCTGTGGTAGAATGATGGTGGATGGAGAGAGAGAGAGAGAGTCAGTAAATTCTGTGTTGAAGCTTCAAGCTAAAGAAACACAGGAGCCAGGACATTCATGCAGAAGTGACTTACGGGAGGTCCAGCGAATCCAGCAGGTCCGGGTGGTCCAGACTCTCCACGCTCACCCTGAGGAAGAGGAGGAGTTAGTCAAGGATCTCAAGATTCAAGCAGCTGGAGAACTTTGAGCTCATCTTCAGAAGGACAGGCAGACAGGTAGGTACTTACAGGGCCTCCGCGAGCTCCACCAGGTCCAACAGGTCCGGCGGCGCCAGGCTCTCCCTTGTCTCCGGTGGATCCGGCAGATCCAGGAAGTCCAATTGGTCCAGTCAGACCACGGGGGCCATCCTTACCAGGAGCTCCATCAGCACCCTTGCCTCCTTGGTCACCCTGGGTTATTGGATGGAGACGGGGAGTGAGGAGTAGATACACTGGAAAGCTACTGTGGATGGCGTTGGTGACACTCACTACTGTACATCAGTAGTGACTAGTTACATCCAATCCTATATACTGGGAATATTGGGACTACTGGGAATATTGTTTCGGTGACTCACTCTGTCTCCTCTCAGTCCTGGAAGGCCAGCAGAACCACGCTCACCGGGCATTCCCTGCAGTCCGGGAGGACCCTGGGCTCCGGGGGCACCGGGGGATCCAGCATCTCCCTGAGGAAGAGGAAGAAGGGGAAGAGGACAAGAGCAAGAGAGTCACACACCAAATCGACGAGAACTTCACAGACCATCGAGGTTTTCTCTTTTACATCTCTCCGGGCTTACCTTAGCACCCTCGTTTCCAGCGGATCCGGGGGATCCACGGGCACCAGCGGGTCCAACAGCACCGGGGGCACCACGCTCACCGGGGAATCCTCTCTCGCCCTGAGGGGAAGGGGTGGCAGAGAGTTAGGTAAGTTGAAGTGGAGGTCCAAGAGTGGTCAAAGAAATCACAAGAACCTATCTGACTGTGGATCTCAACCCAACTGGTCGAGGCAGATGGCCGCCCACCCAGAGCCCAGTTATGGTCTAGACCTGCTCTATATGAAAAGTGTCTTGAGATAACTTCTGTTATGATTTGACGCTATATAAAAATAAATTGAATTGAATTGAATTTAAACTCTTATCTGTCTATCTAAGTCGACGATATTCCCCAAAGGGAGGTACTGATGTGAGGTGGAAGGCTATCATCCCAAAACACTATCAGCAATGCTTTGCAAAACATGTATCTGCTAAGCAAGGGCCTTTCCTCAGGTGGCCACATTTGTTGAAGTTTTTAGACGATGTCAGCTTAAAGTTAGTCATGCTATCTGCATAGCTCACCAACACTCCTTAGGCATTAGCCTGTTATTAGCTTGCTTTAGCCTGTTAGCAATAACATCAATTTTCAATCAACCTAAAGCTTTTTTAGCTGTTTGTAGCCTGGTAGGTAAAGATTTACTTATTTAGACAACTCTCCAATGATCCTCCATTAATGGATGCTGCTGGGCGCAGATTGCTGAGTAATTGTGACAGTGATGATGATGATGATGATGATAAGTGACTTACTCTATTTCCAGCGGGTCCTGTGGCTCCAGCCTCACCGTTCACACCCTAGAAAGACAGAGAGGCAATTAATGTGGTGATTTACGAGAAGGTATCAATTTGATCAGATATCTAAATCGATCATATCTCAGTCCATACCTGCTCTCCGGACTTGCCGCTCTCACCAATGGCACCCTGGGGTCCTGGAAGACCCTGGAATCCAGGAGAACCTCCAGGTCCCTGCTCTCCTCTCTCACCAGAAGGACCCTGAGGGTGAGCAAGAGAAGGGCTGTTAGAGCTAACGGAAAACGACCAAAAGTAAGGCATTGTGTGGGTATGACAGTCAGTCGCTGCGTGTGTAAGTTCGTAGACCATCAAGCTTATGGAACCGGGTGTCAATGTGGGCATGTGTGTGCGTTGTACTTACAGCAGGTCCGGAGGCGCCTGGAGCACCAACATCACCGTCCTTTCCAGGGGCACCCTGGGTAGAAAGATGGCATGCTTTTTAGACTCGCAGGTTGTAGCCTTTAAGCATTGCAGGAAAACGGTAGAATGGAGTTGATTCAGTAGTATAGTGTAGACAACTTACAAGGGCGCCAGTGGGTCCCATTACTCCTCTCTCGCCAGGCTTTCCACCCTCACCCTACAGACAGGAGAAAGAAAAGCACTGTTACCAGAGATGTGGAGACCATTTTTAGTAGCGTACTTCTCAGTCGTCTACTGACTAAAATATTCAGATGATCAATGATACTGTGTAGCAGTTGAGACACAACACTCACAGCAGCTCCCTTGGGTCCGGGGAATCCCATGACTCCGGGCTGGCCTCTAGCTCCAACAGCGCCAGGGGGTCCGGGGCGGCCATCTTGTCCAGTGGCTCCCTGGTAATTCATTAAGGATTAGTTTAAGTAAACACAAAATGTCTGTGTTTTGATGAGATTGAGATCAAAATGCATTATACTTGAACATGAACTTACAGCAGGTCCCATTTTGCCATCGGGTCCAGGGCTGCCAGGGCTACCAGTCATACCCTAGAGGCAGAGGTCAGAGGTCAAAGGAGGGTCCTGTGCAGTGAATAAATGATGTTGATGACAATTATGTGATGGACAAAGAGAGGGGAATCTCACCTTAGCCCCGGGCAAACCAGACTCGCCAGTGCGGCCAGCCTCGCCAGTGGAACCTTTAGGTCCAACGGCACCGGGGGCACCGCGCTCGCCAGATGCGCCCTATGATGGGGGGAGAGAGGGAGAAAAGAGGCAGAAAGGCAATGATTAGTTCAATCAAAACTGATCTGAAGTGACTCAATGCTTGTTAGTGAAATGGAAGGATGTACTCACTTTGGCTCCAGCAGGGCCATCAGAGCCAGGGAAACCACGACCGCCAGGGGCACCCTGCAGAGAGAACATCATGCTTAGCTCTATGAACACAAGCCAACACTGTTACATCTAGACAGGATTGGCCTGTTACCATGACCCGAACTAGGGATGTACCAATCCAACTTTTTCAGTCTCAGATACCGATAGCAATACCTGGGCTTTGGGGTGGCAGCCGATACTGAGTTCTGATTCGATACCAGGGTTTCATTGGGTCTCTAAATTATACGGTACGGTCTAGACCTACTCTATATGAAGATAACTTCTGTAATGATTTGACGTTATATAAAAATAAATTGAATTCAATTGATATCCGATTCGTTACCGGTATCGGTGCATCCCTAACCCTAACTTGGGTCGTGTCTAGAAGGTAACCTGCAAATTGCAAAAACAACTCTTGGGAGACTTGCTGCCTGACGACCTATAAGGAAGACTCCGGAAGCAATTGCAACTATGTTTAGAGTTTATTCTATAATTTTTCAACTCTGTTTTTGTCCGTGCATTATGTGCAATATGTTAGATATTGTATCAGCACTATGTTTCCAAATATTTGGAAATGATGCTCTGCTTCTGCATTTACAGTTCTACTTTCTGGCCTGCAGGGGGCAGTAGAGAGTTTGTTTGCATGGTCCTGATGACCCTTAAGGGTTTCTGTATAATTTGTGGCCTACACGATGTATACTTGTATTATGAGTAGGTCATATTTTGACCTTTTACCTCAGTATATTCATGAGATTTATCAGAATATTTAATCATATTTGCACTGACCAGCAAAAAAGTTTTTTTTTTTAGAATTTAAAATCAAACATGTTAAGTCTGTCATTGCACAAAAGTTAGATTAATTTCAAATTGACTCAGTTAAAAGTGGCAGGGCTGCCTTAAAATGGTGATTCAAGCAGAGATTAATACAATTCTATATAGACACTTTTTCTATTTGAAGAACACTACCAGAGGGCAACTCTATCATTTTCCCTCCATATTACGCTTAATATTAAAGAATACTACAGTACACAGTATGTTATAGTGAAGTTAAGGTGAAATGCATACACGCTCTCCGGGGGCTCCGCGGCCTCCAGCAGTACCAGGCTCTCCTCTGGCTCCTCTCTTGCCCTCCTCACCGGAAGGTCCTGGGGGTCCTTGAACTCCTGCGGCACCCTGGAGAACACACAAACAACACGCATGGCATAAGAGATGGAATGTGTATCCATGCATGTGTGTATTACAGAGCTGACTGTGGTGAACTTGGACTTACACCCTCTCCCTTGGCACCAGCCTCTCCTTTGGATCCGGGGGCACCAGCCTCACCCTGAGGGAAACAAACAAATCCAATTCAACAACAACAACAACTAACATCAGTTATGTAAAACAAATGGACAAACGCATAACAAATAAACAATAATTGAGACAGAGCTAACAACAAATAAATAAAAAGCAACACAAATAGTTGTCAACAACAAACAAAACACTGGAAGGAAACTAAAGTAATACCTTATCTTGTCTTAACTTATCTTTACTTTTCAGTGGTTTTACTTTTACTTCACTATGTTTGGATTTTGAATCATGTCCGTAACAGGAGAGGGATCTCAGAAAATACTATTTTTGGCTTTGTTTAGTTTTTCTGAGAAAGCTTTACTCACAGTGTTACCCTTGGCTCCGGGGGCACCGGCAGCACCCTGAGGTCCTGAGGGTCCACGGGGTCCGGGGAAACCGGGAGCTCCGGCAACTCCAGCAGCACCCTGCAGGGGGCAGCAGACAGCAACAACACGGTCACATCATGCTGCACTGCCAGTAATCACTCTCTGCCGCTATGTTACCATGAAACACCGGCACCGGCTGCTTTGTCAGCGTCCTCGCACAGAATTTTAAGACAGAAAAAGGATTAAAATCCTCAACCCAGACATGCTTATGAAGTTGAGAGAGATACTTACAGCGTTTCCCTTGGCTCCGGCGGCTCCATCAGTTCCGGGGTTTCCCTGAGAGGAGAAGAGATTTTCATTAACCAGAGGGCAGAAGATTCTGAGGAATGATGTATATGCCACGACATCATTGTGAAAGTGATCTCATTTGGGACCTAAACAGTCCATCAGAGAAGGCTATTGTTTACTTACAGAAGGTCCGGCGGGTCCAGCAGGTCCGGGGTTACCGGGCTCACCGCGGGATCCAGCGGGTCCTTCGGATCCACGAGCACCCTGAGCTCCAGCGTCACCCTGGGTAGAGGAGAACCAAAGAACAGTTAGATTATCATGTCCAAACCGACAGCGAGGCTGTGATCCATCCTGGTTGAATACTTGGAGAGGGATGAAAAATACCAGTATGACAGAAAAAAAGGAAAAGTCTTCTGAAAGATGGGAGAACGGAGGATTGTATTTTGTGTTCAAATTGAAAAAAAATATTAAAACACCAACTTGTTGGCCAATCTCCACCAATATCTGTACACAATTAACTAGAACTAAAGCTGTGTCCCAATTCCACACTACATAGTAAATGTTTTATTTTGAAAGATTCAATACTTATACTTGCGGGCAACTAGTGTCCATCAACAGCTCACTCAAACAATAAGCAAATTTAATATCCATAATGTATGTCATTCTTTCACTTTCCACACTCTACTACAAACCCCAAACTTGCTTAGACTTAGTGTGCAGTATGGAAAAAGACATAGAACAGAATTCCTGTGCATCTTGGACGACCTCGTATGACCCCCCCACCCTATGTTACCCCTGTTCAAAGGTCAAATCAAAGGTCACATATGTGAAGAGGAATGCATCAAAGCACTACAAGGTCAGTTCAGTAACGTTCTAATGACTGCTACAACCTCAACCCGAGAAGAGAAGATAGAGAAGAGGAAATGGGATCAAATGACATGTGTGGTGTTATTTTGGATGGTGAAAGAGATGGTGGAAAATTTAGGAAGATGTTGAAGACATTAAAAATGGAGTGCCGTGGATCATAACAGGCATAGTTGTACCTTGGCTCCAGGGCCACCAGGGAATCCAGGAGGTCCAGCGGGGCCAGTGGGACCCTGGGAGGAAACAATAAAACAAAGAGATTCAGACAAAAGTAGCAGATTCGTCCGGCCATCCGGCAGAAAATAATGTGTTTTTTTAAAGGTTCCTATCTGAGAATCCCCCTGGGGTTTTTTAAAACACTAAACTAGGCTAACTGGGAGTTCAAACATGCTACTGATTGACAGACACAGGTGACTCACTGAGTGGATTTAAAGCTTGGGGAAAATGAAAGACTTACGGGAGGTCCGCCAGCACCAGCAGCACCATCATTACCACGAGCTCCCTGCAGGACATAGACAAACAGGATTGGTTGATCTGTTCATTGACCGACTCCATTGATCGATTGCAATATTTGTATGTGTGTGTGTGTGTGGACTCACAGCAGCTCCATTAGCACCAGTACGACCTCTCTCACCGGGCAGACCACGAGGTCCCTGAGGCAGAGAAACAAATAGTCAGTCAGCCATACCATATATAAATTACATATATGTATATATATATATTAATCTGAAGGGAGGAAAAATCCAAGATGAATAGGATGATTGTTTTACTCACCATAGCACCGGGGGTTCCGTTCTCACCGGGGGCTCCAGTCTCTCCCTAAACATGCACAAACACACAGGCAGGTGAGGTGTTGAGAATGGTTTGTCAATATAACCAGCCAATATGGCTGCTACGAGCCAATAACTATCCATGTTGGCTAGTTATTATAACTAGCCATATTGGCCAGTTCTGGATCTCCAATATGGATGCTACTATGTCTGCTACTGCTACTGCTAGTAGTAACACTACTGTGACCACAACTAATACTAACACCAAAACTCAGCACACTGATTTTAGTCAGTTTACCTGTTGCTTGGACTTGAAAACTACAAATTTATATCAGAAAGCCTGTACTACAACCTGAATATGTGGAGTTTGCAAGACATGGGCTTTTAACAGGCAGGTATGTCTAAAGAAAAAGATGGGCCTTTTGGGAAATGTAGGAGCCAGTTTTAGCCAATTTTAGGGACTAAAAGTCAGGATACCACAACTTCTGCAGCTTCCATTTTTATCTTGCGAGCACCCAAACTTTATGGAAGTGCAATTCTACTCACTGGAGTACCACATTAATACTATTTACATTGCTAGTAGCAGTACTGTTACAACTACTTCTTCTATTGCTCCTGCCACTGTTAGTGCTGCACCCACTTGGATGTTCAAAATTGGCATTTTTCTAGGAGCAAGGTAACAAAGTGAGGCAGTCACCTTGGGACCAGAGGGGCCGTTGTCTCCCTTGGCACCATCCAGACCGCTGAATCCCTACAGAGAAAGAGAGACATATAGCAACAGATGAAGTCCACAGTTATAGGTGATGCTCTAGTGTTGATTTGTTGAACGGGGGGAGATCTGACTCACTCTGTGTCCCTTGATGCCG
Organism: Sebastes umbrosus; assembly: GCF_015220745.1. Taxonomy (NCBI): domain Eukaryota; kingdom Metazoa; phylum Chordata; class Actinopteri; order Perciformes; family Sebastidae; genus Sebastes; species Sebastes umbrosus. The sequence goes on along the minus strand of NC_051282.1, from coordinate 2,321,127 downwards.
GGCAGTCCAGGGGTTCCTGGGAAACCACGAGCTCCCTGAGGGGAAAGAAAAGAGATAGGAGGCACAATTTAGTATCACTGCTGTTTTTTTTTCTTTCTTTTTTTTTCTACATTACATCATTAAGATTTACAACTCACCTGTGGGCCAGAAGGTCCACGCTCACCACCACGACCAGGTTTGCCAGACTCACCCTGAGAGAAAGAGAGAAGGGGGATGAGTGGATGGATAAAGTCACTCTTTACTCTAAACTGTGACATAGATGGTGAATAATGAGCAGATGCGATCGACTTACATCCTCTCCGTTCTTTCCAGAGGGGCCGGCGGGGCCACGGGGACCCATGGCACCCTGCAGAGAAAGACACACAACGAGGTGAGAACGATGACAAACTACCAAGGTGCAAGGTGTGTATCTGTTTCCATGTTTCTAATACTCACAGAAGGTCCGGCCTCTCCAGACTCACCAGGGGGGCCAGTGAATCCCTGAGGTCCCTGTAGGTGGAGACACACATAGACATCAGCACTACTACTTTTGCACTTACTCTTTATTAGGGGTAAATCCACCCAAGTTACTGTAATAACATGCAAACCGGTATAAGTTGTATGTCTATGTGTCTGTGAGTCAGTGAGGTATCTTGGGTGGGAACAGGAGCCAAATTTTAAATGCGGGAGAATCTCTCTCCTTATATAGCAGGACTCTCTATCATTGACTTAAATCATTTGTGTATATGTGGAGTGAGTCCTGGCTAGCTTCAACTACATTCACAGACGTCCTCAAGTCTGCTGCATTGATCACTTAGTCCATGTTTGATCCGAAAACTTCTTGTATTTTTTATTGGTAACTGTGGTGAATCTCAGAAAGCTCAAAGCTAACCCACTAGCTTAAAGGTTTGAATGATCCTTCCTGGTCCAGACAAACTTAGTATTTTAGTGAGGAGCATGGAGGGTAATGCAAGCAACGTGCTGTCCAAATGTTATGTTAATACTGGCCCAAGCTGAAACACGCTCACCTATCTATAGCCTCCTGTCACGGTTCTGCCTGTGTAAGCTGCACGCGGAACTTAAGTGTGTTTTCAGACAAAAAAGTGAAGCTCCTTGCTTCATTCACGCATATCTTACCACTGTTATTCACCATGGAGGATGTATAAAGAGTTACAGCGTTGGAGGCGGGCTCCTGTTCATTCCTATGAGAGTTACTCAGTGGAGCATGAAGCCAAAATGGCTCGACTGCCGAGTGATAAAGTACCAAGATCTTTTTCGGCGATCTTCTGCGGCCATTGGGCCCATAGAGCAGGCACTCATTCACATGAACGGAGGAAGGAAAATAACTCTGGGTTCAGCTTTTAGTGCATTTCACATCTTTTAGGACCTAATGATTTAAATAAGGGCTATTCAAGTGTTTGTATTAGTAAGTAGATTTACCTTAAAAAACAAATTATCCGTTTACAGTTACGGTTACAGTTACAGCTACAGATGTGACTTTCCCAATGTAAGTCTATGGGAAAAAGTATTTTTGGGTCCAATGGCATCATCATCTGTTTGGCCACTACGAAAATTTGCTTCAAAGCCCAGCGCTCTTCCTAGGGGCTTCCTAACGGCCATTGTACCAACTGTGCGGATGTTAGCTATAAGCTAGTTAAGCTAGTTAAGCTAGTTGTGTTTTGTGTTCAGCTCAGCCTCATCCTGAATGTAAAATCCATGTCTACTCACTTTGTTCCATTGACTTTGTATATGCAACCATATCGGAACTAAAATTCGCTTTGTGTTCTGTCTGAACACACGAGGCAGTCGAGTTCATTCGTACAGCCTTTTTTGGAATTCCTTTTAACAAAAATGTACTAATTCTTAACTGACAGCTAAAATAATAATCAGCTCTTTAAGAGTTATTGTAGTTTTCATTATGAAATGAACTGGTGTGCAGTGAAGGAAAGACTGTGTGGCGTCATGCCAATTGTCACCAAGGACAGGGTAGAGATGTCATTGTGATGTCATGATGATGTATGAGGTACACATGCCCTCTCCACTGCCCTCTCCTCCTCTATCCTCCCAGCTTTGAAACATTTCAAGTTGAGGAAGAAGGAAGTGGTGTACTTACGCTAGAGCCGGGAGCTCCAGGGGGTCCACGGGGTCCCAATGGGCCCTGTCAATCAAACAGAGGCAAGGTCAGATACTGCATCACCATGATCGACAGTGAAATTATAGTGTGTGTGTGTGTGTGTGTGTGTGTGTGTGTGTGTGTGTATGTGTATGTGTGTGTGACCTACCATTGGTCCAGGCACAGGCATGGCTTGTGATTTATCGTCGTATCCACCGGACATCTGAGGGGAGAAGTTCTGGAAAAAAAGCAAACATAGATATAAATACATGTGACATATCATCTGAAAATATCAACTAGGTTTAAATGACATGAATAAAATGCCTTTTCTACATTGTTTGTATGCCAGTTTATGTAAAATATGTTCACACATTTTCATAACAAGCTCAAGACCAATTTCTCTTTCTCTGATAATAGATTTTGGGGCATCCCAGCCAAAACATCCTCAAGTAGGCCTATGTTTAAATCAAATCCTGATCCTAAGATTCATGCTGAAGCAACGTAAGCAAAACATGCCAATTCCAATATCTAGTGTAGTTTGGTCTGCTCCAACTGTACACGTGTCCAACTCCTGTTTCTACCACATCCCATCATTTTTGTGTAGACAAACAGTTTGGTTCCCTTCTCTCTATCAGCCAGGATCATCCCATGACCTTTGACCTTGTCACTCGTAATGTTGCTGATGTAGGATTTGTTGAGCTCTATGCTAATGTTAGTATTAGCTTAGCGTGGTCATTTAGAATGGAAGTCTGTTGTATGTATATTATGGTCAGTTAGTATGCTAATTTAGGATGGAAGTCAATAGCAAACTGAATCATAGGCTTAGTTAGATTCTAAAACTGTAAGCTATAGGCTATGTGTGGTAAATATGCATGTGAGTCAGTGGTAAATTCTGTACAAGCATGCTAAATCAGACTAGGATGATGTAATGTTAGCTTAGCCTAGTGAATTAGCATGTGAGTCAATGATACATTCAACATAAGAATGCAAAATTAGGACAGAAATCAATGGTAAACTGAATCATAGCATGCTAAATTGCATTGCGATACTGTTAGCTATATGATAAAGAACCAGGTTAAGCAATGATAGCTCCTGCATTAGCATGGTAAATTAGACTAGGATAATATGTCATGTTAGCTTAGCCTAGTGAATTAGCATTTTAATCTATGATTAATTCTACACAACAATGCAAAATTAGGAAAGAAGTCAATGGTAAGCTGAATCATACTGTAGCATGATAAATTAGATTGTGATTCTATTAGCTATATGTGGTAAAAAAGCATGCTAGACAATGATAGCTTCTACATTAGCATGGTCAATTAGACTGGGCTGATATGTCATGTTAGCTTAGCCTAGCCTAGTGAATTAGCATGTGATAAATTCTATATAGGAATGCAAAATATGCCTGGGAATGTTAGCTCAGTAGCCTAAACTACAATGAGAGACAGTGGGAATGTTAGTTTAGTATACTCAATTAGGATGGAAGTCGATGGTTAACTGAACATCATTATCATACTGTTCGATTTAAAATAATAATCAACTAATGGGTCAAAGAAGCATCCAGAACATCTCTGCTTCCCCTTCCTGAACATCTACCCTAATGAAACTTCTGACCTTCTGACCCCAGACTGAAAGCCAAAGTCGGAGCCAGTCATTTTAAGCCAATAACTGGATTCCGTGAGAGACCATCCCGTCAATGAAAAGCTTGAGTTTTAGCTGTGAAAATGGAGTTCAGTTGCCCAGCCCTTTCTGCCCTCTCTGAAGATGTGTTCACACCCAGCATGCTCTTATTGGTTTATACTGGTCCATTTTTATGGCATTCATCCAAAAAGACATTCGGGAGTCTCTAATTTTTCTAACAGAAGCACCAAGATGGTGTGAGAATGCGACCCAACAAACTACAGGAAACAATAGGAATTATGGGTAGTGGAATATGAGGGCTTGGGAGCTGAGAAGAACAAAACTGAATTGGGACTAATGCTTGTTTTTGTTTGCCTGACCACCAATATGATGCCACACCTCTGTCCAACAAATGAGTTACATGCATAAGTCACGCAACTTTTGTCTCCAGCTCTGGTTGGCTTAGAACTGGTCAATTTGGACCTAAACAAGTCAAATACAAAAAAAATAATCCTGAACTTACTCCACCGAGGCCGGGAGGTCCAGGAGGGCCGGGGGGTCCAGGCACACCAGGCTGGCCGGGGATACCATCGTTACCAGCGGGACCAGCAGGACCCTGCAGATGGGGGAGAAAGAATAAAGAAAGAAGGGGTCAGGCTCAAGAGTCAGAATAAGAGGGTCACCTGGATGCTAACACACCAATAACAGACCAGTAGAGAGGAAAACACAACATCCACTGTTAGATTTGTTCAAACCCCAATCACATGACTGTCTATGCTCTTGTTACATCATCAGAACAGATCCTTGTGTATAATCTTTAATCTCCTCACTTGCTTCCTATAGTGGTGAACGCAGCATTAAACCTGGAGGAGATGCAGTTTACTCCCCTATGAGACTAAACATGTGACCAACCAGGAATGGACGTGGTGGTCATGTGACATCAGGCTACAGGAACTGGGTAAGAACAGCCATTGACCCTTTTATAGGAAACTGCACATTGAATGAATGAATTACATCATGATCACAAACTCAAAATAAATGATCCTAATAAATTATAAATAATATCATGAATGCATGAAAATAATAATTATTACACATAATTAGATAATAATATGATATTAAATATCAATAAGAAATGATTAGAGGTGTCCTCCCCATCTCAGTTGTAAGTGTGAGCTGCCCTAGCTGAATCAAATCCGATTATGACAAAAATGTAATTAAATAATCAAATCAATCTGTAAAAAATAATATAACTCAACTTTAAATTCGAGATTTCATCAATTTTAATAGAAGTGGCATAACCGTTGCAAAATGAATCCCAAACACAACTGAAGATTTTCCCATAAGGCACGCCTAAACTTTTTGAGAATATTGTCGATTTCGTTGACATCAAATTTGAGTTTTCTGTGTGAAAACTCTTAAATTGCTTGAATAATAATAATAATAATAATAATTAAAACCCTCTTTCTGACAGTTTCTAACTTTTCTTCAACCAAGCAAAGCTCTCACTACCTCAGTCTACATGTTTCAACCTGACCTCTGCATGTTTTCAGTCACTGATAATTTCAAAGCTCTCAGTAAATGATGAATCCTGTTAAAGCACATTTCTTTCTTTGTTGCTTCATAATGATTTCTAGAAACAAGAGCAGCATTGACTTAATTCAGAGGTGGAAGCCAAAACAGTAAAAGTAGCGCAGTTCTAAGTGACTATTAAGGCTATTTTCTGGGACTTTTACATCAGTCTGTTTATCTGATGACTGTAGTTACTTTGCAAGAAAAATGTTTAAATGCAAAATCCATTATCATATATGACACTATTTGCCAATAAGTAGCTAGACATGATGTCATTTGGACCAGCTACTGTTTACACAGTACTCTTACTTTTCATATTTCACACTGTTTTACTGCTCTACTTTGATGTAAGTGAGATTTTGAATGCTGGACTGGTTCCTGTTTCCACATGTGCCTGAATGAAAATACATGTAAACACATCACGTTTTTTGTCAGTATAGCTGCTTCAGAACACACAGGAATCTGCTCAGAGAGGCAGACTGTGAACGCACCACATGGTGACCAGAAATCTTGAGACTGATTAAGTGAATCATAGGAGGAAGAGAGTGTGAACCTTACCCTATCTCCCTTGGCTCCACGGTCTCCCTTGGGTCCCTGTGAGTAAAGAAAAACAAAAAGAGATAGTGTCTCAGTCTAAAACTAAATTATGTAATTGATATATCAGAGTGTGATTCACATGAATATGATCAATCAACTAAATGTATCTGATACAGACCAATAAGCAACATCTATAGATTTAGTTAAAGAATCATCATCTTCCTCTTGATTATCATATGTCCAAATCATCACTCCATCAATGATCAGTGATCAATATCAATATCAACAGTTACATCAAACCAATTAAGTCTTTTTGTTTCACTGAATTATATTGTTTGTGGAATGATGATGATGAATATATTATTTACAATTTAGAACAATCATTGAATGATTTGGGATCAAAGAAATAATCAATATTTACCTCAACCTGGGGCTCTTGATAGCCTGCAGAGAGAGGAGACAGGTTATTAGATCAGTTTATGAAAGAAAACACACAGAAAAGCAGAAGAGTCAGGAGGGGGGGGGGGGGGTGTACTTGTACAGCTATCTTTGTGAGGACCAATTTGAGTGTCAGACCTTCAGAGTGAGGACAGTTTTGGAGACAGACCTTCAAAGGCCTGTTTGAGGGTTCAAGCTGGGTTTTAAGGTCCAGGTTACAATTAGGTTTAGGTTAGAGTTAGGGTAAGGATTGGGGATGAGGCATTTTAGTTGTGATGGTTAAGGTTAGGGTAAAAGGCTAGGGAATGCATTATGTCATGGAGTGTCCTTACAAAGATAGAAGTACAAGGTTGTGTGTGTGTGTGTGTGTGTGTCTGTTTGTGTGTGTGTGTGCATTTGACCCACGACCTTAAAAGTAAATGTTCTATTCTACTTTTGTTTTTTTCAAAGTGACCAGAAACAGAAGTCCCCACTTTGTTGGAGAAGCATTATAGTCCTCTGTTGTTGGTAATGTAGGAATGTGTGTGCGGGTGTATGTGTGTATATTTGTGGGGTTAATGGGGACAGACAACATGTTAAGTCATGTTGGAGCCAAATGTGAAAGAAGTGAAGGAAGGTGTGAGAGATGGGTGAGCAAGACTGGAAGTGATTGACTGTTTTTTTTTTTTGGGGGGGGGGGGGGGCAGAAGGGGGAGAATAAGAAATATGAAAAAGAAATTGATCATAAGTGACATTAACAAGAGAGAATATGGAATTAAGTATAAAAAATTGAGTGAAGAAAGAAAGAAAGAGATATAATACCGTCGTCGGGGCAGATGGGGCAGCACTCGTCGTGGGGGATGACGGGGTTGGGGCAGTCAGTTGTGTCCTGGCAGATGACTTCATCGCACATCACCGTGCCGCTGTCGCACACACAGATCTGGCATGGCTCTGGCTTCCACACATCCCGATCAGCAAACACCTGGCCGTCCAAGGTGCAGCTTCCGCCCGTACCTGAGGGGGGGAGGGGGGCGACACAGAGAGAGAGAGACAGTGAGAAACCTGAACACACATACACAGAAATAAATCAAGGGTATAGATGGAAGCGGAATTTAAAAGCAGCTGAAATTCAAAGTTGAAAAAAAAAAATAATAATAAAAAGTAATATATATATAATACCCCAATATATAAATGTTAAGCTTTTAGTTTGGTGGTGTTTTAACAAATTTCCTAAAATACCCATATCACGTCACCTAAAAAATAAATTATAATACAATTTAAATAAGAATATTAATAATGAATAGTTGTTATAACAGTTAATCTATACAGGCCCATGTTTTTGTTCTGTAGCACTCTTAGCATTAAAGGCAAGTTTTAAAGTACTTCATGAGAAAATAGGCTACATAAAAATAATTGATATATTGATGCAAACGTTATGAACAGGAACAGAGAAAATGGTTATGGCAGTAACATAAAAAAACATCAAGCAGGAGAGCTGAGTGTTGTGAAAGGTTTGGAAAGGAACTGCTGGAACTCAGAACCGGACCAGAAAGAGGACAGGCTGAAGGTGACAGAGAGGGCACTGATGTGCTGTGCCTGGTTGCAGATCACATCAGCGTTACGCACGGAGCGAACGCGTCCCCAACTGATTTAATTTCCCTTTTACAACAATAAAAAAAACTGATCGTTCCTCCGCTCTAACTCAAAGTCACATTTTCCGACCTGCAGTTGCATCACTGCCGCTGCTGTGGCTTTCTCTACAAAGCTTAAACCCAAACTGGGGCTCCTTTTAGGGGTCATAAGTGTCCCAGCGTGCCAAACTGCTGAGCTCAGAGGGAAAAGCAGCAGACTATCGGCTTGGCAGCAGCTGATGGAAACACGGTCCGCATGTGTTTGCAATTAGAGGAAACAAAAAAAAGAGTGGAAAGAAGAAGAAGAAATGGAGGAGGAGGGGGAGGGGGGAGGGAAAAGGAGGCGGTGTAGGGGACGTGGCGGCCAAATGTGTCTGCAGGTGCGGAGTGAAACCTCTGGGTGGCGCTGCGAGACCGCTCAGAGGATCAAACCACATCTGCATCAGATAGACAGACAGCTGAGTCCTTTCCAGACAACAGCAACATCTGGAAAAATTGAATTTCAGCTCCTCGTTTTTTTCCAGAGCTGATTTTCTTTGTCTCCTTACGAGTTGGTGAACTCAAGCAGAGGCCTTCGTCCCCCCTCAATGACCCCAAAACTCTCGTTTTAAATGCATCTGAGCTTTTTGCAAACTCTGTTAGAGAGCATAAAGTGGAAGATTGCTCAGGCTGTAGAGGTCAAATGTTTCCGGCAGACAAAGACTACGCCTACTCTCTCTGCATTATGTGACTCGCTCATCAGGCCAACTCAACACTTGGCTCCAGGCAGTAAATTAATCTGCCACATCAATCAGCCCTGTAGAAGCTTTCTCTATCTGCCTCGTGTCAGCTGGGAGCAGGGGGGGATCTTCGCTGCTAAAAAGGTCATCCCCCCCTATGCATAGTCTTTAATCCAAAACTGCAGAGTTTACCACCTTCTTAGGTTGACATCAACCTTTGGCAAACTGGGGGAAGGCAGCAAAAGTAAAGGGTGTCAAATTGAGAAAAATGACATGGAAGGATCAGGCCTGTCAAGTCAGAAAAAGCTGATGTCTTTAGCTTTTTGGGGTTCAGATTGGATAAAACATGCATTTCTGCCATTCTCCGTTAGAAAGCGTCGCCTGGAGGAAAGCCTGGAAAACTTGCATCAACTCGCTCTGCATGCACGGGGGCGGGGGGGTTGGGGAGGGCAGTAGAGAAACAGAGACAAACACAAGGAGAGAGAGAGAGAGAGAGAGAGAGAGAGGGGCCTTCTTGAGATGTCCAATGCATTACGTAGTACACCCTGTACTGTTTAAACTACAAGCTGCACAAGCACATCTGTCTATCTATCTATCTATCTATCTATCTATCTATCTATCTATCTATCTATCTATCTACCTATCTATCTATCTACATCTATACAAAGGAGCAGCACGCATCAAAGTTCTTATTTCTAGTTTAAACTTTTTCCTTTCTTCTCTTCTCTGTCTAAGGTCTCAGCAGCCGTCCACCCATGAAGAGAAAATCCATTTTCAAAAACCCAGTTAAAAAAAAACAAGAAAAAAAAGAAGGTTGCTCCAGTAAACAGTGATGAAACTTACGGTCGTCCTCGCCCTGCGCCCTGACCAAAAGCACCGCTGCACCGAGCAGCAGCGCGAGCCGCAAATCCACAAAGCTGAACATGACTAGATGCCACCAGACATGTAGACTCTTTGAGGCGAGAGGAAAAAAAAGTTGGGGATGTTTTCTCTTCCTGCTACACTCCACTCATATACTGGTGTTTGGGGCAGGGTCCGCTCGTCTTGTTCACAATCCTCCTGACCCCAGCAGAAAACTCCCTACTGCCTACACTCACTTTCCACCAGGGTTTTTATATGGGAGCCTGAAGAACTGGGAGGTGCTGGGGACTGGACCGGCTGGGGACGCACCCTCATTACCCCGCTGCTGCACGTTTAGGGAAGACAAGAATGGACCCCTCCTTCAAAGAAAGAAAAAAAAAAAACAGCAGAAGAAAAGAAGAAGAAGAAGAAAAAGCAGCAGGTCCCTCCTTCCATAATTCCACAGCAGAAGGGTTGGAGTTTGGATCAGAGGAGGAAGGGGGGAGCAGGAGGAAACCTGATCCTGAAGAGCATCGGAGGGTCGGAGGAGGATCTTCTCCTCCAGCAGCCATGGGTTTAATCCAGATTTTATTTCTGGTTCTGGTCTGCTTCCTGATTCACTTTGATTTCAGTTGAGTTTTAGACTCCTTCTGGGAGTCTGGCTTCAGTTTTAGGTTTAGTCCACCAAAGAAAATCTCAGAACATTACAGTTTTAGTCCAGTTTCAGTGTGTTGTGTTTCAGGATAGGTTCTTGCATTTTTTTAAGATAAGTATTTGGTTGTAGATTGTGTCATCAAAGTGTTTTTATGGTTTAACATGTGCTGAGCATGGCTGCAGGCTTAGTTGGTTTTGGTTAGTAGGGTTAGCTTATAGCTTGTATTTGTGTTTCTGTTGTTAATTCAGTTCTGATGATTATAGATGTTTGACTTCAGGTTTGGAAAGCCTCATTGTTTGCATTGTTCACATGACTTAACATTAACTTGTTTCATGTGTTGGATTGTCACCATGTTATAACCTCAGCACTAAAGCTTGAACTAGAGATAGTTTTAATAAGAACTTGTTTGTAGCCTACATTTTCAGCTTGTCAATCTTCGTCTCCCTCAAGCAGAAAAATTCAGGTTCGAGACATTTATTTGTCCCCGAGGGGCAAAAGAAAAAAATGGTCACCATATTGACAAAATGTTAGCTTTACTTTCTTAGGGCTGTCAATCCATTAAAATATTGAATCGACGTTTTTTATGTGCCTTACAGAAATTTGCGGCAGTAAAACAGATTTGCGTCAACGCTTTATCATCACATTAACTTTGATACCCTACTTTCTATCTGTACAAACCAGCTCAAAAACATGGTGCATGGAGTTAGAAAGAAGTTGACATTTACCAGGCAGGGAGGGTCTATTAAGTTGCATTATGGGAATTGTAGGATCCAGCAATTTTTGGCCCGTAGGTACCAGGGACTGAAAGTCAGTATATTTATGCCTTTGTTGCTTCAATTTAAACCATTCTTTTTTAAAATCTCTCTTTTGTGAGTCATTCAAATTTATTCAAGTGCAATACAAATTTTCTAGAGTGCCCCTTTAATTTGCATCTGACGGTCCATGGGCAACAAGCTTTTATCACTAAATGACTCCCAGAATGTATTCAAAATCACTGTGTTTTTCCTTTAAGCGTCACAGGACTGCACTTCAGACAGAGCTCAGATCTTGATCAGCGACTTATCGACGGCGAGTGTCTGTAAGAGAACGGCACCGTTATGTTTAATTGCATGTATTGTTGAGTCGTCCTGTATCAGCTCTCAGATCCATACTAGCTTGTGAGCTACGTCCCCCCCTGGTCATGTGACCTAACCCAAGGCAAAGAGTATACAAGCAAAGAGACAAAACTCTGGTGTTTTTCTGACAACAGCTGCTGTCGGTATTTTGGACTGAAAACACTTATTATATTTAAAGTATTTTATTATTCAACACAGACAAGAAATAATTTTGCTTTACTTTTGTACAGCACTTCGTCGCTTTTGGTCCAAAATGGCGGAAGCGTAGCTTTGCTGCTGGGTGCTGATGTTGCAATGGGGCCGAACAATTGACTTTCACTTCTTGGCTGGCAACATACGTTCTTTGACCAAGGTGGGGCACATTCTTCTTCCTCGTACTGCATTACCCACAATGCAACTCAACTGTTCAGTTGGAGATTTGTTGTGCGTTATGCTCGTAGCGGCTAATGTAGCCTCGAGCCTCAAGCAACGAAGTACCGTTCATTAGTACTGTACTTGGGCAGGTTCATATTTTGCATCCAAGTGTATAACCCCAAAGTCCAAGAGGCAGTACTCCAAATTGCTGCTTTTATGAAATGTGATGCATGAACATAAACTGACTGAACAATCCCGATGATCAGGAGCAGATTATTTGACCTTAACGTTGAACATATGTTGGAAGTATTACAGTTGGTGCAGAGGCTAATTTTATTAAAAAAACCTGTTACTTGGGACTTGGTGAGAACCTGCAGACATAAAGGCCAGAGAAGACTCATGTATATGGCATAGTGATGTGTGAAAAGGTCCAAAACGCTTCCTCCTGAGATCCGGCACCAGCAGAATTATCCTCCGATGTATATAGATTTGATAGAAATGTATAGAAATAAGAACTTTAAGGTGCACCGTGATAGGTGCTGCACCTTTGTCTCCACGTAATCACGGATTACAGACAGATAAGACATACCTGACTGAGCGAAGCAGCTGATTGTAAAAAAGCTTCGCCGTTTTTTATGAGTGAACCAGATGTTTTCATTTTCTTGAGCAAGTGGCTGAAGCTGAAACTGCCGGTTTTGAAATACCTGCACAATTGTGGGGTTTGCACACATTATGATTGTTATTGGCTCAAAATAAAAGCCCTTTTTTAGCGGCTGCTTTTCCCCCCCCGCCACCTCCAGTCCAAATAAAGGTTTATATAGGTGATTCTCTCGTCCCCCGCATACCCCACCCCCCCAGCAGAAGGCTGTGTGCAGCGCCGGCCGGGCTGCAGGTGAGCTGTAATTAAGCAGAAAACAGACATTATGGAGCAGGAGAGCTGCAGGGAGACGCAGAGCAGCAGCTTTCTGCCATCTGATCCACCAGCAGCAGACACGTTGCACAGTCTGAAGCTGGCCAAGCAAGCCTCTAATTCACTCCTCCTCTCTCTCTCTCTCTCTCTCTCTCTCGCTCTCTCTCACACACACAAACACACGCACACACACACACACACACACACACACACACACACACACACACTACAGATACCTTCACATTATCCATGTGTCTGCCTGTTCCTTTTTTTATTTTTTTTACAGGGAAGAGGATGGAATGCAATCTGTCTTTAAGCGAGGCAGAAATGAAGAAGAAAGGGAGGAAAGCGCCACCTCATCATTCCCCCGGTCCGACCTCCAGCTCTGATCGGATCCTCGGAGCGCCACAAACCAACACACACAAACGCGCATTTACACACTCCTATACACACACACACACGTAGCTTTTGTTCCAATGGTTCTCTGATGAAAAAAACATATCACTGTCATTTCAGCAGCACACCACAGAGACTTAACTCCTAACCATTCAACAGTATCTTCACTATGTGGCATTTCCAGTCGACTCTCAGTCAGTAAGCAACCGTCCTTTATACATCAGAATGACTTCATTTTAAATGTGGGGTCGAGTTTAGGCACGTAAAAGAAATGAGTTTAGGCGTATACAAATAGCAAAGTCTTGAACAGAAACACTTAAAACACACATATCTTATACTGTATATTCTTGAAGTACATGTTAGAAAATAGTTTTTAAAATGGTGCTTGGATAAGCTTCCTCTAAACATGCTTGAGTCATGCATTACAGTAAAAAAAATTCAAATATTGCAGATTGCTATGTGTGTATGCCAATGCCAGTGCTAATACAATCTTTAAAGGACTATAACACACTTTTAGAAGTCACAATGACTATTTGTTTGTGAAAGGGGTTGCTGGTAATAGAGTACTCCAAGGATGATGTATTTTTGTAGGCCAACCAGGAAGTTAGCATCACTCTGGTTCCAATGGGATTGTTCCATTGGGTTCTGGATTATTGCAGAAAGTGAGCTCTGTGGCAAACACACGTTTATGATACCTACACATTTTGTTCAGCAAGATAATCTTCATAAATGAAGTGTGAATGCAATTGCTAGAAGTTAAAAGCTAACGTTAAGTTATAAACCAACTCCACCACGGTCGCATGAGTGTGAGTAAACACAACGAGGCTGTAACGGCGGATGAGTCGGCGTGACGACGTTAAGTAGTCTCATTTGGCCACTTGTTAGCAACCGCCTTTTTTAAGACACATAAAGGCTTCTGAATTTACGAGTGGGGTATTTATTGATTTATTTTATGTCGTAGAACAAAACGTTCAAATCTCTTCAGCTTGTGTTTAACCACAGACCTTATTTCAGGCATCTAACTAGAAACCCATTCAAAAAACTAAAATGCTAACCCCTTTCCAGGGTTTCAGGACTCATTCCTGTAGCACTCTATGGAGAACCCACAGCTGATCATCACACTACTCTGAGCTCTTCTCTACTATATCAGCATAAAGGGACTGTTTGTAACTTCTTACACGTATAAATCATTGCAGGTCGGTGTTCCATGCGCTCTCGTGTGTGGCTACGCTGTTCAGACTCAGACTCCAACAAAAAAATTAAGGTGAAGCACCAAAACCTCTTGGTTGTATCTAGTGAAACCCGTCTGTTAAACAGTGTTGGCCGCGGTCGGAGGACGCGGGGGAGACCGTAGCTTTGGTCTCCAGGGCCGGAGTCTCTGCTGTACTCTGCTTCTCTGCTCCTCTGCCTGCCTTCACTCACACACCGCGCTCATTCTCTCGCTCCACCTTTCACGTGCATGCACGCACAATACACCCTGCAGAAGAGTTAGTTTAGCTCTGAGAATATCTAGTGAATATATAGTGGACGTTTGTGCAGAAATAACTGCTGCAGCTCCTCCAGACCAACAGAGGTTTCCCGTGTCTTGTGAAGTGACGGGGCTCTGCAGAGAGAAACGTTATCGTCTCCGACCAAATCTCTGGTGTCTCCCCTGTTCCCTCCGGCCGCGGTCGGGAGGCTGAGGCAGGAAAAGCCAACACTAGGATCAGCAGTGATTCATGGAGAGACCTTCATCTGGTCAGTTAACATTACTGCCAAGCAACTGAAATATAGAGTGATATTGTGCTTTTAGCTGACGTGTGTCGCCTCACTGTTTTGAGTGATGCTCGTTCATGTCTATGTAGAGCGAGCACAAGCGCGAGCAACAGGACGCTGACTTTTGTTGACTTAACGGCCACAGGTGGCGCTGTTAACAAACAATTTTTGATTCTTACAAACAGTCCCTTTAATGGATTCATCCAGTAATAATGCAGGTTGAGATTTTTTTCTTCTGCCTAACTAAACTAAATCTATACTTCCCACCATAGATCCCTATGTGTATTGCAACACTAACGCCTCATTTCCATTGCATATCACTCTGTCCACTCACTTTTGGTATTAGGTGCTTTTCTCAATTTCGTTTTTCCATTGCAGACAGTACCTCGTCAACGTAGGCGGAATCGGAATAGTGCGATGATGTCACGTGAGATCCAAACATGAATACATGGAAGCACCACCGCCACCACGCGATACAGTGTTTGCAAATACAAACAGTGAAAATCACTTTCCAAAATGTGATCTTGATATCAGCGTTCTGAGGGCCCACACTGTCTGACTGATTTGGATTATATTGGATTGAATCTCCATCATGCTGTTTGGAATGAAATGGGTGAGAATGAGAGGTTTTTGCACAACTGATTTCAAAATAGTTGTAATTGTAGTTCATGCAGGTTAAAACAGTCAGATATAAAGGGATGCAAAACATGAGTGGAGTTTTCTTGTAACAGTTTCTTTACACATACTCTAGTAAAAAAAATGTTGGTGTAGAATGCAGCACAATAAACCAGTGAAGTGTTTTTTTCCTTCTGTGTAGTCTGGGCCAAATATGTTGTTGTCGTGGAGCTGATGATTAAGCCTTTCAGCTTAAAGAACTATGGTACCTAAATTAAAGAGTACAGAATCATGTCAATTTATTCTATAAATGTACATAAAGGCTTTGATTCCTAAAAAGAATCCTAGCAGACATTGCATTCACAGAGCTGTCGGTAATTAGTTGCTTGAGTTGATTGGCTGGTTCAGAATTTCAAGGGCTTTAACTCTAGCATGTTGGTAGGTCAAATCAGTTCCTACAAGCAGAACAGCATGTTTGACCCCAGAAAGCACGGTGCAAAGCCGTAACGCAATAAAGTCTGAGTAATCAGTGGAGCAAAATTTTCAACTCTGTAATTTCCAACATTTCCCTGGCGGAGCAGAGTTGGAGAAAAAACATGGAAATGTTTGGGATTTCTGCACAAGATGAAGGGAAGAAGAGATTTAAATGATATTAATTATCCCCAAAGGTCAGATAGGAGGTAGCAATCTGTTCTCACTCCCAACTCGTCAAATACAGACGCTTGGTCAGTGCCCCTTGTCGTCCAATACCAACGCACCAACGCACCATTTAGCATCTGTGGAGACGTTCCCGGCTTCTGACTAATTCCAATGTAAACCCATCCGTGTCATTATTAAACGGGCAGAGCAGAACGAGAAAGTCTGCGTAGGTCGGGGTAGATGGTTGTGTCAAACAAACACAGGACTTTCACCCAGAAATCCGCTGTTCGTGTCCCGCATGAAACCTAGTCAATGTTTACTTATTTTACCTTACCTTTGTTCCGTAACTTAAGCACTTAACTAACACTGCGTATGTTAGTTACATAAGAGGTATATTTATTTTTACATAACCAACAGACTTTTTTTTTTACATAATAACATACTTGTGTTAACCCAAACCACAATATTTTCCAAGTAAAGTATTAACCTAGTACTTTAGTTGCCTAAACCTAACAAAGTATTTTGTTGCCTAAACTTAATCAAGTGCTTTAGTTGACAAAACCTAACCAAGTGCTTTTGTTGTCTAAACCTAACCAAGTACTTTTGTAGCCTCAACTTAACCAAGTACTTTTGTTGTCTAAACTTAACCAAGTACTTTTGTTGTCTAAACCTAACCAAGTACTTTTGTGGCAGCTGCCAATTCTCTGGTGTTTGCTGTTGTTTCCCTTTTCCCTGGTGTTTTTTTGGTTGAGTTGCTGAGTGATTAGAGGGTTATTCAGTTCACCTGTTGCGCAGGGTATGGGGACTGGCTCTTAAATGATAGTTGAGAGCAGCTTGGTGCATTCCCCTCTTGGCCAATCAGGGTGTAACGACGCCCTTTCTGTAGGGCTTAAAAGAGGAGGGAAACTGCACACCCAGTGTCATTCTGATCTCTCCTTCACTCAATGCAACATGTGTTATCAGCTTTATCAGAAACTCTGGTCTGTTTTGGGCCCTTTTGGGATTCTGTGATCTTTGTGTTTTGTTTGTTGAGAGTGTTGACTCTCCTAGTTGGGGAAATAAGTTAAGTGCCAACCAATTGGGTTACCTGCACTGGAACGTTTAGTACTATTTGTGCAACGATCTGGCTTGCCTTACAATAGCCTAACGCCTGCAGGCTGTATTTTTGTATTCTATTCATTTGTTGATTTTCAATGAAACCCTTTATACCCATTTCTTTTAGTGTATTTTATTTGGGAAAACTTTAAAGGAGGGTAAAAGGAAAAACACAAACCAATATTTCAGTTTCCTTAATTGTTTGTTAATATAGAGGCATTTGTTCATTATTGAAGAGGCATTTGTTCATTATTATTATTAAGAAGGCATTTTATTTTATATTATTATGTGGATGGGAACTGTTTTTCAGTCTTCTGACTGAACAACTAAAGTCTGGGGAACTCAGTACCGCCACATAATTGGCAACCACGAAGGGACACGTAACACAAAGCATAATCTTTCAATAAAGAGATTTAGTTTTGTGTCCCATCTTCTGATATCTATTTAGCAAGTGTATTTGAGTGTATATTTCTGAAATGTGTATTTGGAGTGCAGCTTGACTATTAGTCCAAATAATTACTAGTGACTATCCATCATGTCTTGGGAAGATCCAGACATTACAATGACCGCATTTGAACCGTCGCTTGCGGAATTGGAATCCGAGCTTTCTCTAAATGTTAGCTTGGATATGCCTGTAGTTGGGCAGGAGGTGCACTTACTGGATGATGATGATGATGATGAAGAGGGATGGGTAGATGCTCCAGTAGAACCACAATTGTCTGTGGACACTCATCCTCTTTTGGCTTTAGAGGGCTTATTACTTCCGCCTTCATCCCCAGTTCCTGTAGCTCCTCCCACCCAGGAACACTCAGATTCGGATTTAGTCATTTTTGCTAATGCTGTAGAGTTGATGAAACTTGTGTTTAAAAATACAGTGGATTGGCAGCGTGAGTGGCTGTCAAACATTTCAAAGGGCATACCCATCGATAAAGCTCTAAAAATGTGTACTACTCTCATAACAAATGTGGTGGAGAAAGCAAGTAACCATTTGCTCGCAGAAGTAAGGGATTTTGGTTCAAAGTGCATAAATGCCATTCAGTGGAATGCACAACAAACACAGTCTGAGTTCCAAGAGTCCCTGATTACTGACCGTCAAAACTTGATGACCTCCATTACATCCGCGGTCACTGAAAACAAGGATGTACAACTTCTGGTGACCGAGGTGCGTACATTGCAACAGCAGATGGGTTCAGTGCAGGCTACCCTTGAGTCTCTTGTGCGTCAACAGTGTGCACTCAATTCTCAGGTCAATTCAATACATAAGCGAGAGGAATGGGTCCTTAAAGAAGCAGTCACACCTGTTGCAGTTTCGTCTCAAGCACACACATATCCTGTTTCTCCAGTTGTTAAAAATGTGGTTTTGTTGCCTACCTCCGCACCTGTGGGAGTTCCTTCAGATTGCTCAGGAGCTGCTGCTCCTAAGGGTGAAATTTTCCAGGATGATGGTTGTAGAGTGACTGATGGCAAACTTCCAATTAAGATGTTTTTCCCTTGCTATGGCGGGCCTCAGGATGAGAAAGATCCTTTGGTGTATTTGCAAAGATGCAGTGACTTCCTGTCTCTGAAACCACTTACCCATGGTGAGATCCTAGCGACCATGAGAAGTGTATTGCATGGTTCTGCACGTGATTGGTGGGAGACTGTTAGGGAGAAAATCCATTCATGGGAGGAATTTCAGAGAGCTTTCCTATCATCTTTTCTTCCCGAGGACTATGTTGATGTTCTGGAAGAACAGATTCGAACCAGGGTGCAAGGAAGAAATGAGTCACTACGAGACTTTGTTTTCTCCTTTCAAGTACTTATCAAACGTTGGCACTCTTCGGCCACAGATGATGAGATTTTAAAAAGAATATTGAAGGCTATGAATCCCTTTCTGGCATGTCAGCTCCGTGGTTGGGTTACCTCCATAGATGAGATGATCCGCATTGGGAGTCAAATAGAAGTAGATTATGAAAACCAGAAAATGTACAGGAGAACTCTGAACGAATCTCACAAAGCTAATGGTACAACTGAAAAGAAGGTTATAAAGAGACCTGAAA
The DNA here is from genome assembly GCF_015220745.1 of Sebastes umbrosus. Classification (NCBI taxonomy): domain Eukaryota; kingdom Metazoa; phylum Chordata; class Actinopteri; order Perciformes; family Sebastidae; genus Sebastes; species Sebastes umbrosus. Next base: position 2,302,126 of record NC_051282.1, on the reverse strand, counting down.
TGGTTTTGTGTTGGCGTTGCCATGGTGAGCATGCACCAGGGTTCTGCCCTCAGTTTCATGTCTTCCCAGGTAGCTTAAAATACAGTGGACAGCAAAAGTCAGAGTCAAAACAGACTTCAGCGTCCAGTAAAAAAGGTTCCATGGCTACTGTTGCTAGTCAGCCTGCAGCCAAGAACCGCCAGAAGCAAAAGTCTACTAGTGTGGTGGGATCTCCATCTCACCCGCCCACTAGTCTAAAACAGTTGGTTGTGCCCATCACGGTACGTCAGTGTCATGGGAAAGCGCTTGTGGACACAGGTGCTACTTACACTTTATTGCATGTGAGTCTGTGGAATAAGATCAAAGGCCCCAATGAGTCCCTTGTATCATGGCAGGGTGGACCAATGTATCTTGCGAATGGCCAGCAAGCAAATCCTATTGGATGTAAAGTGCTGGAGTTCAGCATGCATGGTAACAGTTGGTTCGTACCTACCGCAGTACTGGATGCAGATGTGTTGGTGTATCCATTAGTTCTTGGTTTAGATTTTATGAGCATGAGTGGGCTCCAGGTCAACGTCCGGGACAAGGTATACTCTTTTGCTGGTGATGACACCACCAGGGTTTTCCCTTTCCAGCCTGCCCTGTGCCCTACCGATGGTTGGGGTGTTCTGAGTGTGAGCAGTGTTGCTTTGTATACTACCTTACCACCTACATTACCGCTCTTGCCTGCCGTTAGTGATGACTGGTGTAACCTAGCTTGTATTCCTAAAGGTGATGACTTACCCAGTCTGCTCCATACTGCTGTTGCAGACAGTGGTTTAACAGGGAGGGAGGCTGAGAAATTGTACCAACTCTTGCTAAACAACCCACGGGTCTGCACCACCACTTTAGGCCGTACCTCTGTGCTGAAACATAAAATCAAATTAAACAGTGATGTTGTGGTTACCCAGCGCCCCTATCAATTACCCCTACAAAAGCGGAAGATGGTTAAGGAGCAGATCGAAGAGATGCTTCAACAGGGTATCATTGTACCTTCCCATTAACCATGGGCATCCCCGATTGTAGTGGTGCCTAGAAAAGATGGTGGAACACCCCGATTTTGTGTTGATCTCCGCCGTGTTAATGAACGTAGCGAGGGAGATGCCTATCCTCTACCAACGATTTCTGAGATACTTGAATCTCTGGCAAGTTCAGCTGTGTTCACCACCTTAGATCTCAACAGTGGTTATTGGCAGGTAGAAATGGACCCGGAAAGCCAGCACCTCACGGCATTCGTCACATGTTTTGGATTATTCCATTTTCGGGTTATGCCTTTCGGCTTGAAGGGAGCTCCAGCTACCTTCCAAAGGCTAATGACTCAAGTGCTGAGGAGCTGCCTAGGAGAGTGCTGTATGGTGTACTTGGATGACATCATAATCTATTCCAAAGACGTCCAGAATCACTTTCATGACGTCCAGCGAGTGTTTGATTGCCTCCAGCAGGCTGGCCTTACACTCAATATTAAGAAATGCCACTTCTGTTGTCCCGAGCTTAAATTCCTGGGTCATGTAGTGAGCAAGGAGGGAGTGCAGGCAGATCCAGCAAAGACAGAAGCACTTTGTGACTACCCTGTGCCTAGAAACCTAAGGAAGTTCAAAGGTTTTTGGGTCTGGCTGGATGGTACCACCGTTATGTCCCTAACTTTTCAATGATTGCGGAGCCCTTGAATGCGCTGAAAAAGAAAGGAGTCGTGTTTAAGTGGTCAGAGGAGTGTCAGAAGGCATTTCAATGTCTTAAAGACCATCTGACCTCTCCTCCTGTCCTTGGTCACCCTGATATGTGTAACACATTTGTCGTCTACACCGATGCAAGTTCTACGGGTCTAGGGGCAGTTTTGGCTCAGAGATCGAACACTTCCTCTAGAGAAGAGGTTATTGCTTATGGCAGCCGCTCTCTAACAAGGTCAGAGCAAAATTACTCCACGACAGAACGGGAATGTCTGGCTGTGGTGTGGAGTCTGGAGAAATGGAGACACTATCTGGAAGGGAAACCTTTCATTGTTGTCACTGACCACTCTTCGTTGTTGTGGGTCTTTAACACCAATAAAGCTAGCTCCAGGCTTATACGCTGGGCACTGCGTCTGCAGGAATTTTATTTTACGATTGAATATCGTAAGGGTAAGTTGAACAACGCACCGGATGCTCTGTCGTGGGCCACTGGTCCGGCCTCCCTTGCATTGTACACTCGTTCCCTGACACGGTATGAGAAGTTTGTACCTTTTCCTCTGACTGATGAGGATGTCTGGAAAGCCCAGAGGAGTGATCCAGAAAATATATCAGGCACTGCTCACTGATGACAAACCTGGCGGTGAAGCAGACTCCGGTTTTGTCATTTTGGAGGATACGGTTTACAGGAAAACCAAACATCTTGACCGTGGTGACCTCTACCAGGTATATGTTCCACAGTCACTTCGTCCAGTCGTCTTGCATGCATACCACGATAACCCTTTGAGTGGTCATTTTGGACGATATAAGACCCAGCAAAGGATTCGTGAAGTTGCATACTGGCCGAAAATATGGACAGATGTCGCAGAATATGTAAGATATTGTACTATTTGTCAGAAATATAAACCTGAGTCCAGGAAGCCTGCTGGCTTGCTCCAGCAGACAAAAGTAACGGAGCCATGGGAAATGCTTGGTTTGGACCTCATGGGCCCTCTGCCTCGTAGTTCCCTGGGAAACACCCAATTACTTGTTGTGGTAGATTATTATAGTCGTTGGGTTGAGTTGTTTCCTTTACGTAATGCTACTGCTTCCACAATCAGCAAATGTCTGCGGAAGGACATCTTTACACATTGGGGTGTCCCAAAACATGTCTTATCAGATCGGGGACCTCAGTTCACATCAGAGGTTTTCAAAGAGTTGTGTGATAGCTGGGGGGTTGGCCATGAACTCACAACTGCCTATCATCCACAGACTAACATGACTGAGCGTATTAACCGCTCACTAAAAAGCATGATAGCTTCGTATGTTGGAGAGAAGCATAAGAGTTGGGATCGTTTCATACCGGAGTTGCATTTTGCCCTGAACTCCGCAGTCAATGAAGCCACCGGCTTTTCCCCAGCTGAGTTGCTGCTTAGAGGATCTTTGAAGGGACCTTTTGCCAGAGCTTTTGAGCCCTCTTCTCAGGTCCCACGTGCTCTGAAAAATGTCCAAGCTCTTGTAGAGTCCAATCTGGCGCAGGCAAAAAGGAAACAGGCTCATACCTACAACAAAAACAGGCGACATGTCACATATGAAATGAAGGATAGGGTCTGGATGAAAGCCCATCCCATCTCCAAGGCTTCCAAAAATTACACAGCTAAACTGGCCCCACGATGGATTGGTCCGTACCGCATTGTTGAGCAGGTAGGCCCTGTGAATTACAGGATTGTGCGTGAGGACACCGGAAAGGATCTAAGGGTGGTTAATGTGTGTGATTTGAAGGAGTGTCGCCCAACCTCTGTTGAAGTGGAGGCTCAGGAGAGAGAGGCGGTCATGCGCATTTTTCTGGACAGTGACACTAGTGATGAGGATGAATTTATGTTTTTTTTGTGACATTGTATTAAAGGTAAATAACTGTCTAAAGGATGTGTGTAAAACACCTTGGAGGCGGTGTTTATTATATGGGGGAGGGAGTGTGGCAGCTGCCAATTCTCTGGTGTTTGCTGTTGTTTCCCTTTTCCCTGGTGTTTTTTTGGTTGAGTTGCTGAGTGATTAGAGGGTTATTCAGTTCACCTGTTGCGCAGGGTGTGGGGACTGGCTCTTAAATGATAGTTGAGAGCAGCTTGGTGCTCTTGGCCAATCAGGGTGTAACGACGCCCTTTCTGTAGGGCTTAAAAGAGGAGGGAAACTGCACACCCAGTGTCATTCTGATCTCTCCTTCACTCAATGCAACATGTGTTATCAGCTTTATCAGAAACTCTGGTCTGTTTTGGGCCCTTTTGGGATTCTGTGATCTTTGTGTTTTGTTTGTTGAGAGTGTTGACTCTCCTAGTTGGGGAAATAAGTTAAGTGCCAACCAATTGGGTTACCTGCACTGGAACGTTTAGTACTATTTGTGCAACGATCTGGCTTGCCTTACAATAGCCTAACGCCTGCAGGCTGTATTTTTGTATTCTATTCATTTGTTGATTTTCAATGAAACCCTTTATACCCATTTCTTTTAGTGTATTTTATTTGGGAAAACTTTAAAGGAGGGTAAAAGGAAAAACACAAACCAATATTTCAGTTTCCTTAATTGTTTGTTAATATAGAGGCATTTGTTCATTATTGAAGAGGCATTTGTTCATTATTATTATTAAGAAGGCATTTTATTTTATATTATTATGTGGATGGGAACTGTTTTTCAGTCTTCTGACTGAACAACTAAAGTCTGGGGAACTCAGTACTGCCACACTTTTGTCGCCTCAACTTAACCAAGTACTTTTGTTGTCTAAACTTAACCAAGTACTTTTGTTGTCTAAACTTAACCAAGTACTTTTGTTGTCTAAACTTAACCAAGTACTTTTGTTGTCTAAACTTAACCAAGTACTTTTGTTGTCTAAACCTAACCAAGTGCTTTTGTTGCCTAACCCTAACTAAGTACTTTTGTTGTCTTAACGTTTTTTTTACATAACAAACATACTTATATTAACCCAAACCACAATCTTTTCCAAGTAAAGTATAAACCTAGTGCTTTAGTAGCCTAAACCTAACCAACTACTTTTATTGCCTAAATCCAAACAAGTAAACCTAAAAGCTAAGTAGTAGTTGGAAGTCTGTTTTGAACAAACACTGTATGCATGTAACAAGCGGAAACTGACACCCCCCCTTCCCTGACACGTCCAAAACTGACGCTAGAGTGTCACAGTTTGAAGCGTAGGTCCACTGACCAAGCGTCCATATTTGACGATTTAGGAGTGAGAATATGTTGGAGGTAGAAAGACACTTAGGTAACAAACAAATTTAAGAAAGTATCCTGTGGTTGCAACTGTTGCTTTTATAAGGGAACTCATTATTATTATACAGAATCAAAGTTTCTGGCCATTGAGATTTATCAAGGTTTAACCAATGAAAGCAGCTGAGGGGTGGCTTCTAAAATTACCCTGGAAGCAAATGATAAAAGAGCCGCTAGCAAGAAAGGACTTGATTTAAATGACCCAGAGAGACTTTTGCATTTCTGTGTATTATTTCACTGCAGATAAAATAAAAATTGGTGATGTGGTGGAACAGTTTGCACTCTCAGGAGTACTCATGAAGTCTATTTGTATGTAGAAGATTTGCTGCTGTATATGGATCACACTTTTGGGTGAAAATGCAGAATGGAATATCAAAGTTTATTTGGGAATGTATCCAGGAATTAGACACATTGTACGATAAAATAATTGGGGTACTGTTCCTGGCTCCATTTAAAAATCTATTCTTTGTAATAATGAAACAAAAATATACAGTTTCATCACTTTAACACTTGACATTTGCTTTATTTCTTGTATGTGTAATTACAATAAATGCATCAACCAATTATTGTTTGCTTCTGAATATGTTTTTTTGTTATAATCTTTAATATATTATTATTTAAACTCAATATTTAGAAAAGCATTTTAAGTGGTAAGCCTTCCCTTTGCCACTAACTGAGCTATCACATTAAATAAAGGTGACAGAACACAGATGTGATCATAAATCATTGTTATAACACCAAGTTTATGTTATGTGGGATAAGCATGAACAAATAAATATGAATGTCATTTCTTTTATGTGTCGAAAATAAAGTACCATTTTCTATATGATGTGCCAAGTGGCCAGAGGGGTAGTTAGGCATCGTGGGAGATTGAATGATTTCATGTTTATATGTCAGTCAGTTGTAAATGGTGTAAAAAGGCAATACAATATATAATTCATTCATGTTTATTTGCAGTGAAGTGATTGGTTCATACTGAAGGAGTCGTCCGCAGGTTGTGTCCTAGCACAAAGTGAGGAGAGGTGAGGGGAATGTTGGCTGAACGTCTTTGAGAAGAAAAAGAAGAGTCAAATCATTTTTCATGGAAAATCTTTGAGGAGGAACTTGAGAAGCAACCACACATTTTAAAATAGTTATCTTACACTGATAAACCACTCCCGCGACCCGATCCCGGATAAGCGGTTGAAGATGGATGGATGGATGGATGATAAACCACTGCACAGAAATACACCGGATAAAGTAATCCGATAGTAAACGTATTAAAAATGTCAAAATAAAGGATAAGGGATTATGAAAATATGACTGAGATAAAGGTTGAATGTGTGAATGTAGCGTATATATAAAAAAACATGGGAAAATGGGAAATGGTGGTACAGATATTTACAGATATGGATAATAAAATAAAATAAAATGTAATAAAATAAAATAAATAGTACTGAGCAGTAGTTAAAATCTTTTTTTTTTTTTTAAATCAAATAATGTTGCAAAATAATGTTAATCAGCAGATCCAGTCGAAAACCACAGATGTGCCCTCTAAAGTCCTTATCACCTGACTTCTGATCAGTTAGAGGGCTTCTTAAACCAGATGCTCTCCATCTTTTTTCAGCCATGGACCCCTTACAAGTTAGAGCATATACCTGGGACCCCTCATGTACGTCCCTTGGAGTATTTTGACGTATAGCTGATTTTTTACACTTCCATAGTCTTAGATATGTTTAGATTAGCACATAATAATGAACTCTTATACTGTAGATTTAGAAATTTAAATATTATTTGTTGAACTATGAAGACTTTTGTAAAAACAAAAAGAAGAAAATAAATATATCATGATGATTTAATTGAATAAATCTGAAAACTTTTCACGGAACCCCTGGTAGAGTGTCATGGAATCACTGTCCTAAACGACTGATCTGTGATCTGTGGGAGCTTCCAGACTCTTTCAGTCTCAGTCTAATGGCCTTGAATGACACACACATACACACACACACACACACACACACACACACACAGTCGTACTGACACGCAAACAGTCTATAGAGAAGGTGACAAAAAGGCAGACAACTGTTAACAAGCTGTGAAGTTTGTTTCACTTTTACCTGGTAATACATTTAACACCTAGATGTCAAACACACACACACACACACACACACACAGAAGTATTTAGTCTGCATCCAAGCCCATGCTGCGAAGAGCTGGATTTGAATCCTGTCTCAAGCAGCAACATTCTATGAAATTTCTCTTATATTTTCTCTTGACAGAAAAAATAAGAGAAGTCAACTTCAGATGCACCAAACGTTCTTAACCATCCAAATGTGCTCTTACCCAGGTGTGCTGAATGATGAATCCCTCTTCATCATAAATTGGAGGCATGTGACCGATTGTTTATTATTAGCATAGATAACACCTTCTAAACAGTGTTGCAAATACTCAGGCAAATGCCCAAGAATTGGAGTAATGCCACCAAAAATGGCTGTAAAAGGATGAAGAACTTCAGCAGTAGTGAAGTTGAGGTACTGTAAAATAAACAGAGCGTTAATGCTGGTGTTACAGGAAAATCAAAAAGCATTGAAGAGCAGTAAGTAAGCCATTCAGAAGCTGAACGCATGCAATATCATCCAAGGGTTTTTATAGTCTTAAAGGTCCCATATTGTAAAAAGTGAGATTTTCATGTCTTTTATATTATAAAGCAGGTTTAAGTGCTATATGAATCCTGTTAAACTATCAAAACGCTCAATATACGGAGAAATACACACAGCCCGTATTCAGAAATTGTGCGTTTGAAACAAGCCGATTCAGGCAGACAGTATTAGCAAAATAATGTGTTTTTTGAACATTACAGCATGTAAACATGTTCTAGTAGAAACACAAAATACAAGTATGAACCTGAAAATGAGCATGATATGGGACCTTTAACTGCAGCTTTTGAGCTTCAGAATTGAGGAAGTTGACAAAGGGAAAGAATTTCAGAAAAGATTGAGCTGAGTTTACCCTCTGAAAGCTTTTTTCTCTGTATGATATGAACGCTGCAATGGCATCACTGCCACATCATCGCCACAGTGCCAACAGAGCCACAGACCAACTCGGGCTGCCACTGAAAAGAGAAAAAGGCCACATAATGACTTTGGACCTGAATTCAAAGCTATGATTATCACAATAAAAATAAGGCTTGTCTCTTACATACTTACTCATAACTTTAGAGTTACTTTGCACACTGAAAATTGAAAAGTATTCAGAATAATTCAGCTCATGATTAAGGATTGTTTTAAGCTTGACCTCTGACTCCTATCGTCGAACATCCCAAACCTGTTGTTTGTGTAAGTATGTGCAGATTACAGTCTTTGAGTCTGGGGATGCTTTGAATATTTTTTTCTCATGCTAACGCAGCGTCCATTCCAGGCAAATGGACAAATGACATGCTTCCTGCTTCTCTGAGGAGCTGTAAGTTAAAAGTGTTTTTTCCTTTAGGCCTCATATTACTTGAGCAACCGCTGCTGTCATTACTGGTACTTCTGTTTCTATTTGTAATATTACCATCACTGGTGACAGACAGATAAGTGGCTGTAAGCATTGCTAAAGACCTCACAAGACAGTTTCACCTGTTGGTCTCACTGAAGTGGTTAGAAAAGGGTTCACTTTAGCGTTTTGTCCTTAAATCCAGGAAATTTATCTTGTTACTTTTCGGCAAAGATTGCTGTTTTGAATCCAAAACAGTTCATTTGTGTGATTTGTGTAGATCTGATGAGTGTTTGAACTCAGTTCTGGTTCTGTCCTAGTTAGCCTCTGGTCACTCAGGCCTTGCTTCCCCCTGTCGCTCTGGCCCTGGTGCTTTGGAGCATGGCATCTGGGCAGGTTAGCGGCTACCCCTGTGCTGCGGGTGCCGCATTTCAACCAATCCCCGTTCAACCGGTCCTGATTATTAATTTACTTTTTTTTCTTTCTAAAGTGCCTTGAAGTGATGACCCCCTTACATATTACATTTAGGCAACCAAACTACTTGGTTAGATTTAGTAAAAAAGCACCATGGTTTGGCTTAAAATGACTACGAAATTGAAACAAAAAAACCCAAAACAAAAACACGACAAAAGTACTTGGTTAAGTTTAATAAAAAACATAATGTTTGGCTTAAAATGACTACGCTTATTACGTTATTTAAGCTGCGGGCATAAATTGAAAAAGTGATCTTAGACTTTTGGTTTCACATGGAACACCAACCCGTTCTCATTCCCAGGGCATCAAATACTGAGGCTTTGTCATGGCCATCAGGGTACGATACCGCCATACAAGGCACCCCTTAGTGGCAGTACGAAACGCACCGGGCGTTCCATTTACTACAATGTAAACGCATATGTGGCTACCGAAAATACAGCGGAAAAGTGAGCTGGGAGTGTGGTGACGTAGTTTAAAGAGCACAGCGGGCCGACAGGAGGGGAGGCAGATGGGTCCAACAAACACAGGGCTTCCATCCAGGAGACCGCTGTTTGTGTCCCGTGTGTCAGGTTACAATCCGTTGTTCGTTCGTATTCCGTGTTGACAACGTTTAGTGTCATTTTCATTGTACGATCCAAGGGGTGTGAAGAGTTGGGATGAGAATGTGTTGGGGAACCCAACAGCGGTCTCCTGGGTGATCCACCACCCCGACCTACTCCCGATGTCATTAGAAATGTATTTGTGATACGTCAAAAACAAACGTAAAAATATGTTTCACTCAAAACTTAATTCACATTGCTGTTTTGTTGTATGGGAGTGTAATTTTTAGGAGACAGGGCTGGAAATATATCACTGTTTGCATGACTGTGTTGTGAATGTGGGTATACCTGCCAAATTAGTATCTTAAACACTTACCGTTGAAACAGAACACACACACACACACTTAACTGATGGGCGGCTGTCAGTCCAGGTGTTAGTGCTGTTTGGTTTCTGCTGTTCATCTTTCAGCAAAGACAGGTGAGGGGTAGGGTGGGTTTGAGGAGGGGAGGTGGGGGCGGTAAAGAGGGGGTCCTAAACCTTCATTTTGGGTTGCTCCCCAGCTGTTTCCCCCCTGGGAGCGAGGCTCTTCCTCGCTTCAGTTCCCGACTGTCATTAAAAAAACAGATCGTGCGGAGACGAGGAGGCGGGTGGAAGAATGTGGAAGGGATGGATGGAGGGATGACAGCAGGATGCAGAGAGGAGGAATGAAAGAAGATGAGCGAAGAGGAAGACAGATTCAATTGTTCCCAATAAATCACGGTCACAGATGGAGATGTTTGAAAAGGAAATAGCTGTTATTACCAGAATGCCGTCCTATAGACCCTCTTCCATCAATCTGATTGGCTGCATGAAATCACCTGTCAACTCATATGTGGGTGTTTCTGCAACTACGGTCATTTGATTTGATGATTGATAAATATATACACAGGGTTATTACCCATCTTGACATAAAAAATAATTACTAAATAATGTGATTTAATGAAAGTTATGAAGCATTTTCATTTTTTTTCTCCATCTAAATGCACCTGTCCCACACATCTGAGTCCTTACCGCGAGACTTAAAGGTCCCATAACATGCTCATTTTCAGGTACATACTTGTATTTTGTGTTTCTACTAGAACATGTTTACATGCTTTAAGGTTCAAAAAACACTTTATTTTCATAATACTGTCAGCCAGATTATACCTGTATTCACGCTCTGTCTAAAAAACACTTTGTTTTAGTGCATTTCAACAGAATGGCAACGTAATTCCATTGCTAGGCAACAGCTTGGGTCCATGTTTACTTCCTGTCAGCTGATGTTATTTACATACACTGCAACAGGAAGTAAACCGGGACACATTTGGAATGTTTACATTTAAAACCGTGTAATGGTCTAAATATTGTATATTTGCGACATCACAAATGGACAGAAATCATGAGGGCTTGTTTCAAAACGCACAATTTCTGAATACGAGCTGTGTGTATTTCTCCGTATATTGAGCGTTTCGATAGTTTAACAGTATTTATAAAGCACTTAAACCTGCTTTATAATATTAAAGACATGAAAATCTTACTTTTTACATTATGGGACCTTTAACAAATGCCAAAGTAACAGTTTTATTCAAAGACAAACAAATCTAGTTTCCATGGAAACAGAAGTTGGCAAGTGAGCACATGGATGACACCCCCACAGGTGACCGTCAAGATCAAGAAAAACAAGGAAGTATTTCTGTCCATACCATACAGCTTAGTAACTGTTGAATTCATGTATATTAGATGCTAGATGACCTTGCTAGCTGCCATTTATCTGCAATATTAGCAAAAATCTCATTTCCGCACATGTCCTTACTGTGACCACTGTAGATGTTGTGGTGATTACAATATCTGTCATAAAAAAAACAAGATATTTTATAGAGTTTGTGTAGGAAAACTGACATCTATGGTTACCGTCTACATTATTCAGGGTGTAGAGAAAATCATGAAATCACTTATTTTTATAAAATGGTTTTATATCAATATGTATATGCACAAAGCTTGATGAAAATTAAAAATATTATAGAAATTAAAAAAGCAAAATGTATAAAATGATGTTGTTAAAGTAAAGACATTTAGTAAGAACAAGTGATGAAAGCCATAAAAAATAAACATTAGACAACATAAACATAAAATCTTAATGACTATATGTAATTTTGTGTACAGCTGACTAGAACTACATTCAGAGCAGATCTGTTTTAGTATAGCATGGCTGAAGAACTAAATGTGCCCCAGAATCCCTACAATTCACCAAACAACACAATTAACACTCTCAAATTAGTTCCCAATTGGCTCAGAGTCTCGATTGGCTCTTCTTTAGAGCAAGTTGTACCGGCGGGTCCCTCCTTCAAACATTTAAAATTCCACACAAATATATTTTTATCCCTCTAGTTTGGATCCAAGACTTTGAGAATAATGCAGTACACCGAAGGAACCACACTAGTATACGTGTGCGTGGGGTGTGTGTAGTGGGTAATGGACGTTTTGGGTTTGGGGACTTTGGGTACACGAACATAGTACTCCATAAGCATGTGTCCTAATCCGCATCATGAAGACTTATTCCCAATTATAATGTATTTTCCTTTGGATTTGTGTTTGAACCTTTGACAATTGAAGATATTTTTAAGTCTCACTTCCCTCTCTGGGATTGGCAGACAGAAGATGTGACCTGTGTTATATCTACGTAGTATACAGCCTGGGAGGCGACCTCTGACCTTGGACTGTGAGCTGCTTCTAATAGCAAATATGTGGAATTATATGTTTGCTTCAATTAAGAGCACACAGACACGCAAACACATACATAAACTTATAAAGCTCAGATTCGATTTTATTTTTTTATTGAGGTTTCCAGTAAACACTAATGTGTATATATACACACACACGTGTATACACTATCGGGCCCTCGCACCTTTGCGCACATCGGGGTTGCTTACGGTACGCCGGTCGACGCAGCTATCCATTTCAGTGACCATTGGACACTGCACGCATGCAAGTTAGATGTTATTTCCCGCGTGGGTTGAGTGGCACAGGAAATACCGGATTGCAAAATTTTCATCACTTCCTGTGTCCGCTATGTGGCGCCAGAGAACACACGCTAAAAATGCATTTTGTTGCTCATTATCAAGGGTAGACCACACAATGTAAATTTCATGTAAATTATGTAATCGTTTAAATCGGATGATGTTTGTCACATAACGCTGACTTCCTGTTGCCAGTAGGTGGCGCTATGACTCAGTGTCAATATTGCCATGTACATGTCCTCAGGCCTGGACTGCTATGAAGTAGGTCAAGTTTGGGGCAGATTGGACCAAGTACAGTCGAGTTACAACAGTGTGTCGTTAAATGGCGAATAATGTCAATTCTCCGCCACACCACGTCAACGCCGTTTCATGAAAACTCACGATTTGAACAACTTTTCATCACACAGGTCTTTAGAGTATACTGACCAAATTTGAAGTTGATTGGGTTAAATCTGTAGGGGAAGTTCGTTAAAGTGGAGAGCCTGAAAATGGCCAAAAATATACGAAAAATTCACACAAAAATCTAAATGTCCGACTTCCTGTTGGGTTTACGGTATACCTCTATATGGCTTTTTTTTTACGTCTCAACATGGTACATATACCTACCAAATGTCATACATCTAGGTGAAAGCATATATATATATATATATATATAAGACAGAGGTTATAGCCAACAGATTCTAAAGCACCCTGAGGCAAATGATTTGATGATATTGGCCTATATAAATAAAATTGACTTGACTTGACAGGGGCTCGCTTTTTTATATAGAGTAAGGAAATAGCACCCTTTCATGCTGAATTAAAATATTAAAAGTCTGAACAATGGGGGGAGCGTCATAGAAGGGTAGTGAAGTCCAATAATTATTTATGTATGAAGTCACATTCTTGAAAAAAAAGGAACTTGGAGTGGAGGTGGTGGAACACGTAGGACGGTAAGAAGGACAAAAAACAAGATGAAGAGGAGAAGACAAGAAAAAATTAGATTCAAAGCAAAAAAAAGGGCGTGCGTCTTTGGCCGGAAGGCAGCGTGTTGTCCAAACAGACTGAAATAGAAGCAGTCATTACACCCTGTACTGTTCTGACTGTTGACTGACTGACCGGCTGTCTGTCTGTCTGTCTGTCTGATTGTCTGACTGTCTGTCTGATTGATTGTCTGTCTGTCTGGTTGTTCCTCTCTTACGGACTGGCTGACTGACTTTCTTTGCTGTGCTCATAATGCCCTGTGGTCAGTTTGCAGAGATGCAGATTGCAGGGTGGAGCTGCCTTCAATCTAACCACAGACACACACACACACGCACACGCACACGCACACGCACACGCACACACACACAGATGTGATTCCCTCTTGATCTGGAGCTAAACTGTTGGCAGCTTCAGTCTCAGTCCAGTCAGGATGCTGCAACAAGCGAATGCAGGCCAGGCAGTTTGGACTCTGGAACTGTGTGTGGCACGAACCAGGAGGAGCAGCGGTCAGAATTGACTATTATGATCCATTCACATTAGGGATGTCAATAATTAACCGTTAAACCGTTAACCGACATTAAGCATTTTAACCGATTAACGCTATCGGTTAAAACGGTTAAAAGAAATGTTAATAATGAACTCAAAAGGCTCAGAGGAGCGCCTCATCTCTTTAAGGAGAAAAGCTGGTCCACCTTAACAGCCCACCTTAAGAGGCGGAGCCGGAGTTGCAGGATACAGGAAGTCGGCTTCGGTCTCCGGCTCGCTTGGTTGGAGCGGAGGAGTTGTAGTTTCATAGCATTTATTCACCGACAAATAAACTGTACACACACTGCTACACCTACGTTCACAGCTAGAACGCCACCAACAACCTCACACTCACCGCCAACACACACACAGTCTGTTGGAAACTCGCTAAAGTTACTCAGACTACGTGTGCGGCGGCGAGCACGAAGCCTCCAGCAATGCTAGAGCTGCTAACGTAGCACAAATACACACTCTGTTTGTTGGCCACTCGCTAAAGTTACTCCGGGCAGACACACAGCTGACAACCTGCTAAACTAAACTAAATGTGCGGTGGAGACTTTTACTGGGAAAGTGGCTGCATGTCCGCGACACTACACGCAGCATCGTAGCTGCTAAGTTAACGCTCCCGGACGGTGAACTGGAGACTCCCGTCAACCAATATCTGTTGTGCTCCTGCAGCTGGTACACCGCTGCATGCGAGGCACTAATCTTGTCGGTTAACAGTTAATAATCGACAAACACAAAGCTTTCATCCAGGAGACCGCTGTTTCTGATCTGTTTCACTTTCACTTTGCAATCAGCTGATCGTTCATGTCGCGTGTTCACAACATCAAGTCATATTCACTCTAAAAACATGGTTTTGTTGCCTAAACCTAAGCAAGTGTATTTGTTTTATTCCCAGCATTAAACACGTGTTTATATGCGACCGAAAAGGGATGCCGAGGGATCTGACAAAGCGTCAGCATGTGACGAGTTGAGATGAGAACGTGTTGGACCTACAGGAGCGTTTCCTAAATTGGCTCCTCTACCGGTGGCAGCAGATCAAGTCCTCATACCTAAATGTAACAGTCACAGTTTTAAACAGATGGCCACAGTTTGGTTAGATTTAGGCAACAAAATTGCTTGGTTAGGTTTAGGAAAAGGTCATGGTTTGGTTTAAAATAAGTACATTTGTTACATAACTTAAGTTATGTACATAAGTTTCTCACTAAGTAGTCAACTTGTATAATTTCTATACGCTGTGTGCATAGTGTGTCAGTCTTTAACCATGCTACTGGCAATGGGTTGGCAATGTTGGTTCAAACCAGCACCTTGGTCTAGACTAAAACGTCTGGACGATTATTGAATGGATTGATGAGAAATCTTGAAGACATTCCTTGTTCCCAGAGGATTAAGCCCATACTGGTTTTGGTGATCCCCTGACTTCTCTTCTAATGCCACCATGAGGTTGACATGGCATGTGGTTTTGACTAAAATATATTGGATGGATTGACATCATATTTGGTACATTTAACGCCACTACTTTCTGTAACACATTAATGCAACTTGTGATTTTGACTGACAGCTGTTGTTGCCTGTTGGGCTGCAGTTTACCATGTTATGATTTGAGCATATTTTTTTGCTAAATGCAGTACCTGTGAGGGTTTCTGGACAATATTTTGATTGAAATGTTGTCATTTCCCACTGCCATGTTGATAAGAGTATTAAATAATTACTAAATACTAAATACAAATCTCCCTTTAAAGGTCCCATATTGTAAAAAGTGAGATTGTCATGTCTTTTATATTATAAAACAGGTTTAAGTGTTATATAAATACTGTTAACGTATCAAAACGCTCAATATACGGAGAAATACACACAGCCCGTATTCAGAAATTGTGCGTTTGAAACAAGCCGTTAGGATTTCTGTCCATTTGTGATGTCACAAATTTACAATATATGGATCATTACATGGTTTTAAACATAAACATTCTAAATGTGTCCCAGTTTATTTCCTGTTGCATTGGATGTGAATGACATCAGCGGACAGGAAGTAAACATGGACCCAAACTGTTGCCTAGCAACACAATTCCCTTGCAAATCCGTTGAAATGCATTTCAGACAGAGGGTAAATACAGGTATATTCAGGAAGACAGTATGAGGAAAATAACGTTTTTTTTAACATTATAGCATGTAAACATGTTCTAGTAGAAACACAAAATACAAGTATGAACCTGAAAATGAACACGATATGGGACCTTTACGTTATATTTTGAACAAATAGGAAATGTGATTAATTGCGATCAAATTTTTGAATCAATTGACAGCCCTAGTTTAAACACCATCAGCAGGATTGCCTTATTTTACTTAAATCATAGTTTGTAGTTATTTGGGAATGATGTGACCGAGGGGTTAGTCAGAAGGTAGTTGGATATAATTCTGCCTCAAGTAAAGAGGTAGTGCTTGCAGATGTTAGCTGCCTTTGCGTGTGTGTGTGCGTGTGTGTGTCAGTGTGTGTGTGTGTGTGTGGACAGAGAAGACACACTTTATAAAGTAAGCACATCTTTTACACTCCAGTTCGGAAATCCATCAACACAAATCTACCCTAAGAGATTATAAATATCAGTCTGCACATGCCGGCAGACTGTACAGTTACAGATTAGAAAGTGAAGTAGTTCATGTGAGTTCAGAATGGCAGTGGAGTGCCGGTAAATGCAGAGATGTGATTATTTTGGGCCTCGACATTTTGAAACTCTTGACACGAACATTTGAGGAGAACAAAACAACTGTGGTGAGCTGAACTTGATCTGAATTTGTCGTCACTGCACGCTTTAATGTATTTAAAGTCAATTTGATAGATCTGAAGTGAATTTCACGGCATGAGATTTAACTGAACACGCGTTGAATTAAACTGAACGGAACTGTACAGTAGCAGCCTCTTTGATGTTGTTCTGTTGTCGACTTTGCACTTCCTCTCAGGTTGTAAAACCTCAGTACACAGCTGTCTGTCATCACACACAGCGAGACAGCCTCTGTGTGTGTCTGTGTGTGTGTGTGTGTGTGTGTGTAGGTATGTGTGAGAGAGAGAGAGAGAGAGAGAGAGCGAGGGAGGATGAAAAGGATAGCCTACCTGCTGCTTTCTCATTACTGCCTTTGAGAGCCTCAGCAGTGTGTGTGTGTGTTTGTGTGTGTGTAATGGGCTCTTTATGAACGGAAGCTATTGGCTGTTTGAAGTTAACGCTACTGGCGAAGACGGGAGAGGAGACGACTTTAGGGTTTTATGCGGAGTATGTGTATGTGTGTGTGTGTGTGTGTGTGTATAAACGGGCCTCCCCCTAATAATATGTGTGTATGCTAGGAACGGGAGGTTTACACCTAATAATCGGGTTTCGCCTGAGTGTGTATGCGTGTGTGTGTGTGTGTGTGTGTGCGTGTGTGTGTATATGTGTGTGTGTGTTAGGGCTGTCATAATATCAATTTGTTGTCAATACGATTATCATGGCAAAAAATATCACAATAATCATATTATCGCGATATCATTAAAAAAATGCCGCAATCACTTAAAATACATCTTTATCTTTATTTGGTCCAACGTTTGTCTGTTTTCTTTCCAAAACAACAGATAGCAGTGTGTTCTACATGTCAGTGAATGTGTCTGAACTGAATAAACTTATAGAATATAATAAATAGGCTGAGCTGACCTGCTCCTTTTTCTCTCCCTGATGATTTCTCACGATTCCTCATGTTTCTTGGATGCTGCTGCCTGACGACCACAAGAAAAGTACCAGTTGTCACTGTCTTGTTGAACGGACCTCAATTAAGTTAGCCTTCTTTACTTAGCACATAAATTAGCTAGCTAGCTAACATAGTCATTCACTATCACCGGCGGGGTCCGAGCTAGCTAACACCGCCCAGCTCCAGCCGGTTGAAGCCGTTCAGTGCCGGCCAGCCGGGACCCGCCGGTGGTGAAGGTTGGCTCGGTCGGTTGGAGCTGGGCGGTGTTGGCCAGCCGGGACCTGCCGGTGGTGACAGTTGGCTCGGCCGGTTGGAGCCGGGTGGTGTTGGTGAAGCGGAGCCCACCAGTGATAGCGAACGACCCAGCCAGACAAAGCCAAGCAATACCAGCCGACCGGTTCACTATCGCTGGCGGGTCTCCGTTGGCTAGCTAACGTTAGCCCCCCATTAATGTAATCACTTTTTCCTTTTTCAAAGAAAATAAACCATGAAAAGAGAGATTCAATATTTTCAAATCAAGTTCAACAATGGACACATAACACATATTATGAAAATAGCCCCAGGAGAGGGATTGTTAATTCCTTCAATTTCTTACGCTGCGGAGAAGCTAATGCTAAATGGACTCGCAATTATATAGCACTTTTCTAGTCTTCTGACCGCTTAAAGCGCTTTACGCTACATGTCAGCATTCACCCATTCACACACACATTCACATACTCATTCATACACTAATGGCTGAAGATGCCATACAAGGTGCCAACCTGCCATCGTATCAGATTCTCATCTAAATACTCATTCACACACCGATGGCTCAGCCTTCGGGAGCAATTTGGGGTTCAGTATCTTGCTCAAGGACACTTCGGCATGTGGACTGGAACCGCCGACCTTCCGTTTTATGGGCGACCCGCTCTACCTCTGAGCCACAGCTGCCCCACTGGTAGATGAAGTGAGGACCAGGGTATGTACGGGCAGATCTTGACCGATATAGTTCTACAGTTCTTTCAAAAACACTGATATGGGCAGTGAAGGGAAGGGGTTGTGTCTTGTCACACGCATGTCTCAGAGTTACATTTGTAGAAATAGAGGTTCCGTGAGACAAACGAGTGACAGACATCAAAAACGCTAAAGAAAGACTTCAAACTGCCCTTAATGATTTAATGTGATAATGATGTGTGTGTGACAGGCCTGTGAGCAAGACTGACTACACTCTATACTGCCACCTGCCACCTACTGGAATTACAAGTGAGAGAGAGAGAGAGAGAGAGAGAGAGAGAGTCGGAATCAGTTTAATCTCAAAGAACATTATAAAGGAATTTCCTGGGTTTAGAGAGATAGACAGAAAGAGAGAGAGAGGCAGTGGTGAGATGAAGGGTTTGTTAGTCCACAGTCTTCTTCTTCTCTCTCTCTGCCAAAAAAACTGATAATTGTAGGCCTTGTTCTGGTTTGGGAAGCAAAAGGAGGGACGGACGAAGACGCAGTGATTAAGAGCAAAAAAGAAAGAGAGAGAGAGGGAAGCCACGTCCACATGTATGACTCATTCTCTCTCCCTCCCCCTGCTCTATAACTCTTCCTCTATGACACTCTACCACTCTCTCTCTCTCTCTCTCTCTCTCTCTCTCTGTCTGTCAATGAGGTCAAACTGAACTCAGAGCTACACTGATTTACCCAGAAAATACTTCCAGTACTGCTACTGATAGCAGTAATAGTAGTATCAATATCCCCTGGAACAGTAGTTTTAGTGGCATTAAGGGGGGACAGTAGTAGTATTGAGAGCATTACTTCTACAGCAGTGTGAGTAGTCCATGTAGCAAAATATGTTTGATTGTTAGGGTCATGAGGTGCCCCTGAGCAAGGCACTGACGCCCCCCGTGCAGCCGGTTAAACTATACCCACAGTCAGACACATCGTCAGTTTTTAATGTGCTTGCCAAGGTAAACTCAGACAGGCTTGAGGGGGGTGTCTGGCATCTAAATGTATGTGTATGTGCAAATTCTAAATGGTAACCACAAAAAATAACAACGGAAAACATAAAACAACACAATTAAAAGTGGGCAAAATCATACAAGCATAATATGAAGTTAAGACATTATACCAAAGGTGCGTTGAGTGAGTTTTTGCTTTGCATTATGAAGGTTGCAGAATGTCGTTTAGATACTGTAGTCAAGCGCAACAACAAGCTCACGCTCTAGAAGAGAACATCAACAACCACTGCAGTTTGTAGCATTGGTTTTTAATAATTTTTTAATACTCTCTATTTGATAGTTGTAATCCCTTACAAGTACTTTGCTAGTTGGAAGTATATGTGCACTACGGGGGTGTACAACAATTGTGCAGCTCTCTTTGCTGTAAAATATGTCTACCTTTTTGTGCTGTCTGCTTTTGGGATGCTTTAATCTGTTGTTAATTCTGTAAGAAGTGTTAGGGGTTTGATTGATGTAGTTGAATGCCTGCGGCACCTGTTGTGGTGTCCATTAACCCTTTTTATTTAGTTGGAAAGAGAGATTACTGGTTGCTCGGTGTGTTCAATCGTAAGGCAAAACGTGTCGGGTGCTCTTGGAAAACAGGGAAAAAATAAACAGGAAGGCAATCCAGGCACTGCAAAATATCAAAAAAGTAGCAATAAGGAAGATAATATATTAAAAAGCCTTTATTGTAGTGGCTAAATCATTTAAAAAAAACAACATGTTTCGAACACTGTAGGTTTTCGTCAGGGCTTACGAAGGGTAAGGCTGTTTGTAAGCCCTGACGAAGACCTACAGTTGTCAAAACATGTTGGATGCGCGAGTCAGAGGGTGCAAGCAAAACCCCGTGGCGCAATGAAAGTGAAGGCCAACGCGCGCCGGCTGAGGTGGGATCCCAGCCCAGCGTAAAGTGATATTGGAGCCGTTTTGCGAGTATGAGTACATAAGAACAGTATCGGACCCGATACCCGATACTGGTATCGGGTATCGGTGCATCCCTAGTTTTATTGTTATCATCCACATGTTGCATGCAACAAGCTATCTCGGTAGTTGTAATAAAGTAATTTTGCCCTAAGGTCTGAAATCTCTCTGCATGTTTTAGAAACTTACATAGTTGACTGGTGAGTGATGAGCTGTGGAGTTTGGTGTAAACCACAGACAGACAGACAGACAGTTCAAATGGGGCAGTGTCTTCCTCACGGCTATACGTCTGGAGAGGGAGACCCTCCCTCCCGTCACAATGCTACATCTGAGTGACATCACCGGTCTGCAGCCAATCACACGCTCGCAATAAATGTTTAGCATGTTTTTACATTTGCAGGGTGTGTTGGCTCAGCTGTGAGGCGTGACGCCGAGGGGTGTAACAGTAACATACCGATCATCCAAACAACGTTTCCTTGTGTAGAAAGAAAGGGGGGACATTGGAAATGAAAGAGAGTGAAAGATAAAGAACAGAATGAAGAAGTAAAGTTCTTAAATAAAGGAAGTGTTGGATTGAAAAGAAGAGTTGAGGCCAGCTGAGAGTTAACGAATGGAAAAGCAGACTGAGGAGTGACTCAGTACAGCGAGAGAGAGAGAGAGAGAGAGGAATGTTTAACACACTTTATGTCTCTCTGTTGCACTTACTTTCTCTGTTTCCTAACATGCAAAGAATATCAAACCCATCCCCCCCTCTCCTAACACACACACAGGGAGTAGACAGGCTGAGGATGGAAACTATGAGCACAGTGCTGCTGCCAGACAGCAGAGAGAGAGAAATGATCCACAGAAGGAAAATATCCAGTTGTGCTCTGACTCAGGTTATTCTATTCTTTTCTATTCGTATTGATTCAAGAAAGGGAACAATGTAGAATCACAGAGGGAATGCTGTGAGACTTTGATTACAATGTTGTTACATTATCATATATAATGAGATTTTTTTGGAATGGAATTCAAGTCATGTACTCGTATGTAAGCAGACATGGCTACACGTCCAGACAACACCCCCCGGTCCCCCCGGGCAAAGTGTTATGATGATGATGATGATAAGGTTGCCTTAATTGGCATGGAATACTAGCATGCAATCAGCATCTCTTGATTCAAAGAGAAAGTTGAGTCTGGTGATATCAGACAGCGTTCAGCTGAACAAACACACACACACACACATCGTCCTCTGATGATGCAGTTTATTGTTCAATGCTCCAATAAATACATTTGATTCAAAGGGGTCCCTTGACCTCTGACCTCCAGATATGTGAACGTAAAATGGGTTCTATGGGTACCCACGAGTCTCCCCTTTACAGACATGCCTACTTTATGATAATCACATGCAGTTTTGGGGCAAGTCATAGTCAAGTCAGCACACTGACACACTGACAGCTGTTGTTGCCTGTTGGGCTGCAGTTTGCCATGTTATAATTTGAGCATATTTTTTATGCTAAATGCAGTACCTGTGAGGGTTTCTGGACAATATCTGTCATTGTTTTGTGTGGTTAATTAATTTCCAATAATAAATATATATATACATTTGCATAAAACAAGCACATTTGCCCACTCCCATGTTGATAAGAGTATTAAATACTTGACAAATCTCACTTTAAGGTACATTTTGAACAGATAAAAAGTGTAATTCATTTTTGTTTAATTGCAATTAACTATGGACACAATCATGCGATTACATTTTTTAATCGATTGACAGCCCTAATTATTTGACATAATAACATTTATTTTGTTATCCGTCTCTGCTTGCCATTATTTGTTCTGCACTGAACAACAAATTTTGTGAAAACTGATGAAAAGTTACCAAAGTTATAAAGTTATTATAAAGGATTTATGGATGTTCATCCTCAGTAGACATCGGAAATCCTGCCAACACTGCAGAGAGTGAGTTAGCAGTGTGTGTACGAATATTACAGCAAAAATGTGTATACTGTTCTTATACACGCACGTACCTGCATACACTCCAGGGAGCCATTAAACCTTCACATGACTGTGAGCATGCTGTCCTGTTTGGTCAGAGAATACAAATGCAATATATGCAACTTCATACATTGCTAATCTACAACTCATTACTACAGCCACAGACATGATGAGTTATGTTTTCCACTGTTCCTCTGTGATGGAGAGCTCTTCTGCATCACTATTGGACTTTGTGTTTATACCATGTGTCTGTGTGACAGAGAGAAAGAGCAAATTAGGTGTGTGTGTGTGTGTTTTAATGACATGTCATAACCTCCTGCTGTCCTCCCTTTCCTGTGTAGTAAATCCACAGCCTCCAGTCTCCCGTCACACCTGTGTGTGTGTTTATGTGTATATCTTCACCTCATGGTGCGCTTAGGCGCCATTTGCATGCATTTTAAAAGGTAATCCTGCTGTGTGCTGACTCCAGAGGTGATGTTAAATTCGGGCTTAACTCATAAAGCTAGGCTAACAAGGTACGCAGACCAAAAACATAAAAGAAACACGGTCCAGTAAGGCTGATTTGAGTGATAGATCCATGTGTCTGAAGGCTTATAATACTATGACAGGATTGTACAACTTTAGAAAGTTATCAAAAACAGCTACAATCATTTTATCCACCGTCTCAACTAAAGTGACATAAACAGCAGAGACACCCTTTAATGTTACAAAGTAAACTACCAGGAACATGATCTGGTGTCACACTGTTGTAAGAAGATAACAACAAAACATTGTTTGCAGAGGCACTTTCTGATCTCTCAAAAGAAGACTAAATATATGGATACCCTAGGTGCTGCAAGCCCCTCCTGGATATTAATTGTTCAATTCCTAAATTATCTTTGGAAGCACTTGCATTTACAGGTGATATTAATAAGTGTTCTCGTTATCTTGATTCTGCTGTCAACAAACATCTCAGGTCAATTGAAGCGTTGCAGGATGCTCTAGGCCAGGGGTCAGCATCCTTTACTATCAAAAGAGACATTTTAGGCAAAAAAATAAATAATAAAAATCTGTCTGGAGCCGCAAAACATTTGAGCATTGTGATGAAGGTAACACAGTCTATAGTCTAAGAGAGAGTATTAGGGTCACATTGAGGGAAAATAAATTGGAGATTTCCAGAATAAAGTCATAATATTACGAGAAAAAAGTCATAACTTTACGAGAAAAAAAGTTGTAATATTACGGGAATAAAGTCGTAACTTGACAGAAAAAAGTCATAATATTACGAGAATAAAGTCATAACTTAACGAGAAATAAAATCGTAATATTACAAGAATAAAGTCATAACTTTACGAGAAAAAAAGTTGTAATATATTCAGAATAAGGTCATAACTTAACGAGAAAAAAGTCGTAATATTAAGAGAATAAAGTAATATCTTAACGAGAAAAAAAGTCATAATATTACGAAAATAAAGTCATAACTTTACGAAAAAAAAGTCATAATATTAGGAGAATAAAGTCATCACTTTACGAAAAAAAAGTCGTTATATTACTAGAATAAAGTCATAACTTTACGAGAAAAAAAGAAGATAACACTAAAAAGGTATTTATGAAATTATGACTTTATTTTCATAATATTATGACCTTTATCTTGTAAACCTAAGACTTTATTCTCGTAATATTATGACTTTATTCTATTCTATACCTCAGATTTATTTATTTTTTCCTCAATGTGGCCCTAATACTCCGTCGTACCATCGTACCATAGACCTACAACAATGATAAATAAAAATGAAAATGTAAACAAAATAACAGTTATTCATTTCCATTTTTAAAAATCCACAGGGAGCCACTGGAGAGGAGCTAAAGAGACGCATGTGGCTCTGGAGCCGCAGGTTGCTGACTCCTGCTCTAGGCAAATAATTGCTCAAATTGCAGCCCGCAGGCCAATGGCGGGGTTCAGAAACATTTTATGCGCCCCCGAAAATGACATGAAATGCATGCTTTCTACTGTATTTTAATCATCCGCGATCCATTTCAGTACTTTAACTTTTCAATAGCCTACATTTAATACACTACTCGGCTAGTGTGTCGAACGTGACAACAGGTTAGGAATGATGACTTGTAGAAAGCTACCTCGCGATGGTTGTGGGAATTACATTCTGCCATCAATGCTAGTGCTGTTAGCTAAAGTTAGCGATTTCGGTGGGCAACTCGCAACTGCAATTTTTTTGTGCGGCCCTCAATCTTATGCTGGCTCTCTAAATTGGCACCCAGTCACCAAAACCTTGAGAATCCCTGCTCTAGGGGTGCCATGCCATTGTTCCGACGGCCCATTATTCCGAATCCCCCAATAGTCGAAAAAAAGGTCCCAACAGCCCGTTATCCCGAACAGAAGCACATAGCTAATCATTATACAAAATGACACATCATATCGGATCACTTTATTTAGAGTCAATGTAAAGAGTTAAGTTGGAATCTCTAATCAAAATGATTTAAATCGGGTTGAAGAAATATTACCCGTGTAACTGCAGCCATTGTCTCTCTGATAGATGTGCTGTGCATTCCTCACTGCATTAGACGGTATGTTACAGTCTTATATGTGATAGTCTTTTGAGTGGAAGAACATCTCAGGAAAGCAACAGCAACAACATCCAGTAGAAGTATCCGAGTTGCAGTCAGAGGAGAGAAATACAGCAGACACAATAACACGGTTGTTTCATGTGTGGCTGGAGTGTATTGTATCATCGCTTTCTGTGCCATTTGGAAAAAAAGCATGACAAGTCAAGTGGGAATGGGCGGCGCTAAACCATCCCCTACATTCAGATGGAATAACTCCTCCACGGTCGGAGGCTGGTCTGCAGAGCCTCAGCTCTCCAGCGCCCCGCAGCTACGTTAGCTAATGTGTTCCCCTGGCTGCTAGCCAAACCCACAGCCCAGGAAGAGGAAGAGACACAACACGCCGGGCGGTAGCAACATTTATCTACACTACCTCTGCGGTTGCACACCTACTGTACCTGCCTAAACAAACATCCGTTAAGAGATAAGACTCCACGTCACACACACAAATGTATCCTGTCAATCAGCAGTAAGGAGATAACAGTCAAACCATGATGTTTAACTGATCAGTGATTATAATGCCATCTGCCCAAAAGTAAGGCAAGTAAGTTTAGATTATATGTTTACTATACTGGAATCAGTGTGTTGGATCACATCTCACACAGCCCAGTCGCACAGCAGTTTGTGAAATAGTCGCGAAATTGAATGTACTGATTTGTGTATATAGACACAAATGTTTATCTTTTTCCTGACGGTCAGCACAAAATCAATTTGTATGTAATCCACGTAATTGTGAAACATCGAAGTACATGAAAGTATAGAGAGCGCTGAGCGCCGTGTATGGACTCAGTCGGGGCGGAGGGGTGGGTAAAAAAACACAGGACTTTCACCCAGGAGACAGGTGTTTGTGTCCCATGTGAAACCACAAGTCCGAATTGATTTATTTGTCATGTAAATTCTCTACTTAAGCTAGGTCACTTCCGGAGTCATTTAAACCAAAGCCGCGACCTTTCCTAAACCTAACTAAATAGTTTGTTTCCTAAGCCTAACCAAGTCGATCTTTTCCTAAACCTAACTAAGTAGTTTTGTTGCCTAACCAAGTCGATCTTTTCCTAAACCTAACTAAATAGTTTTGTTGCCTAAGCCTGACCAAGTCAATCTTTTCTTAAGCCTAACTTACTAGTTTTGTTGCCTTACCAGGTCGATCTTTTCTTAAGCCTAACTAAGTAGTTTTGTTGCCTAACCAAGTCGATCTTTTCCTAAACCTAACTAAGTAGTTTTGTTGCCTGAGCCTGACCAAGTCAATCTTTTCTTAAGCCTAACTAAGTAGTTTTGTTGGCTAACTAAGTCGATCTATTCCTAACCCTAACTAAGTAGTTTTCTTGCCTAAGCCTAACCAAGTCGATCTTTTCATAAACCTAACTAAGTACTTCTGTTTTGAAAAGACTGGAGTGGAAATTGACACGTGTTGCTGGACATTTGTAGGAAAAAGCACAAAAAATAAGTCGTTGAAAGTCATGCTGAGTGTTATGATAAAAAAGAGAATTTGAATGAACACGAATCATATAGATTCAATATTGTGACTATTTCACAAACTGCCGTGAGACTGTGTTGTCTCTCATTATTCTCTTTAGATAAAAAGCAGTGTTGCTTTCTCTCAGTGTAATATTCCATATTAGTAGTAGCATGTGAATGTATTTTAAAAGAGACACTGATCTCAGGTCTCCTCCTCCGCTCTTCCTGAGTGGATTCTGTGCAACGCTCTCTGTTAGCAACACAACAGCATTTGCTTTGTTCATTTTTTTTTTCTCAAAGATTTTGTCCGTAGAACATCTGGAAACATTAAGCCCTGTGTTGCCACGGTGACGACCAGGGGATGGACAAAGCGGTGGTGTAAATCCGCCTCCGCCTCTGTCCCTGGGATGAGAAAGGCATGATGGGAAAGCTAGGAGCACTCCAGGCAGGGTCCTGGCTTGAGAAGAGAAAAAGGATGACTAAAGGAGGAGGAGGAGGAGGAGGAGGAGTTTGTATATGTGTGTCTACAAACTTCCACATGAGAGTACTCTGAGAGACATCACTGCTCATCCCCTGGTAGAGGTCAAAGGTCAGGGGTGGTAAAGCATTGGTGGGGGGTGGAAGAGTGCTCAGTCTGACAGGGTAAGAGCTTTACCAGCTGCCTCAGCTCCAGGCTCATTCTTTGGAGTTTGTTTTATCACCCCTGAGGTGCCAGATGGGCGGGGCTGTGCGGCATAAGGTGATTCACATGGCATCAGGTGAGCTGTAAATAACCACAACACGTTCTGTATTCACTTTTACATTATTTTTCATAAGAAGTTTCTGCTCTTCTTTAACCCCTTCTGAGCTAGAAACCTTTCAAAACCACTACAACCGCTAGTTTGACTTACTATAGATATATAATCTAAATGGATTGGGTTGGGGGTTTGGATATGAGGTTGGCACTCTGTCTGTCCATCTGGGGCAGCGGAACGTAAATCCTTCCTCCCGTTGGTCCTGCATGTGTTTTCTCCATCACTGCCGAACACTGCGCCTCATCGGCTAAGAGGTCAGTGACCCTACCAGCCTGTGAAAACACACAGTAAACAGGAAAGTCAAGGTGTAGCTCCTCCCATCCACTGTAATGCTGAACATCGTCATCTCCTTCACACTTACACTGCAGCAAAGGGGTAACTACATTACCCAGAAGTCCTTTCTCTGCTGCAGGCACGTGTGCTATTAGACTGCGAGGATGTCTGCACACAAATATGAACTGGAGAGATTACAATCAACTCTAGCTGAGACAAGCTTTAAAGGGACACACAGTGTTTTTGTATGTTTTATTATTGGGGTAATTTCAACAAAGGACACTGGAACACTTTAAAATTAAATCAGGTGCCAGACTGCATTAAATCACAAGATATGTGTTTGAAAACTCAAATGTAGTAGAAGTCAAACAAAAAGCAGTAACACTTTTTATTAACCATCATTTATAAATGGTAAATTGATAGTTAATTGAACTTAGTAAATAGTTATTTTACCATTAACAAACGGTAATTAATCATATTTACTAATTGTTGGTGATACTATAATTTGTCATTTTATCATTAGTTTGTGTACTATGACATAATTACTATATAAATTCTATATTGTATCATAGCTGATAAGAGACAATAACAAGTATTTCTTACCAAATTATTTGTAAACCTTTAAAAAATTGCTTGTAAACTAATTATGAACCTTTGACAAAGTATTAACTATCTATCTAAATAATGTTTATAGATGCTTTACAAAGTATTTATTAACCATTTAACAAGGTATTATAATCATCAGTTATAATAGCCATCCAAATAATGTTTATAGATGGTTTACAAACCAATTATTAACCATTACAAATATCTGTGTATGTAATGTTTATATATGTTTTCAAACAATTTCTTTAAGGTTTACAAATAATATCTTAATCATTAACAAATACTTACATGTATGGCATATAACATGTTATAATGTGTGCAACAATCAATTGTTCAAATAACATGAATTAAAGCATTACTAATAATTAATAAACCATATCATCATTTCTTTTTTCGTTAACATTAAAATAACGCAATGGGTGGCCCTCGCTGACGCTCCACTTTGTCGCAGTTTTAAACACGCGGTCAACATTGTGAATTCAAAAAATATATACTTGGTTAGGTTTAGCAAAACATTGTGGTTTGGGTTAAAATAATTATGTTTGTTATGTGCGTTGAGTTACGTAAGTTAAGTAGTCAACACAAATAAGTCAACACTGACACAAACCTCGGCCTTCTGGGTAAAAGTTGCATGTGTCTTTGTCACATTCATCCACCCCCGATCTCACCCTTTATACTACGTCACCTGACTTCTGGAGCACTTGCTTTGAGCGTCTAATATTGCCATGGATGGGTTTGCATTGGAAAAGCCCGGTGCATACAGACGCTAAATGGCGCCTTGTGCGTCGGTATAAGACGCCGTGAGCTGTAACAAAACGTATGTATTTGACACCCTGGGCTGCAAATCATCTAGAATACAGCTTGTGGTTCAAATATTTGACACACAAAAACATCTAACAACATCTCCTGCCTATTAATTTCAAACCTGAGTTTTTGTTGGTGCTCCTGTCGTAAAGTTTTAAATGGGCTGGCTCTGCTTTATAGAGTCTGACATGCTTACCATTTACGACAGTGGCTCCCAACCTATTTTCCTTGAAGCCCCCCTACTTGTATCTTGGATCATATTGATCATCTTTTTTTATTAAATCAACTTTCTTTAACGAATAGAACTCAGTTTCGGCAACATAACTAAAGTGATGACGTCTTGACGGATTCACCACGTGAATATAGATACATGATATGATCTTTTTTTTTGTAACAATTTAATGAATTTAATATAATAGTCTTAAAGCCCAAAATAGATTTTTTTTGTTATTGTGGTTACTAAAATAGTAAGTTATGCTGCCGTTAGATTGCTGCTAGCGGGAGAGCAAATAGGTTATTGACTGTGGTGAAAATGTTGTTTTTGAAAGGCTTAACGCCAATAAATATGGACTGAAGCAGAATGTTAGAGATTGCTACTAAGTAGCAAAAAAATATACCTTTTAAAATAGTTTTGTATACAGAATTTTTTTGTATTGTATATATGTAGTGTATTATTCTGATTTTAGTTATACATTAGCAAATCTAATTTTGACAACCCGGCGCACCCCCTGTGATCTTTGGCGTTCGGACCCCAGGTTGGGGTACTTATCTTCAATAGCATTCGAAACATTTGAAGAAGCAAACCTGCTGATCTGAGGTTTGCCCCAACTACTTGTATTCTACTATTGTATTAGATCATTAAAGTGGCAGTAGGCAGAATATTTTTGGCATCATTGGGCAAAAGTTCCATAATAACCTTTCAACATATTGTAATTCAAGTGTTCTGAGAGAAAACTAGACTTCTGCACCTCCTCATGGCTCTGTTTTCAGACTTTAAAATAACTAGTCGGTGGTTGGTGCTTGGTATTTTCTCAACTGATCTCAACATGGCGGCCGGGTCACAAACTTTTTCATTTTACAGCTAAACAGTACACTACAACATGTTTCTGAAAGTATCTGAGGAGAGAAACAGGCATTACAGTAACAGAATATTGATTCATATTTGATCAGCGCTGCCTAGTTTGACCATTTGGTCAGAGTTTGCGAGTGATTGACAGCTGCTCAGAGACGGCAGACTCCAGCTCGGTTCTTATTGCTTGTCTGTGAAATCTTGCAGATGGTATTAGGAGCACCAGAGGACACCGGAGGACATCGGAGGACACCGGAGGACACAGAGGCACATGATTTTTTTCAGATTACCTGTCTCATGCACTACTGTCAGGATATAGTGACCGTTTTATAAAATTAACTTTTTTGAATCACATTTGTTTCAATTCTACCCACTGCTGCTTTAATTAGATTATTAACTGTGTGGGACTGGACACGACCTATAGACAGTAGCTCTGTCAAGAAGGCTTGCACTTTCCCAACTCCAGGCTGCCTTTCAGAGTTAACGTGAGGTGACGAGGACCTAAAGGAAGCCTTCCAGGCCGCCCTGCCCATACAGCTCTCAGAATAAACTCCTCTCTCTCTGTCTATTTCCAGCCCTCTTTCTTTCTTCTCTTTCTCTGCATTCGTGTCTGCTTACTTTCATTTTTCCCTTTTCTTCTGCTCTGCCTCTTTTTTTTGCCTTCAACTCTGCTTTTCTCTCTCACTTATCGGCCTCTCAGAGATTATGGTAGCCTACTTTTGAGGTTTGCTTTAATGTTTATAATGATAACATGTCTGCCTCAAGTCCCTGTGATGTTTGACATGCGAAGGAATTTTGTCTCCACGCTTTCTCATTTCAGTCATTTCTTCTTCACTCTCAGCCTCAGTATCCGCATCTCTTCTTACTCTGTTTCGTTACCTCTCTTGACCTCTATCTCTGTGTGAAGGAGAAAGAGAGAGAGAGAGAGAAAGAGAGGCAGCCTGCCCATCCTCGACGTGGCAGGGTGACGTTGCAAAACCCGAACACAAACCTCCAGGCTTGCTGAGAGACAACCATACAGAGAGAAAGAGTACGAGACAGAGTGGGAGGAGGCAGTTTTATTTTCCTCAGTGTCTATTTAGACACCGTGGCCATTTAACACTCTTGTCAGTAAAGTTTTCTTTAATAAACTATGGCACAAAGAAAGAAAGAAAGAAAGAACGAAAGAAGAAAGAAAGAAAATGAACGTGTGTGTACAATCTGCAGCTTAAACCAGTTTACTTTTAAATTTTGGGTTAATTTTGGATTAATTCACTGTTTTGTTCTAAATTCCAACAATGAAGCCCTTTAGATTTGCTTCGTCAAGGTCATGTCTAGAAGGTCACACGCAAATTGCGAAAACTCGCAAAAACTCACGAGACTCGCTGCCCGACGACCTATCCTAACCTTAACCATTTGAGATCAACGCCTAACCTCAACCATTCAAGGTCAATGCCTAACCTTAACCATTCAAGGGCAATGCCTAACCTTAACCATTCGTGGTAAACGCCTAACCTCAACCATTCGAGGGCAATGCCTAACCTCAACCATTAGAGCTCGATGCCTAACTTAAACCATTCAAGGTCATTGCCTAACCTTAACCATCTCGCGAGAGTTTCACAATTTGCTTGTTGCCTTCTGGCCATGACCAACTGCCATCCAATCGTCGGACCTTCTTCCTCCCATCGTTTTAATACAGTTTGAGTTTTCTTGGAACCAGTTTCTAAAGGCTGCTTTCAAAACCCAGTCCATGGTTTCCACCTTTAGTCTTGTACAACCACCAAAAAGTTCCTGTATCTGACCACCAACATTAAAAATGGGTGCGACCCCCCTGGAAAAAGTGCCAGTTTTTGACTAAAACATTCAGGCTAAAGTCTAGTAGCTGATAACGTCGACATTTTCCGCAGCCTTGAAAAACTACCCAACAGTGTCTCGTCAACAGTGTCACAGTTTATCATTTCCTTTTCCTGTGTTCATTTCCCCAGATAAGTCGGTCTGAGATTTGACTTGTTGAAGCTGAACAGCTTGCTTTTGGCTTTGGGCACTTGAAATGGAAAATTATAAACAATAAAAATGTCTTTCAGCTATCTTTTTTGGGGTTCATTTATTAAATTTCAACTTGCCAAATTTGCTAAATGGCTCAAAATATATATGCTATATATATACTTTGTTGCAAAAATAGACTTTGATAGAAGAGCCTGTAAGGATTGTACGTTCTCTGTTTATTTTTACTTTCCGAGATATAACCATCAGAAGTCTCAAATAAAAAAGCAGTGACTCCATGACAAGAAAAATCTGGGGCTCAGTCATAGAGAGCAAGCAGACATTTGCCTCTAGCTTCGTGTTGGACAACATTTTGACAACAACACACTTTATTTTTTGCATACCTCACTATGCAACCTAGCTACTGAGTGCAATCATCAGAAAAGTGGAATGCAGTTATTTATTTCCATGTGAAATGTAGCAGAGAGAAAGTCCCACAAAGTGAATAAAATCCTTCAATATTGAAATGAATAGCTGCTTGCATCATCTAGATTAGTGTTTGCTAAATGTAGATTTACACATTACAAAAACTAGCTTGCTAGAGTGAGGACAGTAAAACTTAATATGGTCAACATATCTGACCTGACGCTGTTTCATAATTATATAAACCGTTATTGTATATGAGTTATTGTATGCAGGCTTGATTCTCAAAGATTTCATGCCATTGTTCTGATGGCCCATTATTCTGAAACCCAAATAGTCGGAAAAATGCCCCATTGGACCAAAAGCCCATTTGTCCGACAGCCCGTTATCCCGAAAACAAACACCCATTGCTCCGAAAATACAAACTCTCCATGCAACAAATAAAAGCACATGGCTAATTATTATGCAAAATGGTGTCGTAGTCACAATATTTTCTTTTATATCACGGCGAGGGCATGACTAAGCCTACTCTACTACTGGTCAGCTACCCTGATATTCTTACCCTAAACTAATCTCACTCCTCATGCCTAATCCTAATCAGCAAAAGTAAGAGTGATGAAATGCAGAACGGTGGGTCATGTTTTAACCAGAAGAAATCGGGGAGGGATGACGTCATTCTGTTTGTTGCATGGAGAATGTGTATTTTTGGAGTAATGGGCCTTCGGAACAATGGGCATTTGTTTTCAGGATAACTGGGTACCGGACAAATGGGCTCTAGGTCCAATGGGTCAAATGGGTTTCAGAATAATGGATTGTCAGAACAATGGGCAGTCGCCATAGTGTCGTACATTAATTCACCAAAGATTTTGTTTAGCCCTATTAAATGGAGTTTTTAAAAAATAACACAATGTAATGCCAACATTAGAGTAAAAAAGGTTTGTTAGATGGTGTAATCGGATATGCTACTTTCAGGCTAAACTACATGAATACTATTAATTCTGACAGTCCATACAGTAAATTTAAAATTTTAAAACTAAGAGACTAAAGCCATGCTAGCAACTCTCTGAGGCTTTGAGTGGTGCTTTAAGCTAAATGCTAATTTCACCATGCTACCCACGCCCAAATTGACAAAGCTAACATGGTGATGTTAAGCAGGTACAATGTTCAACTTTTTAGTTGAGCGCTTTAACATGTTAACATTTATTTACTAATTAGCAGTAAACAGTTGGTGATGCTCATGGATGTCCTAAGAGAACAGGAGCTTATTGTGCTTCAAGATGGCATCCCATTCATTCCAATCAATGTTACTCACTCTTTTCTTTCTGACAATATACTGAAAAATCATATAATGTACTGATGTGGGGCTTGCCGACTTTTTGGAATACTTCACCCCAAAAAAATCACCATTTGTATATCAATTACTCGTCCCACGTTACCTTGAATTCTTGAAGAAAACTTTGCTTTTCTTGCATGCCTCCACGGTGAATGAAGGATCCAAAAACGGAGAAAAGTCTTAATGAATTGAAGTAAATAGGGGCCATGTTTAACAACAGGAAGACTATATCAAAATATCCGTTTACAAACACTCGCACAACTCGTGCTGTATAATCCAAGTACATTTACTCTACTGTTCTTTACTTCAGTACAATTTAGGGGAAATTTACTTGAATATTTCCATTTAATATAACTTAATACTTGTTTTCTCTACTACACTTATTTGACAGTATTAGCTAATAATTAATATTAGTTACTTTGCAGATTCATATTCTTCATACAAATTAAAAACCAACTGATAATTTATGATGTAAAATTGAGTATATAAAGTAGCCCCACCTTTAGCAGCTGCAACAATAAGATGATGAACAGATTAATGCATCAATAATTACAATCCCAAAATATAATATATATATTATTGTGCATGATGAGTACTTATACTTTTGGTACTTTAAGTATATTTTGATGATAATACTTTTGTTCATTTACTAGGGCTGTCAAAGTAATGCAAATTTGTTTTAACGCCACTGATTTCTTTAACACATTAACGCATTTAATGCAATTTGTGATTTTTAGGTTGTAGCTGGCTCAGTTTTAAAACTAATGAAGATACTAGTATCATATGAAAAGAAAAAAACCTAAGTAATCCATTGGTACCAACCATGTCATGATCGTCAGGAGGGAGGTTAAATAATGCTCCAAACTTTTTTAATTCTTCGTGGAGGCATGTGAAAAAAACAAAGTTTCTTCAAGAATTCATGGTAACACAGGATGAGTAATTAGTATACAAATGCTCATTTTGTCGGAGGAATATTCCTTTAATGCTCAGGTTGTGACAATACAAAGATTGTCTGATCGATGCTCAGACAAATGTTTTTCTATATGTCATTCCTTTTCTTTTCTTTTGTTTGCTTTTGATTGGACAGCGTTACAGATGCTTCTGAACAACAAGTTAACACCATGCTCAAGTTTAAATGGTACAACTCCATTTAGTGAAATTGTTAGTTTGAAACTAGCAAGTAGTTATTATGAACTTAGGACGTCCTTTACATCTACATTTAGTCATGGATTTATAGCAATATAGGTCCACTTTGCTTTCAGAAAAGGGCTGTAAAGATAAAAAGTGTTTTGTTGTTTTGTGATAATTCAGTTTGCTGAGCTGAGAAAGAAAAGGAGAGTAACACGAGAGATGACAGGAAAAACAGAGAGAGTGTCTGGGTCAACTGTGGGGAAAAGAATATTTCTCTCGCTCCCTCTCTCTCTCCGTGGCAGTTTAATCTAACCAATATGTGTGTGTCTGACACATGAGGGGAGGAGACGGCGAAAGAAAGAGAGACGGAGAGAGAGAGAGAGGGTTTGCATTCTTTTCCATTGAGGTCAGTGTTTTACAGAGCCTTTGACCACTGCCTGCAGAGTCTACGTGTGTGTGTGTGTGTGTGTGTGTGTGTGTGTGTGTGTGTGTGTGTGTGTGTGTGTATGTGCAGTTTGAGGCTGAGAAATAAGTCATTTGGTCTATCGTCGCTAATCACATTTAGACGTCTTTCCCTTCTCTGTTCTGTTTAAACTGTTCAACTCTCTTCTGTTCTTTTCTCCAAATGACGTGTCGGCATCGTCCCACGATTATGACATCACAGCCAGATGTTTTTGAAGTGATGCGTTTCATCACGGCAGTTAAAAACGTTCCTTTCTGTCAGTGTGAATAATCATCACATGTAATATCAGTTATGTTTAATAATAGTTGAACTTCAATTGAAAGTGGAGTTTAATGATATATTCATGGATTAAAATTTCTGAATCATTTTAAATCTTTTAAATCAAGTTTAGTTTAGTTTTTGCTGATTTCCCTACACTTCCTTCACTTTGACTTTCTCCTCCCTTAAAATGTTCTCCTCCCTCAGTGTTCCTCCACCTTTCATTTCCCCCTCCCTCTGTCTTTTCTCTCCTCCTCAAATGTCCCTTTATTCAGATCCAAGTCCTCCCTCTTTGTTTTTTAGGATTGTTCCTCCTCTCTGTTCCACGTCACACTGTCTGTTACTTTTGCTTGGTTTCCCCATCCTTCTTGTCCTTCCTTCCTTCTCTCTATCTCTGTTGTTTTTGCCTCTTTGCTTTTGTCTGCGACACCAATCTTTCCATTTTCTTTCTGCGCCCTCTCAGCCACCCCTCACTGTCCACTTCACAATTTTTTTTTTTCTCCCCCCCCGCCCCCTCTGCTGTATTTCTGCCTCAACTTTCCGTCTTCCCTCCACCTTTATGCCGTCCTATCACCATATCCCCTCCCCTCTTGTCATTCTCTTCTGTGCTTCAGGCCAACAGGAACAAAATATCTGAAACAGGAAGAAATAGGGAAAAAGGTATAGCAGAAAAAAGGAGTGCAGTGTTAATTTCATCACTATGATTGGAAATATTCGTTGACAACCTTTTCCCCCTGTGGACAAAAACAAGACTAAAGCTTGTCCTTGAGCTTTTTATTTTCTAATCTTTAATGTTTTAATGTTTTTATGTTTTTAGAACTGTTTTAATTATGTCTTAATGTTCTTTTGCACTTTGTCGCAATGTTCTTGAATGTTTATGTAAAGCACTTTGAATTGCCCTGTTGTTGAAATGTGCTATACAAATAAAGTTGCCTTGCCTTGCATAAATAAAAAGGAATCTTTAATAGCAAATACTATAACAAAATGTATTACAGTTTTCGTCATTGAAGACTAACTACACAATTATTTGACGAATGGACAGAAAAACAAACAATGCAGTCTCATTTAGCTATCTGCATGCATCCAGAAAATATCACTTTGTAGTTCCTGATTTGTAAAATGTATCCTCCATTGCTTAAAAATATCTCTTGTTCAGATGTTAATTTACCTGCCTGACTTGCACCAATAAGCAGCGTTACGCTTCGGTAACATTACAGCTCTGTTCTCCGACCAGTCTCTGCCAGTAATGTTAGCTAATGTTAATGGTTTTTAAGGATGCTTTCACACCTAACCCGTTTGGTTCGGTTAAAACAAATTCAGGTCCGTTTGGCTGGTTAGTACGGTTCCTTTGGACTGGTGTGAAAGCTGTCAGTCGAACCCTGGTGCGGACCAAAACAAGACTAAAGCAAAATAAAAAGTCCTCTTTAATAGCAAATACTATAACTAAATATATTACAGTTTTCGTCATTGAAGACTAACTACACATTATTTGACTAATGGTGGGTCTCGTTCCGCTTCTAAGTGGACTCTGGTGCAGTTCATTAGAGTTATGAAAGCAAACCAACCAACCACAGTGATTTTAGCATGATTTCAAAAGCTAAACTACTAATAAATCCATCTGTTCAGGAAGTGATGTTGATATTGTTCTGTATAAGGCCGTGTATATAAACATGTCAGCACAGGTATTTTCCCTGATTAATGGTTATTTTATGTTTTTATTTATTTTCATTTTATTTTATGGTTAATTAAGGTCAAAGCTGTTAAAACTGCTGTGCTTGTATCTGACTCTTTGAACCCAATTTGCAGTCTAATAATACTAATACTCAAGGGGACTGTTTACAACCTCTTAGACGTATAAATCATTGCGGGTCGGTGTCCCATGCGCGCTCGTGTGTGGCTACGCTGTTCAGACTCAGACTCCAACACAAACTACACGGAAGCACCGAAACCTCTTGGTTGTATCTAGTGAAGCCCGTCTGTTAAACAGTGTTGGCCGCGGTCGGAGGACGCGGGGGAGACTGTAGCTTTGGTCTCCAGGACCGGAGTCTCTGCTGTACTCTGCTCCTCTGCCTGCCTTCACTCACACACCGCGCTCGTTCTCGCTGTTTCGCTCCACTCATGCATGCGCGCACACTACACACTGCAGAAGAGTTAGTTTAGCTCTGAGAATATCTAGTGAATGTACAGTGGACGTTTGTTCAGAAATAACTGCTGCAGCTCCTCCAGACCAACAGAGGTTTCCCGTGTCTTGTGAAGTGACGGGGCTCCGCAGAGAGAAACGTTATCGTCTCCGACCAAAACTCCGGTGTCTCCCCTGTTCCCTACGGCCGTGGTTGGGAGGCTGAGGCAGGAAAAGCCAACACTAGGATCAGCATTGATTCATGGAGAGACCTTCGTCTGGTCAGATAACATTCCTGCCAAGCAGCTGAAATATAGAGTGATATTGTGGTTTTAGCTGACGTGTGTCTCCTCACTGTTTTGAGCGATGCTCGTTCATGTCTATGTAGAGCGAGCACAAGTGCCAGCAACAGGACGCTGACTTTCGTTGACTTAACGGCCACAGGTGTTGCTGTTAACAAGACATTTCTGATTCTTACGTAGAGTCCCTTTAAGTATACTTGGCAAAAGTACACAGAAAAGTCGGAGTATATTTGGCTTATGATTACTTTTTGATAGAGTAGCCTATTAGAGGGTGTGAGAGTTGGTAAATGTATGTTTTGGTATTAATTTACTTGAAATTTTCAAGAAATTCTACGTTTTTGCATTCTCCGTTCAACATGGAGGCATGTGAGAAAAAGGTTTTTTTTATCTCACAATAAGTTAAAGAGGACTTAGTAAAAACTAATAAAATAGTAGTTGACTGAGAGTATACTTTAAAGTGTACTTTCATATTATTATTACTTCATAATATAGTTGCAGTACAAAATACAACTTAGATGTAAACTAGTTCATCATCATGTACTCAAAGATTACTATTCGTACACTTAAAGTACTTTTATAAACTAAAAAAGTGGGCCAATTTAGTCCCATGAAGTATTGAAGTTGCACACTTAAAAGTATACTACTACTGATATTAGTATACTCACTACATAAAGTGTACTTGGGATTATACTTGAACTATACACAAGTTTACATGGTAAAATAAAATTTACATGTACTTCCTTTTTGTGAGGGAATGCTTGGAGGGAATAAAAGTTTCAAATGGATGACAAAGATTCAAATAAAAACTTCCTTTTTTCCTACCTAAAGCGAATCAAACCAAATTACTAAAATGTGAGTCTGTGAGATGTATCACACGTGCATGCACACGCACACGCACACGCACACGCACACGCACACAAACACAAACACTATTTTTATCAGTAGCCCCGTAATTTCACTGTAGCCTATGTGGTCAATGTGGATGGGACATGAAGAGTTAACCTCTCTGTAAACGCCTCCTCTGCTCTGGTTTCTCTCACACTCTCACCACTCCCTAACATGAGCTACAGGCCACCGCTGCACTGTGCGTGTGTGTGTGTGTGTGTGACTCCAGTCCTTCCTCTCAGCTGGATTTGGAGACTTGTTGGAATCAGCTGTAGGGCATTTATTTCATTTTCAGAGGTGGAAGGAGAACCAAACTACTGACTGATATTTTGCTCATACAGATGATGAGCAGAGATACTTCACTTCCACTTGCGATGTCACAACCATGACCTCATTAAGTAGACTTTATTCTGTGTGGGTAGTTTGCTGACGTGTGAGTGTAGTTAATGATTTTGTCCCTCATCTTTCTTTTCTCTCTCTTTCTTTCCTTCACTGTTACTTTCTGGCATGTGTTTCTTTCCCCCTTCTGTCTCCTGTTACTGCAGTCTGCTTATTCACTTTGTGTGTCCTCTCTCTCTCTCTCTCTCTTTCTCTCACTCACTCTCTCGCCCACATGACTTCACCTATTTCCTCTTTTTTCCTTCTTTTCCTCTCCCCTCTTTGCCTTAAGTTCTGCAGGCACAAGTCTGTCTGCTCTCTCCCTCTTTGTTGGATAACATAAACTAATTTATGGCATTAGCTTATTGAGACTCTGGGGTTGGGGGTGGCTTTTGAATCTTTTAAATGATTGTGCAGCTTTTGCTGCTGCTGAACCTACACAAATAAGACAAAAAGAAACTGTGTAATCCTCAAAGCAATTAAGTAATATATACTAGGGTTGTAAATTGATTAAAATAGTTTATCGTAATTAATCGCAAATTAACCACACATTTTTTATCTGTTCAAAATGTATCTTAAAGGGAGATTTGTCAACATGGGAGTGGGCAAATATGCAGCTTTATGGAAATGTATGCATATATTTAAGGGCTGTCAATCGATTCAAATATTTTATCGCAATTAATTGCATGATTGTCCATAGTTAATTAGGATTAACACAAATTAATCATATTTTTGATCTGTTCAAAATGAACCTTAAAGGGAGATTTATCAAGTATTTAATATTCTTATCAACATTGGAGTGGACAAATATGCTGCTTTATGCAAATGTATGCATATATTTATTATTGGAAATTAATTAACAACACAAAATAATCAGGAATATTGTAGTATCATAGTATGACATGATTGGTACCAATGAATTCCTTAGGTGTTCTAGTTTCATATAATGCCAGTATCTTCACTCTAGCTTTAAAGCCCATTACAATGTAAAAATAACAAGTTGCATTCATGCGTTAAAGAAATTAGTGTTAGAACGAATTTGCCATAACGCGTTATTATAGCATTAACTTTGACAGCTCTGATATATTTATTATTGGAAATCAATTAACAACACAAAACAATGACAGATATTGTCCAGAAACCCTCACAGGTACTGCATTTAGCATAAAACAATATGCTCCAATCATAACATGGCAAACTGCAGCCCAACAGGCAACAACAGCTGTCAGTGTGCTGACTTGACTATAACTTGCCCCAAACTGCATGTGATTATCATAAAGTGGGCATGTCTGTAAAGGGGAGACTCGTGGGTACCCATAGAACCCATTTACCTCTTTGAAAATGGCTATGCTAGTTCTTCCTCGCCGAAATTTAGCGCAAATTTGGAGCATCATTTTACCCCCTTCGCGACAAGCTAGGATGACATGGTTGGTACCGATGGATTCATCAGGTTTTTTAGTTTCATTTAATACCAGTATCTTCACTCTAGCTCTAAAACGGAGTCCGCCACAATCAGAAAGTCGCAAGTTGCATTAATACGTTAAAGAAATTAGTGGCATTAAAACAAATTTGCGTTATTATTATCTTGTTAACTTTGACAGCCATAGTAAAAGAGAAACATTTGTACCCATGCTTGATATTTTTTCTGTGAAGGCTGAATATAGATGCTGTGGTGCAAGAAGGACACAAAAATGTAGCTTACAATCCCGATTAAGTGTTTGTTTGCTAAAGCAGTAGCATGAATCCACCCATCATCAAATGCTAAAATGTTGAATGCTGGCTCTGTTCTCTTTGCGTCTATACGCTCTCAACTCTCAATAGCTAATGCCGTGTACACGCTATACAAGTATCAAGACGATTTTTGGCCCCCTCCTGACAACCGTCAGCAAAGCCCCGATCTTTTGATGGTTCTAAAGGTTATCTTTCTAGGTATGCCTGTGGTGTGAGGTATGTTAAGATTTCAAATATTAAACATATTCAATATGAATTTTCAGTACAAACTAGTGCAAAAACTAACATTGCTAATTCTTCCTGCCCGTCGTCCGCCATGTTTGTTTACACTAAAGTCACGTTTGATCGCGAGATATTTTGCGAGATTTCTGATTTTTGAGTCGGAACTCTTGTTGTTCATGAATGAATCTGTTAGTGTGTGGTGTGCTATTTGGGCCAAATCATTGTTCTCCACACACTATAGGAACAAAACTGTTAAATTTAAAGGTCCCATATGTAAAAAGTGTCTTTTATATTATAAAGCAGGTTTAAGTGCTTTATAAATACTGTTAAACTATTAAAACGCTCAATCTATGGAGAAATACACACAGCCCGTATTCAGAAATTGTGCGTTTGAAACAAGCCGTTAGGATTTTTTGTCCATTTGTGATGTCACAAATATACAATATTTAGACCATTTCAGTTTTAAACGTAAACATACTAAATGTGTCCCAGTTTATTTCCTGTTGCAGTGTATGTGAATGACATCAGCTGACAGGACGTAAACATGGACCCACTCTGTTTCCTTGCTACGCAATTCCGTTGCCATTCTGTTGAAAAGTGTTTCAGACAGACGGTGAATACAGGTATATTCAGACACACAGTATGAGAAAAAAAAAAAAAGAGTTTTTTTAACATTAAAGCATGTAAATATGTTCTAGGTGAAACCCAAAATACAAGGGTAAACCTGAAAATGAGCACGATATGGGACCTTTAAAATGTCGTTATGTGTGGGGTCTCTCACATTTTCAAAATCTGTTAAGATTTGAAAAAATCTTTTAGTGTGGGCCGGCCTTAAGCTGACCATCAAGACAATCTCGTGGAAACTGTATTCCTTGAAAAAAAAATAATTATACTCTTTTTTTAACACATTCCTCAACTAGGCCTCACCTGTCCTGTTAAAACACACAAAATTACATGTTTCTCCACATCCCCTAAAGACCCCCTCTCTGTCTAAATCTCTCCCACCTGTGTGCTCTGAAGCAGGTGTTTCCCATGAGGCCATTTTGTCTTTAATATGTGACATTAAGGAAGCAGAAGGGAGAAATATGTGAGGTTTTATGATCACCCTGACACCCCTGTTATTTTCTTATGATTAGAGGTTTGCCTACTGGAAAGTGTGTGTGTTTAGGAGGATGAGGAGGAAGAGGGCGATGACGAGAGGCACCAGCATTAAAGGTAGAGGATGGATGCGTTTGTTTCACCCATCGTGGATTTGGTCCTGCAACATGCAAAGATGTCACAAGTTCAACCCAAACACACAAAACAGCCTTGCCCTGTGATCATGTGTTGTCGGGTTTCGCCGATTAAAGGACGGCTGAAGCAGACAAGAAAAAAAAGAAAGAAAGAGACAGACAGAAAGAGAGAGAGAGAGAAAGAGAGGACAATAATAGCTTCTTAACAGAGAGGTCAGTCGATTTGCGGTGAGTTTTTCTTCTCTTTTTTTAGGGTGGACTTCAGAAAACCACACAGGGAGCTCACATGCATGGGAATTTCAGAAATGAGTTTGAGCTTAAGTGAACTGCTCACTGTCCTCTCCTCACTATGAGACGCCACTCAGGAGTTGAGAATGAAAGGGTAACGTTGGTGATATTTAACATTTTTCTTTTTGCATCAGACCATCGAACCCGATGAAAAGACCCAAACCAACAATGATCTGACCCTCCTAACAAGTATGAAAGCCTGATATATGTTCTTCCTTTGTGCCATAGACCTCCATTGTTGTCCAAAAACTATTTCAAAAAAACTCATGGATGAGCCACGCTGTTGCACTGGCTGACATGTTACTTGATTACAGTGAACACACACACACACTGTAGTTTATTCTGACTCAACCCTACGTACACCATCCTGGTGCCAGAAACACTCTCAAAAGGTCTTCTGGTTTGAGTAACGCTAGCTAAAAACTACAGTGACCAGCTGTTTTAGGAAATTACTGAACCCTTTTTAAAAATGCAATTTCAATTCAATTTTAATTCAATTCAATTTATTTTTATATAGCGTCAAGTCATAACAGAAGTTATCTCGAGACGCTTTTTATATAGAGCATGTCTAGACCGTACTCTATAGTTTAGAGACCCAACAAGAGATCCCACCAAGAGCATTGCATTGGAATGCGCTGTGGCCAGGAAAAACTCCCCATTTAATGGGTAGAAACCTAGCGCAGAACTGGGCTCTGGGTGGGAGGCCATCTTCCTCGACCGGTTGAGTTTTGAGAGAGAGAGAGAGAGAGCGAGAGAGAGAGAGAGAGAGAGAGAGACGGGGACAGATGTACAGCAACCACAATAATAGCACAGCAGCTGTAATAACCAATACAAGTAGGATTAATAACAAAAATCAATAGCAGTGAATGTAAAAGAGTGATAATACAACTATCGGAGTTAATAGCTGTAATAATAATAGAAATATAACTAATACTAATAATAGCAAAAAGGCTGATAATAATGATGGTAGCAGTGGGTGTGAAGCAGGCAGCAGATGCAACCATGATCCAGATGCAACCACGATCCAGGTGTAATCCCGATCCAGGTGTAACCCAGATCCAGGTGTAACCCCGATCCATGGATAACTGTGAGACAGGAAAGCACAAAGTCTCCGGGGAAGAAATCAAGTTAGTAACATGCATGAATGGGACATGAATATGTACAGAAGGAGAGAGGAGCTCAGTGTGTCATAGGAAGTCCCCCGGCAGTCTAGGCCTCTAGCAGCTTAACTAGGGGCTGGTCCAAGGCAGCCTGAGCCAAACTTGGACCAGCCCTAACTATAAGTAAGTAAGTAAGTAAATCTTTATTTATATAGCACCTTTTAAAACACACCGTTACAAAGTGCTTCACACACAAAATGAAACATCAAACAATGATGAAAACAAGGAAAAATTACAATATGAAACACAGATAAGCATTATCAAGGAGGAATGTCTTAAGCCTACTCTTAAA
This sequence comes from Sebastes umbrosus, assembly GCF_015220745.1. NCBI lineage: Eukaryota > Metazoa > Chordata > Actinopteri > Perciformes > Sebastidae > Sebastes > Sebastes umbrosus. The sequence continues at coordinate 2,257,850 of NC_051282.1, read as the reverse complement.
TGTGGAAAGGGAGCCTGTTCACACAAAAAGGCTTATAAATGCCAAGATAATGCGCAATAGTAATGAAAGCATGCAATAAGTACGCCTTTCTTGATTTCCGCGTGTCATTTGTACGCCATGTGTCCCGTACCAACTGCAATGTAAACGCATCAATGTATAAATGCTACGGTAAGTGTAAGTGTATTAAAAACAGGAAAGACCACTTATGGTGGGCAGTTCCAACAAACACCAGACTTTTAGATAGGAGAACGGTGTTTGAGACCGTCGTTGACCGTTGTTTTGGTTTGTAAGTTACATTAGTGACGTTTGTCATGTGATTGTCACTTGTTTTTTGGTGACTTTGTGACGAGTTTTCTGTAGTTGTGTTATGTTGTTTCGGTGCATATTTTACGTACTTATTTTAAGCCCAACCATGACGTTTTTCCTGGTTTTGTTACCTGGACCTAACTGTGGACATTACTGTAGTTTAATTGCGTGGTATACAAATGACACGCGAAAAAGGCTAATGTCTTTACAATGTCTTGGTATTTACATGCCTGAGACCGTAATTGTGCTAAGAGGGTAGGGAAATCAGAAAATATCGAGAGAGATGGACTGACACATTGTTCGTTTCGGTCTACCTGGGATTTGTTGACAATTAGAAAAAGACAGAATAATTGCAGACTTATTCTGCAAATGCATGCTGCAACTAAAACTTTAAAATGCAACTCCACTGATTTTACACATCAAAGTCTGTGGTATTGGGGAGTAATACTGCCGTACATTTGTACTCAAATGATGTCACTTGAGTCAGTGTTGATTGCGTCTGAAGACTATGAGTTTGAAAATGAAATAAATCTGTGGATGTTGAGTTAGAGCATACCAGACCTTTGTAGTTCGCTGCTTCTCTCTGCTTCTGGTTCGAGGCTACATTGGCCGCTACTAGCATAACACACCTGAATAATGCAGACCGCATCACTTTTTATTTTATTTCTTTTAAACTATCCATTGTGAGTCTAACAATGTAGAATATTTTCTTCATGTTCATTTTAGCTATAGCTACTATGATTGTGAGGTTACAGTATATTGAGGAAAGGAAGTTTTCTTCCACATTATCCTCTTTTCTCCTTATTTTTCCAATCCCCTCCTGTTCCTGGGTAAAGAACGCACACACTCAGACCTCTCCCTGTCTTTTTTTGTTCATGCTGGGACAAAAAACTTGTGTGTGACTGTGAAATGTGTGTGTGTGTGTGTGTGTGTGTGTGTGTCAGTTGGCTGCCTGATTGAAAAGCCTGCTGCTGTTTTTCCACCAGAACACTGGAGCTGAGGGGAGTGTGGGTGGACTTGTATTCTGTGTGCATTTGCATGTGTGTTTAAGCGTATGTGTGCTTGAGAATTTGTTTACAATATTATCAAATGTCATACCAGCTTTTAAAATGCCAAAATCAATTAAAATGGAAAATCGCCCAATTAGTGGATTTGCTTGCGAGGACAGGAGTAAATTCACACTTTTTTTTGTTTCAAGATCAATTTTGGTAAACTTGGAGGTGCAAATTAGCACAGTTGACCAACAGCAAACTGTCTTCGAAAACGGAAAAACAGTTATACAGGTATGCAATCTCGGAACCCATCAGCTATCAGTGTGACGATGATTTAGTGACGGACAATATTTCTGGAGTTCTGGTGTAGCCAGTGGATGTCTGGATCTGGGCCAAGAATTTCTTTTCTCTGCGCTGGTCATTGTTAACATTCCCATTAACACCTTGAGATGCAAGAATGGCGTTGTAGTTAATATCTATAAACAGATTTCAAACTCCAGATTTCTAGATATGAAGCTAAATTGTCGTCAAACGACAGCAGATGGGTTCTGAGATTGCATTTCGGCCAATGCGTTCCACCTCTCTTGCTCTCCGGGAACTGCCTATTTTTCTGATGGCCCGTTATTCGAAAACTCCAGTAGTCCGAGGAATGTCCCATTGGACTAAAAGCCCATTTGTCCTATAACCTGTTATCTCAAATTCTGAAAGGCTATTGCTCCGAAAATACACACTCACCATGCAACAAACAGAAGCACATGGCTAATTATTATGCAGAATGACTTCATCGGACCTTCCTGATCTTTTTTTCCTTCTGGAAAAGGCATGACCCACGCCTCTTATTACTCACATTGGTTGGGTTGGTTAGGTTTAGGCAATAGGAGTCAGGTTTAGGGTAAAAATATCAGGGTAAGCCAATCAGAGGCAGAGTCGGTTGGGTCATGCCTTCGCCATGGTAGGAAAAATAATATTGCACCCAGGAAGGTCAGATGATATCATTTTGAATAGCTATATGCTTCTGTTCGTTGCACAGAAAGTTTGTATTTCAGGAGCGACGTGCCTTCGTAACAATGGGAGTTTGTTTTCAGGATAACGGGTTAGTCTGTCGGACAAATGGCATGGCATCTCCTCTCCACATGGTCTGTTTACCTGCATGCAACCAAAGCCCGCTCAAACGTGACGGGTCAATACTACTCAGTCTACAAATAAAAACAGAAACCAGAATGCTTCCGATACCGAAATCTTGTTGTCAAAGACTGGAGTTGATGGTACAACGACTCAGGTGAATTTCTCGGTGCCACTTTTTTCCGGTGTGAGTACGTCTTTAAAGAAAGTAAAAAAATTAAAATAAGACAAAATGAAAAAGGAGGGAGAAGAAAGAAAAAGATCGATCCTACAGTCCTCTGGAAAGAGAAGACGATGGACACACAAGAGCTGGAGGAGTCCTGTCTTTTCCAGAAATTCTCTCTGGCAATGGTGTGGCATTCAGCAAGAGGAAAAGGGGACATGGTAAGCCAAAAGTGCATGGTTTTCATTCTGAAGATAATAGCTTAAGGTGAGTGTGTGTATGTGTGTGTAAGTGTCCTTTTCTGTGATGATTTCAACACATGGAAGGAACTCATAACTGGAATTTCTTTCGTACTGCAGGTGTACTGTCGCCAATGGAAATCACGCCTTTTCCCCTCCTTCCCTTCTGTTTTTTTAGGAAAGGCCAGGTGTTTCAATACCTGATAGACACACACACACACACACACACACACACAAACACACGCACACACACACACACACACACACACACACACACACACACACACACACACCACAGGAATATAACTATCTAGAAAGCTATCCACCAACCTGCCTTTCTCCCAATCCCCCACCTCACACCCACCTGAATTCCTCCTGAACTTGGACCAATGTGAGGAATTGATATTGGACTTTGTTGGACTTGCTACATTGGACTAACTGTGTCATTACAACTTTCCATCCATCCATTATCTGCTGCTTACATGGGGCAAGGTCAGGTAGGCTAAGCAAAGTGTCTCTTCTCCCTAAGCGCTTCCTCTAGCTCTTGTTGGGGGATGAGGCCGGATGGGAGCCTTCCAGCATGTTCTAGGTCTGCCCCATGGTCTCCTCCCAGTTTGACAGGAAAACATCCTAATTAGATGCCCCAGCCACCTCAACTGGCCCCTTTCAACACAAAGGAGCAGCAGTTCTACTTCAACCTCCATCCGGATGTCCAAACTCCTCACACTGTCCCTGAGAGCACTTTTCAACAAAAACGTTCCAGGAACTCTGGAAACGGATGAACTAAATTCAGGAACTACACTAAACTTGCATCTTTACACTATAACTAAACGTTTGTGCATTTTAGTGCAAGACTGAAATCTCCAGAATGCTTTTCTGCAAAGTACATCACCCGAGTGTGAGAACAAACACAAAGTAGTTTTTTGCATTTGATTACATACAAAGTCAATGCAAAAATGCAATATTAAATACTGTCGTAACAAGGGTGCATTCAGATGATGTAAATATTAAAAAAGAGCCACAAATATGTACTTTAATTAAAAAAAAAGACTCAGTAATTTTTGTAAAACAGCTGGCCATTGTAGTTTTCAACCGTACTTAAACAGCAGTAAATAGTAAATTTGTTGCGGACTATTTTCAGCTGCGGATTAAAGGTCTTTGCACACCAAGTCCGTATTTTTCGTATGAGCTTTTTAATCCGTCATCCAATAAAAAATGTTACGCACAGAAACCTTGCGCGCTGAGTCCGGTGCGTTTTATTATTCTATTTGATGCGAAAAATCTGCAGTTCGACAATTTCGGACAAAAATTTGGACATGGTGTGCAAAGGCCTTCATATCCGGCAACAGGACGTTGTATGTGTACAAGCAGCCCGGTCCCACCGAATGGTGTATGAATGACATAGTCAGAGGGGAGATGGATGGGTCCAACAAACACAGGACTTTCAACCAGGAGGCCGCTGTTCGAGACCGTTGTTCGTGTCCCAAAAGTGTTGTTGAGTTATTTTGAAGTTACTGTACATTGTGACGTGTTTTCCGTACTTATGTTATGTTGTTTATGTACTTACAGTATTTTGAGCCCAACCATGATGTTTTTCCTAAACCTAACTGTTTTTTTTGTGTCAACCTAACTATGGCCATTACCGTAGTTTTGTTGCCTAAACAGAACTGCGACGGATGTGGCGTTAAATGACACACAAAAAGGCGTTTCACAATGTTAAGCCTGTGGCGTTAAATTTTATCACGACACATAGAATGTCCTTAAAATGCTGTGCTATCTATGCGCCTTCCCATGAGATCAGGTTGTTACAAGTACTACTAGTTTCTACTTACTACATCATTAACACCGTTACTAGTAGTGAAGCTACTAACTGACAATTACTAGAAATACTACATTACTGATACCGATGTTTCGTACTGCAGTGAGTATTGCTCATCTATAAGCATATTTAGCAGTTTCTTATAGTTCTTACTTCTTCACCTTTCAGAATAAAAGCTCCAACAGTAAAGGTTTGGTGTGCTCGTGACAGGAAGGGAGGAGGAGGGCTGGGAATAGTAGTGTGTAATCACGCCTCTACATTTTCCTCCATCCACCGTGGCATCCAGGCCACTCAGACTGCTATAAATACACATCAAATTAGAGACTCCCTTTGTGTGTGTGTGTGTGTGTGTGTGTGTGTGTGACCTAATGGTCCTTGGGTTGAGAGATCATGAACAGTTGTGTATTTGCCTATGTGCCTCTTTCTTTCTCACTTTACTTTTTTCTTTCGTCTTTGTCTTTGTCTTTACTGTTCAGCAGATGTACAGTATGATGACACAACCCTGTCTCCTACCAAATTGCGTTACCATACAACTAAACTGCATTCTCAATAACATTTCGAGGGAAATGTTTATCCCGGATCATTGTCAGATTTAAACAGTTTTAAACACGTGGTTAACATTGTAAATTGAAACAGAACAAAACCAAAAATGGAACAAAACTACTTCATTAGGTTCAGCAAAAAACATCATGGTTTGGCTTAAAATTAGGGCTGATTAAAATATTTAATCCCGATTAATCGCATGATTGCCATACTTAATCGGGATTAATCTCAAATTAATCACATATTTTTTTATCTTATCAAAATGTACCTTAAAAGGTGATTTGACACCCTCTGACACACTCAGTGTGTCAGTGTGCTGACTTGACTATGACTTGCCCCAAACAGCATGTGATTATCATAAAGTGGGCATGTCTGTAAAGGGGAGACTCGTGGGTACCCAGAGAACCCATTTACATTCACATATCTGGAGGTCAGAGGTCAAGGGACCCCTTTGAAAATGACCATGCTAGTTTTTCCTTGACCAAAATGTAGCGTAAGTTTGGAGCGTTGTTTAGCCTCCTTCTCGACAAGCTAGTATGACACGTTGGTACCGATGGATTCCTTAGGTTTTCTAGTTTCATATGATGCCAGTATCTTCACTTCTAGCTAGCTCCTAGCTTCTAGCTTTCAAACTGAGCCCGCTACAAGTGTTAAAGAAATTAGTGGTGTTAAAATGAATTTGCGTTATTATCGCGTTAACGTTGACAGCCTGACTTAAAATGACTATAAAATTGAAACAAAACAGAATGCCTCAAAACTACTTGGTTTGGTAAAAAAACATATGGTTTGGCTTAAAATTACTGTTTGTTAGGTTATATAAGCTACGCAGGTAAATTAAAATAAATGAACGTTGACTTCACACGGGAAACGAACAGCAGTCTCCTGGATGAAAGTCCTGCGATGGTTTGACCCATCCACCACCCCAACCTCCTTCTTCTGCGGACTGGCATCAGAAATGTATTTGTGATACATCGAAAACAAATGTAATCCCAGACAAAATATGTTTCCCTCGAAACATAATTCACAATGCAGTTTCGTTGTATGGGAACAGAATTTTTTAAAAGACATGGCTGGATCGGCGACAGCTGTGGCCGGAGGCGTTACGTTGTCGAGTTGTCCGTCCGTCCGGTCCATTCTCGTGAATGATATATCTCCGGAACGCCTGGAGGGCATTTCTTCAAATTTGGCACAAACATCCACCTGGACTCAAGGATGAAGTGATTCGATTTTGGTGGTCAAATGTCAAAGGTCAAGGTCACTGTGACCTTACGTCTGTCCCATTCTCATGATGTCTCAGGAACACCTTAAATTAATTTCTTCAAATTTGGCAGAAATGTCCAGCTGGACCCAAGGATGAAGTGATTCGATTTTGGTGGTCAAATGTGAAAGTCAGTTTGACCTCACAAAACACGTTTGTTGCCATGAATCATGAATTCATATGGTAATTATGACAGTTTCTCACAAATGTCAAATAGGATAAAATGATGAAGTGATGACTGGTTGGTGGAGGCATACAAATGCAAGGTGGAAATTCAATTTTTCTCTGGAATCTAAAGAAATGACAGAGATGTGGCATCATTTCAAAGCTAAAAGAAACTAAACCAGTGAATTTTTTTTCCATTCTGAAATGACATGGCTGCTCTGTTAACCCTCCATTGAGAAATAAAACTCAAAGTGTCCATCGACACATCTTCCTTCTTTTCCACATCACCTCTGCTCTGCTCTTAACATACTTTGTGTTCGGCAGCAGGTGTGATGAGGCTTTTAAAAGACTCCAACCTTTTCATTTAGTGGCACAGTGACGAGAGAAGAGACGCCGTGTGTGTTTAAGCAGCCTATTAACATTACTGCTACTGGTGCTCTTCTTTTAAAAGAAAAACTTCACTAAAACACTGTAACTCAGTTCAAAACAGCTGTCAGCTATGTTCTTTTCATTCCTGGCTGCATTTTGTAGTTTGGTGTATATTTCTTCAGCCTGTGGGTAAGTGGCCAGTCATATATTACATGACATCATATCCAGATATTTCCAGCAGCTCCCGTGGAGTCTGAGAGCAGAAAATGTTTTGGGAGATTTAAAATGTCAACCATAAATGTAGCTTAGAATAAGCTGCAAGTTAACACAAGCAGCAACAGCTTCAATCTTCTAAGAAATGTTACTGGTTGCATGTGAACACGGTGCTATTCATTTTTCCAAGTAAAAAACTAATTTACACATACTGTATGTATCTCTTCTCTGATACATAAAGAGGCAAAGTGAAACCAGAACTTTCAGGTTTCGTTCTAAAGGTAAAAAAAAAACCCTGATTCAAGTCACATTTATATTTATGATAATACAAATTCCAACAAATTGAAGTCAAATGAAAAAAAAAAAAAAAAGCCCAAGACCACTCCAAAGGGTGGCAAGATAAGTCTGGGGTGGTCTTGAGATGATTAACGGGATAGAAAAGCAAAAAACACGTAATTCTGGTAAAATGAAATGACATTGTTTTTATTTTACTTTTTTCAAGTTTAGCATTTTAAATGAATTACTGGATAATTGTATCTCTTCTTAGCAACTAACCTAAAAAATAAAAGGGGCCTAAAAAGTATTTAAATTAAACAATCTGAGATAGAAATCATTTGGCAAAAATTCCATAATAACCTTTCAGTATATTGTAATTCAAGTGTTCTGAGAGATAACTAGACTTCTGCACCTCCTCATGGCTCTGTTTTCGGGCTTTAGAACATCTAGCCCGTGACGGGAGACTTTGACCAATCACAGGTCATGTCAGAGAGAGAGAGCGTTCCTATTGGCTGTGCTCCGGTCATCTGACCGGAACTTGGCGTTCCTTCACCAGATTTCACAATGGTGGCGGCGTCACAAGCTTTCTCATTTTACAGCTAAACCGTGCACTACAAGATGATTCTGAAAACATGTGAGGAGAGAAATAGGCATTAACGTAACAGAATATTGATTCATATTTGATCAGCGCTGCCTAGTTTGACTGTTTGGTCGGAGTTCGCTAGTGATTGACAGCTGGCTGTCATAGACGGCAGCTGGACAGCAGACCTCAGGACAGCTCTTACTGCTTGTTTTCCTCCGGTCTGTGAAATCTTGCAGATGCCGTTAGGAGCACCGGAGGACACAGAGGAACATGATTTTTTTCAGGTTACCTGTTTCATGTACTACTGTCAGGATATAGTGACCGTTTTATAAAAATAACTTTTTTAAATCATATGTGCTCCAATCTCGCCTACTTCAGCTTTAAGGGGTCATAAGTCAAAAACACTGGAAACCCCAGTGCAAGGGGCCTCTGGGGCCCCTATGAACCCTTCTCAATACACAAGATCAGGTAAAGAATCAAGACCCACTTTAAAGAGGTCTTTATGCTTTTGTTCTTTATTCCCTGTCCTTTAGTGTGTTATATAGGGTTTTTTGCATGTAAAAGGTCTGCAAAGTTACAAAGCCCAAAGTCCACGCCAAAGTGAGTTCCTCTCCCCCACAGAAACTGCCGGAAACACCTTGTTTGAAGTCTGTCTTTTCTTCCGTGACGTGGTGATGTTACCACTACCACATTTGCATAATACCTGCCTAGCAGCTAGTTTGGCACGTCTTCAAACAAAGCTAGTTAGAGCGGAGCTGGAGCAGGGTATGAAGAGTTTGGTTCGGTTGACCAATCACGACAGAGTGGGACAGCTGACCAATCAGAGTAGACTGGCCTTTTTCTGGGCCCTTAAAGCATGTTCTAGTAGAAACCCAAAAAGTAAGTACGCATGTTAAAATACGAATAATAGGTCCACTTTAAGGCCCTTATAATGTCAGTTGATATTGTACTTTAGTAGTGCATATTGCTATCTTCCCAAACACAGATCAAATTAATCATATTAATTAAATACATTGAATGGGTATTGGAGAAAAAAAGCGTCAAAAAACACAGGGCTTTCCCCAGGAGACCGGTGTTCGTGTCCGTTGTGAAACCAAAAGTCAACGTTGAAGTTAACGCTACGTGGGTTACGTAACATACTTAACTTACGTCAGCTTCGCAACGTAGCCCACCTTTTCCTAAACCTAAACAAGTAGTGTTGTTGCCTAAACCTAACCAAGTTGTTTAATGTGAACGAGGGAAGATTATTTTGAAAATAAAGTGTGTAACACATGCAAAAGTGACGCTATAGGGGTACGTAGAGCGTCATAGTTTGAAGCATAGAGCCGCTGAGCAATTTGACGACTTGGGAGTGAGGACGTTTTGACCATACGTAGTATCAAAAATCATCTTAAGGATTAACTTCAAAATCACAAAGGGTTTGCATCAAAGTGCTGTTGTAGCTTTTTTCAGGAAAACAGACGAAAGACTGATGTCAGGACTTTGGCTCTGTAAACAGCTTGTTGATACAAGGCATTCTGGGAAATGAGAAAGTACCCTGAACATCACAAATAGATGATATACAGCACTGTAAGAAGATAGATTCTCCTTAAAGGTCCTATATTATAAAAAAGTGAGATTTTCATGTTTTTATATTATAAAGCAGGCTCAAGTCCTATATAAATACTGTGAAAGTATCGAAACGCTCAATCCACAGGGAAATACACACAGCCCGTATTCAGAAACTCTACATTTGAAACAAGCTGTCAGGATTTCTGTCCATTTGTGATGTCACAAATATACAATATTTAGACCCTTTACACAGTTTTCAACATAAACATTCTAAATGTGTCCCAGTTTATTCCTGGTTGCAGTGAATGTGAATGTCATCAGCTGACAGGAAGTACACATGGACCCAAGCTGTTGCCTAGCAACACAATTCTGTTGCAATTCCGTCGCGATTCCGTCGAAATGCACTAAAACGGAGCGTTTCAGACAGAGGGTAAATACAGGCATATTCAAATAGACAGTATGAGGAAAATAAAGTTTTTTTTCAATATTACAGCATGTAAACATGTTATAGTAGAAACATAAAATACAAGTATGATCCTGAAAATGAGCATGATATGGGACCTTTAATATCACTGACACGGCTTCTGTTGTTAACGTTTGCACTAAACATCCATTAAAATACACTGAACCGATTTTACTACTGCAGTGTGCATGTGTGCCTGGTGTTGCTGGCGGCAGCAGGTTTTTACACGTCAAAAGATCAAGGAGGAGAAGCAGTGAGCATGGTGGGATACCTGGTGGGTTTACTGCTTCCTTAGTAACAGCCCAATAAGAGCTTCTGGTTTCTGTGTGTTTGTGTAAAGTCAGCGAGAGGGAGACCCCGGCATTAAATTAAATCACCAAAATGTGCTTCTAACTGCTCGTATTAACTTTCCTTTCATCCTCACTTCTTCCTCTCTTTGTTTACTTTTGTTTCCTATCTTATCATACTCTTCTTGATTCTGGGGTCTTATTTCTGTGATTTTTACCGATGTTTCTATCAGTTAAGATAACATTGTACTTACCAGGTTAATTGCTAAGATTACTGAAAAAGAAGTCAGAGGGGGTAAAACACGAGTGGTCAGACCATAACACAAACGTATTAGGAGGAAAAAACAAAGGTGAATAAAACAATCATTACCCAAACTGTCCTTTGTAAACATCCATCACAGCTTACAGACCAACTCTCTGCTTCAGCTCTGACCTACAGTACCTACCGTAGTTAAGTGCACACACTTTTCCTGAGGGATTATTAACATTTCATGTTTCTCAATTTTAATTTTTACCAACAAACAAAGTGATTTATATACTGTAGATAATCTGCTTCTTTCCTGCCAGTCGGACGTTGTTATAGTGATGTCGCTGTATTCCCAGATATTTGAAATTACTTTTGTGTGTGTAATTTTATCATATCCAACATAAACAACAGCCAAAGCTCTGAAAAATATGACCCAAATTGTAATAAACAAAATGTATCTTAGCTTTAAGGCTGTAGTAGTCAATATTCTTATGTTAACAAGAGATCAAATGATTAATGTGAAAGAGATCGCTCATTGTGATTAACCCACGGACATGGATCACCCAACTCTGCAGGAGGAGGAGACCAAAACAGAGCTGCAACGAGAGTGAGTATTGGAATTTACATCGTCAGGAGGCCAGAAATACAATTTCAAATGCTAAAGTTGCTCCAAGTGTAGGAAGAGTTTGGCATCATAGATGCAATAATTAGGATGCAATAATGAGTAAAGGCCTTTAAACGACACAAAAATGTGAAAATACTCCCCTGCAAATATTTTATGTCTAGGGCTTTTATTTTGAAAGGCAAGAATAAGGCAATTAATTGCATGATTGTCCATAGTTAATCGCAATTGATGGCAAATTATATGTAATTTTTTTTTATCTGTTCAAAATTAACCTTAAAGGGACAATTGTCAAGTATTTAACACTCTTATCAACATGGGAGTGGGCAAATATGCTGCTTTATGCAAATATATATACTCTCTATATATATATATTATTGGAAATCAATTAACAACACAAAACAACAACAGATAGCCCTCACAGGTACTGCATTTAGCATAAAAAAAGCTCAAATCATAGCATGGCAAACTCAAGCATGTCTGTAAAAGGGAGACTCGTGGGTACCCATAGAACCCATTTTCATCCACATATCTTGAGGTCGGGAGCTGTTAGATGAGGAGTAGTTTGAGTAGTAGTTTTATCTATTTGATTCGTGTACATAGACACGAATTTCACTTCTTTTCGTGATGCTCCACATGACTTTCAACAATGTATTTTTTGTACGTTTTCCTACGAATGTAAGAGGTCAAGGGAGCCTTTTAGAGCCTTTTTCCTCGCCAAATTTTAGTGTAAATTTGGAGCGTTATTTAGCCTCCTTCACAACGAAGCTAGTATGATATGGTCATTGGATTCCTTAGGTTTTCTAGTTTCATATGATGCCAGTATCTTCACTTTATCTTTGAGTCCACTACAACCTGAAAATCGCACGTTGTTTTAATGAATTAAAGAAATTAGTGGCATCGAAAATAATTTGCATTAGCATGTTATTAACAGTAACTTTGACAGCCCTAGTAAGAATGGAAACAGACGGAGTGGTTCTGAAAGGATTAGTAAAGTTTCTTCTTCATCTTGGTTTGGACTACGGAGCCTCCGTGTTGTTGTTTCATAAATATAGGCGCAAGTCAACCAATTCCACAAAACGTGATTGGTTGGTTTCTCGGTCTTTAATCGCTCAGAAAATCAACCTCATTCCAAAAAAAAACGTTCTCTTGCTTTCTCTCTGCATAGTATTCACATTCTGTCTAAAAGTACAACAAACCACAACAGTTTGAAAAAAAATACTGACGTACAACTTACTCGCATGAAAAAAAAAAGCTGCCGGTGTGTAACCGTAGCCTACAACACTGATGAAATGTGGATGGAAGTAACATCAGCGTCAGGTTGGCTCTAGAGGCTTTGTAGACACCAGTTTGGCTTCATCAACTTGACCAACCTCCAGCCTCAGCTGTATGTTACATCTCTAAACTCAGCAGCCTGTGCTGATACCCTAACCCTAACCCAACATCAGACATTGCCACAAGGCCAGAAGACGGCCATCTTTGAATGCAGCTCATTAGTACCTGGCAAACACACACACACAGGCTGAAAGATCAGCAGCTACCTGGTTGCCACGCTGGCACCCCCCAAACTCCTAAATATCTTTATGGAGGGGTTTTAAAATGGCCCCCCTCTGGCGGTTTCCATTATGACATCGGGGGGCCACAGGTCACCTCTTCCTCTCCTTTCTTCTCCTCTTTTCATGTCCCTTTTTCTCTCCCTCTCAGCAATTTTTATATAGTCCTTCTTTCCATATTAGCTGCTCTGAAAGCCTATTAACTACCCCCCCACACACACACTCTTGCACACCTCTAAACCCACTGCTGTTTTCTGTTAGCACTTAGCCACATTAGCAGGGGGGTTATAGATAAAGAGGCTGTAGGGACGAAGAGGAGGGACTGCTTGGATTGGACCTGCACGTTTTTGAAGTTTTATGGTGGTGTTTTAAATTGGATTTCTGGGGCTTTACGTTACAAAACTTTATAGCTGCCTCATTTTGCTTTGTTCATGGTGGGGCACTTTATTTTTCTCCTTGTCAGGAAGCTGTCTTTTCCACTTGAGCAAGAGAGTCGGGGTTTAGAACCCAATCCTGCTGAAGACACATTCATTAGAGTTTGGCTTTGAGAAATCATATCATGCTGCAATCTGACACAATTTGTGTTTGTCTCAGGTCAGCTGTGCTGCAGAATAGCAGGCTATCACAAAAACAGTCAACAAAAAGGCCAATGTATAACCTTAGCCATTGGAGGTCAATTCCTAACCATAACTATTCAATGTCGATGCCTAACCTTAACCATTCAAAGTCAATGCCTAACCTTAACCATTGGAGGTCAATACCTAACCTTAACCACCTCACGAGAGATTCGTACAAAACACAACACCCTTAACACACAATCCAGTAAAGTGGTGATAACATATTTGAAGAATAATTCACAACCTAAGTGCCCAGGAATGTTGCAGAAATTAGAAAATAAGTGCTGAAAGAGAAGCTGGAAACAAGACAGGAGGATCATTCAACAAGCAAAAGGCTTCACAATCATTATCAACATAGATTCATCGATCCACCCGTACAGTGGAACACTTCTGATGTTGTTGGTCACTTGTAAAATTCGTAAAATTACATAACTTTTTTAAGATATCACACGAACCGTTGTCTGAGGATACGTTGCTCAATTCACTGGACTTTACATTATGTTTTGGAAATGTTGTTGTTGAACCAGAGGTAGGTGGGCCTACAATATTATTTGTAACGCCACGCTCAACTGGAGTGTATGGGTCAGAGGTCACAATCAGCTGTACAATTACCGTACAGTAACTCATTCTTCTGTCCGTGTCTTGCATCATGTGTGTGCTGTTGAGTAATTAGTAAAAATGTAGTACTTTTCAATGAGTAATTGGTTAAATTTTTCAAATAACTTGCCCAAAATGTGTGTATCCAAAACATTCTCACTCCCAGTTCGTCATTTACCGCCTCTTGGTCAGTGCCCCTCAGCATCGGAGACCAACAGGTGGGGTACCCGTCTTTCGTTACTTTTGGACGGGCCAGGGACGGCGTATCAATATACGCCCATTACGTGTAAAGTGTACACAACCACTTGGGTAGGGTTAGGAAATGGACGTGGTTGATGTTAACTTCACTGACTAGCGACTCACGTGACTCACAGGGCTGACGATACCGACGAGTTGCGTGACTGAAGACTGACGTGATGAAATAAGGGAACGTTACTTTTAGTTTCACGTGGGACACGAACAAGGTCTCCAGGTTGAAAGTCTTGTGTTTGTTAAACCCATCCAGCCCGGCCTGAACGGACTCTCATGCTATTAATACTACGTCACTTGGGTTCGTATTGGAGTTAGTTGAAAGCCCAGTTCGTCCCAAAACTGCCGCTAAAGGGTGCCTCTGTGCATCGGTTTCCGATGCCGAGGGGCACTTACCAAACGGCGGTATTGGACGAGTTGGGAGTGAGAATGGGTTAGTGTTTGTGGTTCATATCATCAAAGCTACTGAAGACTTTGCTGACATGGTAAGGATTTCAGTTGTATTTTTGCTTTGGCTGCCACACCTCATTGTTCATCCTCTCTGGTGGACAGTCCATCTTGCTGAAAAATACCTTAAATGTCTCAGTTCGAACAAGATAGCACTTCCCTATCCCTATAGAAGTCCGGCATTTCCAGAAATCCCTGAACTCTGTGTCTTTAATGTTTGACGTAGATGTTACTGTGTGTTGAGAAGTACATGCTGGATTTTTAACTGAAAGGTTCTATCTGACATCCTTTGATTTGTGTACATCTTCATGGTTTTAAGCCTATGGGTGGGGTTCAACAAAAACTATAGTTTCCTGATGAGGAAATCTTAAGGAGGTTTGATTTTGCAGTGGAAACAGCTGGAAGTTTTCACTGAGAGAAAATGGTCAGAAAAGAAGCCTTGGAGCTGCAGCAGATGGCAGCCTGGGCCCTGCAGCCGCTGCTGGGCGGAGCTCCGATATTGACCAATCACTGCCGAACTGACTGTGATTGGCCAGTACCAAGCTAGGTCTCATTATACCATTGGCTGCTGCGGCGCTGAGACATTGGAGCTGCTGGAATCTGAGTTAGCTGATGAGATCTGCAGAGGACCAACACACACACACACACACACACACACACACACACATAGAGTCAATGTATTACTCATCACTGCCTACACTGTAACACGTATGTGGCGTGGTTTCCTCTCTGTTGCTTTCTCTGTGTTTATCTCGACTGTCCCTGTAATCTTTATTGTTTATTCTTTCCCATCAGAGATTTCCCTTCAGGCAGAAATGGCGCATGCTCGCATTATCCAAGGCATGCAAAAATTACCTTTTATTCTGAAAGTAAAGATCATTGTTCGTAAAGTTCCAATGGCCCTGGGCCTCTTTTAAGACACTGTAATCATCTCTGACGTGCACTTTCCCTTTCTATAATAGTTTACTGTGGGGTGTGTTTTCTGCTTTTGGAAAGTGTCTTTTTTTTGTATATTTGACTTTTCCCATTAACTTTCCCACTCTGGACGGTACGACGTTCAGTTGTGCAGTGTGTTTATGTAGTGTGGTGTTGAGGTCTGGGTTGGTGAAAGGGTGTGTGATGTTTTAACTTTGATTGAACCTCAGCCAAGTGTTTTAGTCTCATAATCTTAGCCGTACTTGAACAAAACCTTAACAATGCTGTGTGCAAATATTACAGGGGGAAAAAAGGTAACACCATGTAACACCAAATGTAATGCAGGAGTTTCCAAAATTGATATCAATATCAAAGTTATGTCTGATGTGTTGGTTGCATTTTGGCATTTAGGGACAGGTTAGGTGATAGCACCATTGTTCTTAAAGGAATAGTTTTTTGCTGAGAGTTAAGGCTGATGCACACTGAAAGATTTTTCAAATCTAAACACATTTTGAAACGTGAGAGAGCCCACAGATAACGCCATGTTATATTCAATTTAACAGTTCTGTTCTTATAGTGTGTGGTGAGCACATTTTTGGCCAAAACACCATACCCCACCCCACACTAACAGATTCCATTCATGAACAACAAGAGTCCTGACTCAAAAAAACAAAAAATCTCACAAAATCTCTCTCAATCAAACGTAACTTCAGTAAAAACAACAAGGCGGATAACGGTATAACAGGATAACGGTATAACAGGATAACGGGATAACGAGATAACGGACAGGAAGAATTAGCGATGTTAGTTTTTGCACTAGTTTGAACTTAAATTCACGAAAGATGAATGGATGACGTCATGAAGACATGTTAAATAAAAACTTGCTTTGTTGCCAAAAATTAAGAAGTTGCTCCTCCATTTCTGAGGTTCATCTTACTACTACTTTATGCTTCACTTTTAGCATTAGCTCATGCATTAACCACAACCGCCATGACGGCGGTGGTTGTCCTTCTACTTCAGTCAGTTTTGTTCTCAATTGGCTGTCGTTCTTTCCCACTTGACTGCGTCATCAGCTGTCCTTGGGGTTCCCCACACACAACAGGATCGTAAATATTGAACATGTTTAACATTTATGAATTGAAATCGGTGCGGATGGACTTCCGAGCCGATCGGGGGATGAAAAAAAAACTCTTAAACATACCTCACACCACAGGAATATCTGGAAAGATCATCTTTAGAACAATCAAAGGATCGGAAGGGGGGAATTGGGGCCAAAATGGGCTTGATTCTCGTGTAGTGTGTACCCGGAATTAGATGAGAAGATTGATACCACTCTCAGGCCTAACTTTGATTGTTGCCTAATTAGTCATACTTAAGGTTATAGAGAAACGCCTGATATTTTAAACCAAGTTTTCTGGGCTTTTCCTATTTCTGTAACTTGACGTACAACAACCTGCACAGCTGCCCTCGATTTCAGCCACACTTCTGGCACAGGAGTATTACGTCCCCATTCTTAATCCTGCCTACAAAGCTCTGATAGGCTCAGTAGTTTCTGTCAGTAAAGCACAGCATCAGACCTACTTGAATTGCTGAAAAAAAATCTACTGATGTGGACAGTGATTCAAAGGTCTGGAACCAGTCTAGGTCTGTGAAACACTGCTTTTTCCTACATGCACAATTTTAAATGAGTTGCACTTTAATCTCGATGTTCTTCCCTTTTTGGCTGTATGAAACAAAAATGAAAATGACCACAACTATGCAGATGATCAACCCTTGCAGCAGTAAGGTCAGTGGCCTCAGGTCTACAAGCCTCTGGGGGGATCTTCCCCAACACTTACCTACAGTACCTAAAGACTTTTCAGAAGCTTTTGAACAAGTCCTGTGTTTTTTGTAGGAGGCTACATGTGTGTCCACGACTGTAATAGTGGTAAGCAATGATAATACTACTGACTGTAGTTCTAACAGCACCTGGGAGCTCTACTTTGACAGACAGAACTGTCCTGGCGGCCCCTGGTGGCCACACTGGGTGACTGCACTCCTACAACCAGAACTCCCATTCACACACACAGACCCTGGATCCCTGCAGCTCCCCTAAGCTGCTGCTCTACTGGTTCTACTACTGGTCTTACTGGTGGACTAGTTTACCGGTGGTGGGACAGGAAGAGAGACAACACACTTGATTACTTGGTTAACGTGAGCAATCACTATATGTGGGGAAAAACTGTAGATTTGGGGAGTCGGGGGGGGAGAGCGGGAGGGGCTGCTGAGGGTAGAACCGTGGAGCAGACCGGGGGGCCGTGGCTTTGAAGAGTAAGGGCGGGGTTAAAGGAAAGGAAGGAGGTGTCCTGTTTCATGATGGATGGCAAAAGGAGGCGGAACAAAACGCTCCAAGATGCTGTCTGTTACCCTCATGCGCTGATACACACACACAAAGAATATGCAGCCTACACATACAGATGAACAAAAACATACTGAGTGAAACAGATCATAACCTTATCATATGCTGTTGTCACAAACTGGCTCAGGGGATGTGACAAGGAGGGAGTCCACACAAGAGTTTTACTTAAAACCAACAGCATTAAGTTAACACAAAACAAACAATGGAGTAGGTAGATCAGCAATGAAAGCAGTGATGTGTGTGTCAAGGGAGCGAGACACCGGCATTAAATGTGTTTTGGGTGATCGGATTGCAATCGGCTAGTGCTTGACCAGATGAAGGTACCGGTGTAAATGCACCCAATGCGGACGGATTGTGATCCGATTGGCCAAACCACCTCCGGAGGTGGTAGGGGTGCATTGTGAACACAAGTGTAAATGCAATGCGTTTTCAATCCATAAACAACTATGTGGGGCGGTAGTGACGCCCACAATGTTCGGATTTGGACGGGTGGGGTCAAAAAGTGACTTAGCAGCATTACGAGTAAATTATTAATAACTTACAGAAACATTGCGGTCAAAAGTTCACCTTCCTCCTTCTCTTCCTCTCTCTCTCTCTCAATTACCGTATTGCTTTATTTCTATTATTATTACTGCTACTATTACTGATATTTCTGTTAGCACTCTATTATATCCACCGCTATTGATTATTGTTATTAGTAGTGATGCACCGATAACACTTTTTTTTCAGACCGAGTACAAGTACAAGTACTTACATTTGGGTACTCGCCGATACCGAGTACCGATACGAGTACTTCTCTGTGCCAAAGACTCTCGTTAACAGCCAGCTGGACGGTGTGAGCGACACACGGCAGGCTGGGGAATCCCGCATACGAGGCGGAGCGCCGTGACCGGCCCTTGGTCGGCTTGGAAAAGCTCAAGGCGAAGGTATTTCCCGGGGTCGTGGCCAAAGTGCTCGCTGCGCCCTCTTTGCCCGCCGGGGAGGGACGGGGCCCCCCTGCTCCCGGTGTGACTGTCGACCGTGACGGGGCTCGGCCCACGTAAAAGGCTCCAGGGGTCTGCGGCGTTGTCGGCAACCCGCCCGACCCCGTCTTGAAACACGGACCAAGGACTCTAACGCACGTGCGAGTCAGAGGGTGCGGGCAAAACCCAGTGGCGCAATGAAAGTCAGGGCCGGCGCGCACCAGTATCAGGTCGGGCACACCACTGGCCCGTCTCGCCCGCACCGTCGGGGAGGTGGAGTGTGAGCACGTGCGATAGGACCCAAAAGATGGTGACGAGAGGTTTACGTCACGCTGCCGTGAAGTGGTATCGGTGCCGATTTGCAAGTACGAGTACATGAGCACAGTATCGGACCCAATACCCGATACCGGTATCCCTAGTTATTAGTCCTATTTGTATTACTACTTATAGCTGCTGTGCTATTATTGAGGTTGCTGTGCATCTTCTCTCTCTCTCTCTCTCTCTCTCTCTCTCTCTCTCTCTCTCTTTCTCTCTCTCTCTCTCTCAAAAAAAAGCAAAGCATTTTCAAGTATGCACCTGAAAATAAGCATAATAGGTCCTCTTTAAAGACTTACAACTTCAGTAGAAATCAATGGCTTTGGGTCTGAGTGCTACAGACCTGGCTGGATTAACCCATTAGGGGGCCTTGGAGGAATAATTAGCTTTGGGGACCCTATTTAGAATCCCCACTCAGTTAGCACATGATAACTTGATTACTTACAAATGTATTTAAATAATTATGTAAGAATAAAGGTACAATAACTCGATTTTTGAGACAGGGCCTTAACAAGATTGGATAAAAAAAGCAATGCTGTCACCTTAAGGCCCTTACTCTATACCAGTTAAGTTTATATTATGAGTAACTGGAGAATATTAACGTACACATTTGCAATTAACCAGATGACCATAAACCAATTGGAGCATGGGGCCTTATTTGGACTCCCCCAAGAAAAGAAACTGAATTATACCTGCACTCACCTCATTTGACAGACTTATATGTGTACAGTACATAACAGCAAGCTGTACATTTAACTGTAAAAATATCTACTCATGATGTCTACTCTTGTTTTATTCATGACAAATAAAATATATTTTAAACTCCAAGACAGACCAAGTGTTTATCGGACCAACACAGGACTCAGCATGAGAGTTTATGTTGAAATATGTGTGTGTGTGGAAGAGAGAGAGAGAGAGACAAGCTGGAGGCTAAGCAGTGTGTGTGTGTGTGTGTGTGTGTGCGTGTGTCTGCTCTCTGCTGGTCTGGACAGCCTCTCTGGGTTGAACTCAGAGGGGGCGGGGCCATCGACAGGAGTGGGGAGCTCTGACTAAAAACGTTTCTCTGCTCTTGATGTGGATCAGCAAGCAACATCAGCAGGCCAGATGTGCATGTGTGTGTGTGTGTAGATTTTAGGTGAGGTGGGTTGAACCAAAGGCAGGGGAGGGCTCCTCTGATTGGCTGTCTGTAGATGATGACGCGAGTCAGCGACATGCATTCTGGGCAGAAGATATATATCTCTCCTTTTCTCTACTTACTTGGACTTTTTCCTCTTTCCTTCTTTTTTGCTCTCTCAGTCAGACAAGTACATGCACGCACACACACACACACATACACACACACTCCTCCCCCCTCTTTCTCCTCAGAATGGAAAAAGCAGATTCACCATCAGGTCATACCAAGAAATGGACACAAGCTGGTTTTGGTTTGTGTTCCATTAAAGTCTAAACTGCAATTAAACTTCCTCATGAAGTAATTTCAGCGCTACTGATGTTAAAGGGACTGTTTGTAACTTTTAAGCGTATAAATGTAGCGGATCGGCACACATGCGTGTTCGCATATGCGCGCTCGCGTGTGGCCGGAGCCTCTCCTCCTCTGCCTGCTCTCCTTCACTCAGACAGCGCGCGCGTCCTCGCTGTCTCGCTCCACCTCTAGACGTGAACGCACACTCACTCCATACTGCAGAAGAGTTAGTTTAGCTCTGAGAATATCTAGTGAATGTAGAGTGGACGTTTGTGCAGAAATAAATGCTGCAGCTCCTCCAGACCAACAGAGGTTTTCCGTGTCTTGTGAAGAGACGGGGCTCCTCAACGAGTTACGTTATCGTCTCGTTACCGACCAGGTGCCGGTGTCTTCGGCTGCCGGCTGCGGTCGGGAGGCGATAGCGTAACTCGTTGAGGAGCCCTGCTGCTGAAGCCTGCGCTGAGGCAGGAAAAGCCAACACTAGGATCAGCATTAATTCATGGAGAGACCTTCGTCTGGTCAGCTAACATTACTGCCAAGCAGCTGAAATATAGAGTGATATTGTGCTTTTAGCTGATATCTGACAACTCACTGTTTTGAGCGATGCTCGTTCATGTCTATGTAGAGCGAGCAAGCACGAGCTCGACGCTGACTTTTGTTGATTTCAAGGCCACAGGTGTCGCTGTTAAGCAGCATTTCTGAATCTTACAAATAGTCCCTTTAAATGATTTAAAAAAAAATAAAAAAGTCATCACATACAGATTCAACTTCCTCTCAAAGCTGAATTACAGTAAGTATTTCTAGGCAACTTGGGGCAGTGTGAAACATATATACATATATAAACATATTATAAAGTTTCCTGGTGAATGTGTTAGCAAACAGTTGCCTATTTACACATCCAGTGGACACACAGCAACATTATCATTCATTTAATGTTGGTCACCTGACAACTGTAAGTCCAATATTCACTCTCTTTTAGCTCTTTTAGCTGTTTTGGTCTCCACCAACTCCTGAGAGAATACCAAGCTCTTTCGTTGCTCAATGCTCCACTATGTTCACCAGCTAGTTGCTAACCAGTGTTGGGGGTAACCATAGACTGTATATAAAGATGGACGACATGACAGCTCCTCAAAAGTGAAGCCAAAAACATCTGGATCGCCCCCTGGTGGCTGGCTGCAGTATAGGTCATAAAGCCCGCCCCCTCCATGTTAGCGGATGGGACATGGGCCAAACTAAAAAGTCAAAGTACACATCAATACATTTTTCCCAAAGATGGTCTCTGTCATATTAGGTAGTTCTTATCACACTGATGTATGTTCAAGTGTTCATTTTTCTGATGAGTTTGGTTTTAATTAGTTATTGGATGCTATAAAAAAGGGGGTGAGACGTCATGACTGACAGCTGTGATTGACAGTTTCCAATCACGGCATCTCAGATTGTTCTGTGAAACACACATCTGACAGGGTCAGGTTAGCGTATTGCTGCCTCAATGAAAAGTTTTGCTGAGTTTGTCATTAAAATGAGAAGCATATCTCACATTTACAAGAATCTTTTCACATAATAGCAGGATATTTTTCAAGTTATTATGATATTTTTCTCGTTAGTAGATAAACCAAATTTTTCCTTCTTTAACTTTTCTTGTAATACAAACATATGACTTTCATCTTCTCATTATTTTACATAACAGAGATGAGACAATGATCCATCATCGCCTCTATCATCAGCACCAATGTGCAGTGTCCCAACCTCAGTCTAACACCTGCCTATACCCTTCCTGCCTACGTTTCCTAAGTGCCTAAGTGTGTAGCAAAGTGCTTAAAGGACCTGTATTATAAAAAAAAGTGAGATTTTCATGTTTTTTTTATTATAAAGCAGGTTAAGTCCTATATAAATACTGTGAAAGTATCGAAACGCTCAATCCAAAGGGAAATACACACAGCTCATATTCAGAAACTCTGCATTTGAAACAAGCTGTCAGGATTTCTGTCCATTTGTGATGTCACAAATATACAATATTTAGACCCTTTACACAGATTTAAACGTAAACATTCTAAATGTGTCCCAGTTTATTCCTGGTTACAGTGTATGTGAATGTCACCAGCTGACAGGAAGTACACATGGACCCAAGCTGTTGCCTAGCAACACAATTCCGTCGAAATGCACTAAAACAGAGTATTTAAGACAGAGGGTAAATACAGGCATATTCAGACCGACAGTATGAGGAAAATAACGTTTTTTTTTAACATTACAGCATGTAAACATGTTCTAGTAGAAACACAAAATACAAGTATGAACCTGAAAATGAGCACGATATGGGACCTTTAACCTAAAATATTTGGTGCCAAGTACAAATCCCTCAGCACCGTCTCCCCTCCATCCCCTTAAAAATAGTTGATTTCAAAAGGCAAACAACAGACAAAAAAAGACAATGTGTTTGTCAGTAAAGCAACATGTCCTCCCTCGCTCCTCCTCCTCCTCAGTTCAGATGAGGAAAAGGTTTCAGTCGAGAACCAAAGGGTTAGAGTTACAGTGGAAGCTGACGTATACGCCTCCTCCCTCCCTCCCTCCCTCTCTCCTCCTTTTCTCACAGGGTGTGTCTTTTCACCCCGAGCTAGAGAACTCCCCTGGAATGTGGGATGCAGAAAGACAGCCACATGGGCTTCACACAAGCTTTTAATGTGTTTCTATTGCTGTGGACTCTAATTGACCGTGTGTGTGTGTGTGTGTGTGTGTTTTCATGTGTCAAGGCAGCAAAAAAATTGTCCCACAAGATATTAGTATGCATGTGTGCGTATATGTGTTTATGTCAAATAAATCACCTTAGACCTTTTATTTCTTTATCACACTTTTTAAATATGTTCCCTACTCACAAATCCAAAATAAAGCCCTACAGTAAGCCAACATCTGGAACACTAAAGACAGACTTATTCAAAACAGTGATAGACTCTCTGATTTCCAACCTGCTGAAAACTGTACAGCCAGCCACTAACCACTCATCTAACTGGAAAGATTGAGTCATCATTCCTACAAGATCCCAAAATCATTGGAAGAAGTATTCAGATCCTAAAGTAGCCATACCAAACTGTAAAAAAAAATACTCTGCTACAAGTCCTGCATTCAAAATGTTGCTGAAGTAAAAGTGTGTAAGTATAATTAGCAAAGTGTACTTCAGGTATCAATGCGTTAGAGTGCTACAGGAATGAGTCCTAAAACCCAGAAATGAGCTAGTTTTTTGAATGGGTTTTTAGTTTCGATGCCTGAGATAAGGTCTGTGGTTAACACAAGCTGAAGAGATTTTAACATTTCGTTCTACGACATAAAATACAAATATCCCACTCGTGAGTTTTGAAGCTTCTACGGATCACGCCGACTCGTCCTCCTTTACAGCCTCGTCGTGTGTACTTCGTTTATAGCCTAACATTAGCTTTTTACTTGTCGATTGTTGAGTGGTGTTCATTTGTGAAGATTATCTTGCTGAACAAAACGTGAAAGTATCATAAACGTCTGTTTGCCACAGAGTTTATTTTCTGCAATAATATAAAAACCCAATAGAATAATCCCATTGTCTTTTGTCGAGGGAACCAGGGCGATGCTAACTTCCTGGTTGGCCTACAAAAATCCGTCATCCCTGGAGCGCTCTATGGAACGCAAAATTACTTACAAACCACCATGTCATTCATATACCATTTAGTGAGACGGGGCTGGTTTACATACTCAAAAAAGGGAAAAAGTCCAGAGTGCCGGAAGTTCAAATCAGTATGATGAAGGTGCTCTTTGGTGGGGTACACAAAGGTTAAAAAAAAGGGGGAGTCCAACGCACTCTTCTGGCAAAAAATAAAAGCCTTTATTCAAATGGCTATTTCATGATGGAATGCTAAAAACAATGCTGGTACATGTAAGATTGGGTAACAAGCCACGCGTAGCGGCACTAACAGCCTTCTTCAGGGTGGAACCCTCAGCACACAGCTTTCCCTTTTGTGAGTACACAGATAATTGATGATTGCAAACACCTGCGCAAGAGGCCAATAAACTCTCAGGTGACAAGTGCAAAATGTGGTCACTAGGTGGCTCTACAGGATGTCAAGAAAGCAGAGAAAATAATGAAAATAAAATAAGAAAACATACATATACAGATAACAAGACAGAGAAAAGTAAATAAGTAATAATATATATCCATTTATGGCAACAGTACCACATGAATAAGAGCCACTACAATAATGGACTAAAATCAGTTTCTTCATTTAGTCCTGGATATGTTGTTGCTGTTTTATTTACTGTTGGGTCATAAAAGCTAAAACTCCGAGTGCCATTCTAGTTCTTATAGTAACTAGGGGTCAGGGATCTTCTTGTACAATATTAGATAATTTTTACCTTTTTACTTAAATGAAAACACCTGAGAAGTTAAGAATTACAATCTGTCTTTGGTGGAATTGCTAACAACTCTTAAGTCCCTTTCAGACATGCAGTCTGTCCCTGAAATGTTCAGGAGCATTTCCTGCATGGGGTCATGTGTGAATGGGAGCAGGGATCGATATTTAGGGAAAATCACCGCCAATTTCCCGCCTCGAGACCTCGTAACATATCAGGGAAGATGCTGGTATGGCTGTGTTGTGAATGGAAGCCACTGCAGGGACGAGCTCGAAAAGGGTTACGTCGGTCTGACAGAAGATGCTTTCAGGTGGAGTGAGTGACCCAATCATAAGTATTTGAATCAGCAACTTGTTTACGGTTTGCCAATG
Source organism: Sebastes umbrosus (assembly GCF_015220745.1). Taxonomy (NCBI): domain Eukaryota; kingdom Metazoa; phylum Chordata; class Actinopteri; order Perciformes; family Sebastidae; genus Sebastes; species Sebastes umbrosus. The sequence continues at coordinate 2,232,378 of NC_051282.1, read as the reverse complement.
CTTTCATGGATGATTTGACTTGTCTCGCTAAGTTGTTGAATACTGAATACATTATTACATTATAAGAACATTAGCACCGGACAAACAGCCCCTCACTAACACCTCTCTCTCTCCCTCTCTCTCTCTCTCTCTCTCTCTTATTACCTCTATGTCTCTCTGTCAGTCAACCTGCCTGTGCCTGCCTCCAGCATACCTCAGGTTCCAGCTCATTTCTTCAAGGAGTTTCCCCCTCTCTCTCCCTTCCTCTTTTTCTCTGCTTCTCTGAGCTTTTTTTCGTCCCTGTAGGTGTTTCTTTTTCTTTACAACACCTCTCCTGGCTTCATTCAATTCAAATTACACTACTAAAACGCTACAGCTCTCAGTTTAAATTTATGTTAATTCAAACTTGCCTAGAGGTCAGGATTACTCTATGACCACCCAAGCTTTAAAAAAAAAGAACACACACCTGTAGGCCCATTAAGTTGCACTGATCTGACCTCTGCCTATGCAAACACATAGAGACAAGCCTAGACAGGCATGCTGCTGTGGATAGAGGATTACACACATGAACATATTTGTGCAGGACAGCCGGCCACAGAAAAGAATTACGGGTGTCAATCGATAAAAATACTTAATCAGGATTAATCTTATTTTTTATCTGTTCAAAATGTACCTTAAAGAGAGATTCGTCAAGTATTTAATACTCTTATCAACATGGGAGTGACAAATAAGCTTTCTTTATGGAAATGTATATATATATATATATATAGAATATATCTATTAACAACACAAAGAAACCCTCACAGGTACTGCATTTAGCATAAAACAATATGCTTCAATCATAACATGGCAAACTGCAGCCCAACAGGCAACAACAGCTGTCAGTGTGTCAGTGTGCTGACTTGACTATGACTTGCCCCAAACTGCATGTGATTATCATAAAGTGGGCATGTCTGTAAAGGGGAGACTCATGGGTACCTATAGAACACATTTACATTCACTGATCTGGAGGTCAGAGGTCAAGGGACCCCTTTGAAAATGGCCATGACAGTTCTTCCTGGCCAAAATGTAGCGCAAGTTAGGAGCGTCCTTTGCGACAAGCTAGTATGACATGTTTGGTACCGATGGATTCATCAGGTCTTTTAGTTTCATATGCCAGTATCTTCACTCTGGCTTAGACCTAGAAATAAGTTGCGTTAAAGAAATGAATGGAAATTATTATTATTTTTTTCATTTTAGCCTTTATTGATGTGAGTGAATACGGACAGGCAACATGTGGAGACGGCTAGCCCTCGGTTGGAATCAAACTGGTTACATTACAATAACATTATGTGTATTAAAGACTAAACTACAAGGACACCCTGCCCTAACAAATGCTACATCTTTGTACATTTGTATTGTATTTTTTTGTATTATTTTATTTTCCAACATATTGTTCAAAAAAAAAAAAGCGTGCGCCTTGAAGGCTTCTATATTTTGTTCTAATGACATTATAAAAAAAGAGTATACAGAAAGAATGCATGGTAAACATGTAAAAGGCCTTAGAAAGCAGTAAATGATGAGTATCATCAAAAATCTTATCTCTATACAACACAGTCTCAAGGCAGTTTGTGAAATACTCATGAAATTTAGTCTATTTGATTTGTGTACTTACACAGGAATATCCCTTTTTTTTGGTGACGCTCAGCACGACTTTCAACAACGTATATTTTGTGCTTTTTCCTTTTAATGTCCAGTAACAAGTGACACACGTATTAATTTTCGCTACAGTCTTTTCAAATAAAACTACTCAATTAGGTTTAGGAATAGATTGACTTGGTAAGGCTTAGGCAACAAACTACACTGCTCAAAACTCTGCGCCAATGGCAGACCTGCCAAATTCTGGTGTTCTCTGGCGAATGCCAATCGAGCTGCACGGTGCTGCTGGGTCGATGCCCTTCTACAGCCCTGTCCAGCCCTCCTTGTGTAACGGCCGGTCTCCTGGTATCTCCTCCGTGCTCTTGAGACTGTGCTGGGAGACACAGCAAACCTTCTTGCGACCGCACATATGGATGTGCCATCCTGGAGGAGCTGGACTACCTGTGCAACCTGATTGGGCTGCAGGTACCCGCCTCATGCTACAAGCAGTGACAAGGACACTAGCAGAACACAGAACTAGAGAAGAACCAGTCAAGAAGGATGAGGAGAGAGCAGCTGTCTGTGGCCACCACATGCAGAACCATTCCCTGTCTGGGGGTTGTCTCACTGTTGCCTCTCCATTTACCTGTTGTCACTTTCATTTGCACCAAAGCAGCTGAAAGTGATTCACAATCACTTGAGCTTCCTAAATGGACAGATTGATATCCCTGAAGTTTAACTGATGACGGTGTTACACTGTGATAATTAAGTGTTCCTTAATTTTTTTGAGCAGTGTATTTAGTTAGGCTTAGGAAAAGATCGACTTAGTTAGGTTTAGGCAACAAAACTACTTAGTGAGGTTTAGGAAAAGATCGCGGTTTGGGTTAAAATAACTCCAGAAGTGCCATAACTTAAGTATGGAAGTTACGTGACAAATAAATCAACTTTGACTGGTCTCACACGGGACATGAACACAATCTCCTGGTCAAAAGTCCTGTGTTTTTGACCCATCCATCCACCCGACCTCCTCCCTGCGTAGCGTTTACCGCTCTTTATACTCCCCGGTTCACAATTACATAGAAATTTATTGATTTGGTACTGACCATCACGGAAAAAATGTGACATTGGTGTCTATGTTCACAAATCAATACATTCAATTTCGTGAGTATTTCACAAACTGCTGTGTGACTGGGCTTGGTTATTTGACCCACCCATCGCCCCAGACCGCCACCTCTGCACCGCCACAACATATTGTTTTAAAAGCATGCATCATTAAGGTTTCTATATTTTTTTGTAAAGACATTATAAAAAAAGAGAATACAGAAAAAAAAACATAGTAAATGTTCAGGTGACTGATTGGCGAAGGCTGGAGTCTAGAGACACTCGGACATCGGACATGAGGTAACCAGAATTACGGACGGTGAGCCAGATATTTCAGATTGCAGATTGAGCTCATCTGTGTCTAGTTGTCACTAACAGCACATGGAACACTTTTTAACATCGCAGCCCCCAAAACTGCCTGCGATTTTAACCTACATTCATGTCCATCATACATTGTCACCTTGAGCTCATCATTGGGGTACACGATGTCAGGAAGAGAAGTATCCCGCCGCCGCATAAGAAGCATATTTGGAGTGACGGGAGGAGGACAACCATGGAGGTGAGACCCCACTAGAGGATGACCACGGAGGCGGGACCCCTCTGGAGGACGACCACGGAGGCGGGACCCCATTGGAGGATGAACACGGAGGCGGGACCCCATTGGAGGATGAACACGGAGGCAGGACCCCACTGGAGGACGACCATGGAGGTGGGACCCCATTGGAGGATGACCACGGAGGCGGGATCCCATTGGAGGATGACCACGGAGGCGGGACCCCTCTGGAGGATGACCACGGAGGCGAGACCCCAATGGAGGATGACCACGGAGGCGAGACCCCAATGGAGGACAACTTTGGAGGCGGGACCTCACTGGAGGATGACCTCGGAGGCAGGACCCCTCTGGAGGAAGGACATGGAGTCTTGAGGCTAGGGAGGGCAGCCAGTGACTGAAGACCCGGCTGTAGGTTGGTCCAGTGGTGATCCGAACAGGAACTTGGGGCCGCCGCGGCAGAACAAGAACTTGGGCTTGGGGCCACTGCGACCGGACAGGGACAGGGACAGGTGTTGGCCAGGGCCCCGACTCAGGAACTGGCTTGAAGTCAGCCAGAAAGACCGACTGGGGGGGGTATCTACGGGTCACCTCCGAAAGGGAGGGGGGGCATAGGGTTTTGCATTAGACCTGGAATGATGGTTTTGTATATGTACCTGTGTATGGGGGGAGGAGGATGTATAAAAGGGGTAAAATGAATGATATGTAACATTTTCTATATACCTTCTCAATAAAAAATGAATTGATCACAAAAAAGAAACCAGTAAATATTGAATATCATCCAAACTCATATCTCTGCAATTCATTCTCGTCATGTCTTATATTAACCGTCTTCCTTACATGAAGCTTGAGCATTCATCATGAATGAACATACTGCTTTTTAAGATTTTGCATAAAAAATAGCAAACAATTTAGCATTTTGAATGGTTCTCCTGCTGAGATATCAAACTCCCCAGACCAGATCATCTGGAACTGGTTGCTTCCTGTTCCTATTTGGAGCTTCATTTAGTTGTACTCTCATCCATATTTGTGGAGCAAATCACCCGAGGAACATTTTTTTACAGGAGGTTTGAAACATTTTTGTTCTCCTTGCTTTTTAATGTCATAGGCTTTACTTCTTGTTCTTGCTTTGTATATGCATGAATGTTAGTTTCTTACAAAATAATGTCTTTTATAACGCACAGTTTGTCTCACTTTGTGAACTGTGCTCTATAAATAGACTGCATAATTACAAGCCACATACTGCTACACGGTTGTGTCTTCTATCGTTTGGACCTTTAAAGTCAAGTGATATTGTCTCTGAGTGGGTGTATCTTTAAGGTTTTGCAGCTGGATCTCTCTCTCAATCAATCCCAATGTGAAGCTCCCTCTAGTGGATTATTGCTTATACCCATTGGTTATACACGTGTACTGTTTTTTCTCCAGTCGGGAGGCAGAAAGCAGCATAGTTGGCAAACTAGCCGTGCATTATGGCAGCTGTCAGCATGACGCGGGCCAGACTCTGACCAATCAGGTCGCTTGGCTGAGATCGACCGTGTTTAACTGGTGTGTTGTTGACCATCTAAACCCATCCAACAACCAGACCAGCCTCGTGTAATTCTATGTTGCAGTAATCACACACACAGGGAAGTCTACTTTCAGTATCGTGGTTTTCCGCACATGGCTGAGTTTTAACTCTTAACTCCGTCTTTCTAGCTTTCTTCTACATCCAAACCAAATGTATACACTCGCACACACGCACGCACGCGCACGCACACACGCACACACACACACACAGACAGGGTGGCCGTTATTTCTGAGTTCCTTTTTCAGGATCACATAGATTTTACTCTCTTTTCCCATTTCACAAGAGTGTGAACCGTTAATTTTACCAAACCTATTCATGCTCTAATTGATACAGTACAGCATTATGAATAATTAGGAATTTGGTAAGCAGCAGATTGTCCCACAAAATCCATGTTCAGTAACTTGTGCAAAAATTACAAATTCAAATGGTGGGAGATAACCCGTATGCTCATACTGCTGCCGCTACTAAACCACTAGACGCTGTTTCAGAGCCATTCCATTCATTACACAGGATAGCTATATCACACTCACTACTGAGTTATATGAAAAATGTCGGATGGTCATCACTGACCTTGTCACCAGATCACAGGATTCGGGGCAGAGGCAGGGAGGTGGCCAGAGGTGGGACAGGCCCAATCCAGAGACAGGAGATAAGAAATAGGTAGTTGGCTTATTAGTATCAGAACCTCTGCATTAAGTGACTTTTAACAGACACAGAATGATGACAAACAGAAAAAAAACAATCACGAGAAACAAAACAACTACAAAGAAACATAAAACAACCACAAAGAGATGCAAAACAACTACAAAGAGACAGAAAATGATTACAAAGAGATGCAAAATGACTACAAAGAGAAACAAAACGACTACAAAAAGACATAAAAACAACTACAAAGAGAAATTAAAAAATCACGAGTAAAAAATTACTAGAAAGACACATAAAACAACTACAAAATGATGCAAAATGACTAAATAGAGAAACAAAACAATCACAACGAGAAACAAAATGACTACAAAGAGACATAAAACGACTACAAAGTAATGCAAAATGACTACAAAGACACATAAAACAACAACAAAAGGATGCAAAATCGCTACAAAGACACATAAAATGACTCAAAATTAATGCAAAATAACTACAAAGAGAAACAAAACAATCACAATGAGAAACAAAACGACTACAAAGTGATGCAAAATAACTACAAAGTGACACAAAACAATCACAAGAATCAAAACAACTAAAAAGACACAAATCGACTACAAAGATGCAAAAATGACTACAAAGAGAAACAAAATGACTACAAAGACATAAAACTACTAGAGAGATATAAAATGACTACAAAGAGACACAAAACGATCACCAAAGAGAAACAAAACAACTAGACTAGCCGCGTTTCCGCTCACGATATTTTTAAAAATCAAAACAACTACATATAGACACAAGACAACTACATATAGACACAAAACAACTACACAGACAAAAAACTACTACACAGACAAAAAAACAACTACATAGAGACACAAAACAACTACATAGAGACACAAGACAACTACACAGAGACACAAAACAACTACATAGAGACACAAAACAACTACATAGAGACACAAGACAACTACACAGAGACACAAAACAACTACATAGAGACACAAAACAACTACATAGAGACACAAGACAACTACACAGAGACACAAAACAACTACATAGAGACACAAAAACAACTACATAGAGACACAAGACAAACTACATATAGACACAAAACAACTACACAGAGACACAAAACAACTACATAGAGACACAAAACAACTACATAGAGACACAAAACAACTACACAGAGACACAAAACAACTACACAGACACAAAACAACTACATAGAGACACAAAACAACTACATAGAGACACAAGACAACCAGATAAAGACACAAAACAACTACAAAGAGACACAAATCAACTACACAGAGACACAAGACAACTACATAGACAAAAAAAAACTACATAGAGACACAAAATTACCACAAAGAGACACAAGACAACTACATAGAGACACAAAATGACCACAAAGAGACACAAGACAACTACATAGAGACACAAAACAACTACAAAGAGACACAAGACAACTACATAGAGACACAAAACAACTACACAGAGACACAAAATGACCACAAAGAGACATTTTGAGTGTCTTTCAGTCTGATTGTCTTGTGTTCCTATGTAGAAGTGCGGTGCCCATCATTTGTCCATGGCCGTTGGCAATTTGGAGTTACAGAGTATGTCATATTAGAATATTTAAAATTGTTTCATTTGTCATTCATTTATTGCACTCAACAATGTCATTATTAAAAGCCAGGGCTTTAAATGTGAGTCACATTTTTACTCATTTATCAAATGTGCCCCCCCCCCTTGAAAAGTGTGCCCCAGTCTAGCCCCTTTCAAAACTTTCTAAACCCGCCCCTGCATTGTATGCAGACACACATCACAGAAAACACACACATTCCCTCTCCTCATGGTAACACGTGGGGGTTAAAGGTTAATTCCAGTGTTTTCCGCAGTGATCTGAGTGGATTTCATTGATCCTTGCAGGTAAACAGAGAGGCGGTATCTCAAAGCTCTAGGTGATCTTCATGGAGGAGATAGCAGTCTGAACCAGGAGAAGTGTGTCTCATCCCACTGATGGAGGATTTGCTGAAGCATCATAGCATCCCCTGGGCGGCCATGTTGGAAGGTTACAGGTTCCAGCACAGCTGCCCCTGAAAAAAAGTCACACTGCTCTGACACAAAGAAAGATGATAATGTAGGATCAATTTATATTTGCATAATGCTGACAAAACGATTAAATGTGCCATGGAATATTTATAAAACTATACTTAACAAATCACATATATAGAGTTAAATATTATATCACAGCATTTCTTGCAAATGAAACAGTGAGTGAAATACTTATATAACATAACTAACCTTAACCCTTTTCTGAATCACTGAAGGTCAGTTGCAATCTCTTTGTGTTGCAGTTCAGTAAAAAAAGAAATCCAGAAAACTCATATGAACTTTACCGTTCTAATTATACAGCCCAGTCGCACAGCAGTTCATGAAATGTAATGTATTGATTCATGTACATGGACACGAATTTCACATTTTCTTCGTGATTGTCAGCACTGGTTCTCAAACTTTTTTCACCAAGTACCACCTCAGAAAATATTTGGCTCTCCAAGTACCACCATTATGACCGATATTAAAATACAGTAGCGTAGGGTTACCCTATATGCCTGACTTAAACTCTCACATAACTCTACTACACAAGGGGCAGCCTCTCACACTACGCTGCACCATATGAGGAACATCTGCAATGTGCAATAACACTGTTCAATATTGTGATGACGATGTGACTTGTGATAAATAAACAAATATTGAAGTGTACAATATTAGCTATACATATACATATACATATACTGTATTTAATATATAACTAGGCTAAATGTTGTTTCTAGAGCAGCAACAGTAAAGTTTACAACATTAAAGTCACCATATCAACTCCTTAATATCTCACTGGAAACAATCTAACATGTTAATAAATAAATCATATTCCTGACATGAAAATACTAAGTGAAGTTTATAAAGACTGAAGAACACAGACATCAGTCAGTATCAGTCTTCATCTGTCCTCTCTCCTCTGTCCTCCTGTCCTCTCTCCTCTGTCCTCCTGTCCTGCTCCCTCTGTCCTCTGTCCTCTGCTGCAGTAACATTAGGGCTGATAGAGTGAAGAGGAGCTGTTTTGTTTCAGCTGATGAGTTTAATAGTCAGAAATGTGACAAACTAACCTAACAGTGAGACTAGACAGCCTACTGCAGCTTTAGTTTCAGCTGGTGTAGCCGAGGGTTTATGATACCTTATGAGGATAATAAATGAATAACACAGAGGCTCAGTCTGCAGCGCAATCACCGCTTCACGTCTTCCGGTCCTTCACAATAAACTCCCCGGACACCAACACTGGATCGCTGCTGACCAGGGAACTAAAGTCAGTCACAACTCAACTAAATAACTTGCACGTCATTCCAGTTCGCTGTTAGCCGCCGAGCTAACGCGCTGTGCAGATTGAAGCGTCGCTTTCCTTTAACAGTTTCATCATGTTCATGCTTGTTGAACAGGTGTAATGATAACGTGTCTTGGCTTTACACTTGCAAAGTTGTATTGAACTTACAGTAAGGAGTAGTTGTATCTGTCTCCACCTCCTCTCTGATCAGCTGTTCACAGATGACTGACTGTGTGTTGATGTGAGTGGAGAGCTCTGACACAGCGGAGAGACAGAGGAGAAGATGAAGTGTTAACTATCACTAAATATTATGACTGTTCTGATTCATCGCGTTTCAGGACAGCCTTTTGCGATGTGTTCATCGCGCATGTTCATATGATGACGATGAAAATACGATTTATGGGTCAGCCCCTATTTCTTATTCATTTTAAAAAAATATTTCAGAGATTCCTCCACATACCACTAAAAAGATCTACCATCAATGGTACGCGTACCACAGTTTGAGAACCACTGTTCTAGAACACTGTCCAGCACATATTTCAGAATAATAGCCCTGTGTTAACAAATGAAGGAATTTTGTCCACAGAAAAAACGCTTGAGGGCTTTTATTTTGAAATGAAAGCACGAAGTGTTGATTTAAAATTAAGTCTTAACTTTTTTTTCATCTCCGTAACATATTCTACAGATAGATATAGGAACTGTAGTAATCTTGCTGGTATAATGTTAATATACAGTCAATAGATCACTTTCACTCTCTGTTGCTGCTGTGAGACGCGGGCGGCATGCATCATAAATAGGCGAGACCTCTATTCTCTAGAAGAGACGCAGCTGAGACGGGCAGTGTGGCTGCTCTAACCTGTTAACACGGACGCCGAAATAAAAAGAGCAGGTAACGCAAGCTGCCAACGCGCTCCTGATGTTCCTGGTGTGTCCCGGGCTGTAAAAGAATAAAAATGTTGCTAGCAGCAAGGTTAAAACCCTGTAAAAAAAGGTCCCAAATCCAGTCCAGTCCAATCCAGCGGCTCCTCCTGTGTCTGCATCGCGGTTGCTCCCGTACTCCTTCCTCGCCGTCTGCCCGTCTTGGCAGCCCCGTTGAATCAGTGGAAGAAACAGAGACAGCAGGACCATCAGTGTATGCTCCACTGCTAAGCCATCACTGACCCCACTTACGGGTCTTCTTGTTCTGCCCCACTGTGTCCGCCACTCAAATGTGCCAAAGAGTACTCACGGTTTTCCAGGGCAGCAGAACAAAAACTGCCGACCCCTAGGCCTGAGTGAAACGGCGTTGGCGGACACTGGCTGCTGCATTTAGTCCCACCGCAACTCTCTGTCAGTTGGCTGGTAGCTGGTACCTTGGTGGATGTCGGGAGATACGTTCTGCAGCACGCTGTCGCTGTACTGCTTCCTCGAATAATAAACCCGCCCGCTGTGAGCCGCCCCCTGCTTTTCTCCTCTACTTCTGTATCACATTCTGACTAATTGCGTGCGGCATCGCCACACCTGTCGCTCATTCTGTGATTAGTCGCTGTGATTGGAGGTGTGGCTGTCCCAGGGTCGTTGCAATTCAGTTTATGCAACTCTAATAAAAACACACTTCAAAGCATGCATTAAAAGCAAACTGTAAAATAGGTGTTTGGTTTACTGGATACCAAACTTGTGACCTCAGTGAGTTGAATGAATGAACCCTTAGCTGATGGTTCCATTAATGTTATTTACAATCTCCACAGGTTGTCCGGTAAGAACAGGTAGATGGTGATGGGTCAATAATCCAGGTCACACACACTCTCTTTGAGATGCCACTCATTTATTGTAGATGGTTTATAAAATCCTTGTGTGAACATGTGTGTGTATAGTGGTTACTGAAATACAGAAAATAAATAGGAAACGTGCAGGCATTAGTAATAAGTAGTACTGATAAATAAACAGTATGGTATGAAATACACATGCAAGCATACTTCAATGCAAAGCTAAACAGTTTATACATGAATAAAATAAGGAGAACACAGCCTTCATAACTGTAAGGGAGCATCAACAAATAGCAAACTCAGGCTCTCATTCAGTGCAATGGGCATAGTGCACACAGAGGGTGATCTGAGGAATTGTACGATGGTCCCTTAATGGCGGCCACGTATGCGGGTTCACTGCGCTGCTCTAACTCATACAATTGCTGACACAGAAATACACAACTAATTAACATCAACAACATCGTCGGGGATCATATACAGTACAATAACTATCATATTGCATAAATCGACAATGTGTAAATTGGCGTGATATGTCCGTCAAACTCTTACAGAAAACACGAGCACGAGCATTATACATGAGACTTTGTAATTACTATAGAGATGCAGACACTGAACAACAGGCCAGGTGTTCTCAACCTCTTGTAACTTGAGGCCCACATCGTCTGATTGTTTAAATAATTCCGAGGACCACTTTCCGAAATAAATGACAAACTTGGCTATAAATATGTGTTATGCCACCGTCAGGTGTAATGACCCACATCAATATTCAGCTTACCCTCACCCACCACTACCTGCCATTATGAATCCAAACTATTCAGGGTCATATTTCCTCACCACACGCTTTGGAGCCTTGACTGGTGCAAGGTTGTCTCCAACATCACTTTTTGTTTAAAAAAAACCTCCTTTTGGGTCACTGCATCCGAGACATATATGTCTGTAAAGGGGAGGCTAGTGGGTCCCCATAGAACCCATTTTTATTCACATATCTGGAGGTCAGAGTTCAAGGGACCCCTGTGAAAATGGCCATGACAGTTTTTCCTCCTCAAAATTTAGCGTAACCTTGAAGTGTTATTTAGCCTCCTTCCCGTAAAGCTGGCATGGCATGGTTGGGACCAATGGATTCCTTAGGGTTTTCAGTTTCATCATATCATTCCAGTATCCTTCCTCTAGCTTTAAAACCAGCCCACTACAACCTCTGAAAAAACAGAATAGTGGCCGTCGGATTTTAAAGAGGTTAATTAACCATTTGTCAGGCCCAGTGGTTGAGAATACCTGCAATAGGCTACTATAATAAATACTCACATTCTAATGGACGCACAGGAAAAACCATATCAATAATAAAGGGAAAAAAGAGTCCAGAAAACTGAAGCAGTGATGAAGACTTCTTTAGTTCGGGCCAAAAAGTTGCAACACTGAATGCCGAGCTGAGTTGGAGGACAGATGAGGCTTGTGATCGGTGCAGAAGGTGATTGGAATCACAGCACTCTCTGATCATGTGAAGTCCATGCGCCAAGCCACAGACTATAGGACTGTGCATGTGAACAGTGCATGGGCTGGTGAGGGGGATGCTGGGGTTAAGCTGCTGCAGAATAAGTGACCTTCTGAACACAAACCAATCAATTTAAAAGAAGTAGGCAAACCTACAACACAACAATAGACATGCGAGGATAACACGTGTACACACCTAAGCCTAACCAAGTTAATCTATTCCTAAACCTCACTAAGTAGTTTTATTTGGAAAAGACTGGAGCGGAAATTGACACGTACGTCATGTGTTGCTGGATATTTGTAGAAAAAAGCACAAAAAAAAACGTTTGTATAAGTCGTGCTAAGCGTCACGAAAAAAAGGGAAATTCGTGTCTATATACACGAATCAAATCGATTACATTTTTTGACTGTGTTGTAACTATGACCATTTTCTCAATATTTAAAGGTCCTATATTGTAAAAAGTGAGATTTTCATGTATTTTATAATTATAAAGCAGGTTTAAGTGCTATATAAATACTGGTAAACTATCAAAAACGCTCCATATACAGAGAAATACACACCGCTCGTATTCAGAAATTGTGCGTTTGAAACAAACCGTTAGGATTTCTGTCCATTTGTGATGTCACAAATATTCAATATTTAGACCATTACACAGTTTTAAATTTAAACATTCTAAATATGTCCCAGTTTATTTCCGGTTGCAGTGTATGTAAATAACATCAGCTGACAATAAGTAAACATTGACCCAAACTGTTGCCTTGCAACGCAATTCTGTTGAAATGCACTAAAACGGAGTGTTCCAGACAGAGGAAAAATACAGGTATATTCAGGCAGACAGTATGAAGAAAATAAAATGTTTTTTGAACATTACAGCATGCAAACATGTTCTAGAAGAAACACAAAATACAAGTATGACCTGAAAATGAGCGTAATATGGGACCTTAAAGATGATATTATATATATTTGTATGTTATATTTTACTCTGATTACAGTTATAGAAAAAAGGAATAAGCTAAGTTCACACACAGATTTTTTTTAACTATTGAAAAAAGTTAATTTTCCTTCCACTATTCCACTATATGTATACACTAAGAATGAGAGTCATTGGAGAAGATGTGTTTATGGCTTCTTGGAACAGAGAAAGTTTCCTTCTCAACTTGCAGTCCCTTGTATCGTAGAGTGTGGTCCCATTCTTCACCAGGACGCCACAGGACCTCAGAGTCTGGCAACTTTTAATATCCCCGTACTCCACTTCCTCTTCCCTCCACTCACCCACAGCCCTCACCAGCCAGGTAACGCAGGCCCGTCCACACCTACATGTACCAACATTTAACAGAGAGATGTAATAAACCAAGGAGTATAGCCGCTCAAAAACCAGCCCGTTCCCAAAGCGTATAAATGCCACCATAATAGGAAAGGCGTGGTAGCGTGCAATAAGTACTCCTTTCTTGATTTCCCCGCGTCATTTGTACGCCATGTATCCTGTACCGACTGCAATGTAACGCATCCGTGTATAAAAGCTATAGTAAGAGTTAGTGACATAGTTTAAAAATCAAGAAAGACCGCTTATGGTGGACGCGTGGAGAGGTGGATTGGTCCAACGAACACTGGTTAACCGGTGTTTTGTTTTGTAAGTTACGTCAGTGAACGATTAGGCTGAGAGTAAGCGGGGGAATGTTGGCGAGATGCGAGGGGTTACCAGCGGTAAAATGGCGTCTCTCTCCTCTCCTGTGATGTCCCGACAACTTGTAGGCCTTACCGCAGTACAAGAAGGTCCGGGGACCTGGTCGAACAAATTCGCCCAGTGTCGAATAACTCCGAGCGGGAGTTTGTGCAGTCAATACAGAAAAAGGCGTCACAAAAGGGCCACTTCGGCGTGTCCCTGCACCAGGCACCGGACACAACGGGTGTGGGAGTTCCCTCCTTGTCGTGCAAGAACCCGCAGTCAAAACACCGCTTAAACTCTTCTTATCCATGCTAGCATAAATCTTCAACAAGCTAATGTAGCTAACTCGCTTGCTGTTGGTCAAGGGCCTGCTTCCCAGCGGTGAGCTGAATAAGCAAGAGGACGTTGTACAGTCTGTGATGGTATTTACGCTGAGCAGGCTCAAGCCTGGAGCACACAGGCCGCTTCATGCTCGCGTGACGGCAACGTCGCGTGTTGTTTTTATTTCGGCGTCCATGTTAACAGGTTAGAGTGGACACACTGCCCGCATGAGACGCGCGTCAGACGCGCGTCTATTTTATAGAATAGAAGGCTCGCCTATTTTACACGCGAGCCGCTTACCTCTCGGCTGCGTCTCCCAGCAGCAACAGACAGTGAAGGTGATCTATTGACAGTATATGAACATCATACCAGCAAGATTACTACAGTTCCATGTCTAGACATCTGTAGAATATGTCAACTGACCATCAATATTTTACACTTCCTATCTAGATTTCAAAATAAAAGTGCTCTAGCGTTTTTAGTGCACAGAATCATGCCTTGTTAACACATGCTTTTATTCTGAAATACTCTAAAATAAAGCAGTTGGTGTACTTGCAGGTTTTCCATCAAGTTAATATAGTACAGGCTTTAATTTTGTAAACACTGTAGTAGTCATAGCCGAAAACCCTACATATGCTATAAATATAATAGACTGGGGTTAATAGGTTATAAGAACATCAGGTGATGGCAGCTATTTTTCTGATGCGCTCTCTCTCTCTCTCTCTCTCTCTCTCTCTCTCTCTCAACAAACCACGTACTTTATTGTTCTTGTCTTTTAGAGGTGTTACTTAATTTTTTTTAAGATATTTAATAATAATTTTCGTTTCTAAAGGTTAACAAATAACGAAACTGTTTATTTTGCTTTGTTTTATAATAATAAAAAAAAACCCACTTTACTTATATTTACTCTGGTCTTTATTAATGCAGGTCCATAAATTGAATATAGTTATAATTACCTCAGTGTGACGGCAAGCCGCTGTTTTGGTTCAATGGCAGCCCTGTAAGGTGTTGTCTGCCTGGTCAGGTCAGCTCCAATCAATGAAAGTAAATTGTCCATTTTGTTGTGTATTCAGTGACTGTTTAACCACTAGATGGCGATGTAGAGCACATGACATTGTACTGCATGTTTAAAAGGAGTTTGAGAGAAGAAGAGAAGCAGAAAAGTTCAGAGTTAAGTCCATGCAAGTGTCTCGCTCTCTTTCTTTGTTTGGATTACTTGGGCTACAACAAATTGGCGACGAGGATGGTGAATATTGGCGTGCCTCTCCCCGCATTGTTTCTTCCATGCACGGGACAACCTGCAATCCCGTTTGATATGTGGATGAAAATGTTCGACAATTATCTGCTTGCCATTCACGTGAGAGGGGAACGACTGGCCCCGATACGAGGAAACGTGCAATCCTCCTACACTGCCATGGGCACTGAAGGCCAGCGTATATGTTTATACACTCACAGATGCAGGTACGACTTATGATTCAGCAGTTGCTGCACTGCGTGCACACTTCAGCCTGCAATTAACGTCGTGGTGGAACGACACAAGTTCAGACAAAGAGTGCAGAGATCGCATGAACTGTAACGGAGTACGCTGGCGCGCTGCGCGAGCTTGCACTAACATGCGGGTTTGCTGGACAAACAGATTGAAATGATCTGTGACCAGCTCATTGAACATGCTAGCTGCTCAAGAATACGTGAGAGACTATTAGTGGCAAACGGATGAAAATCTCACTCTGGATAAAGCAGTTAGGATGGCGTGCCAGGTGGAAGCGGCTATCGGGCACGCGCAAACTCTTTCTTCGGAGCCTCAAGCGCCTGTACACGTAGGGTAAAAGTGAAGCCAAAATACCCATTCAAGAACAAAGAAAGGAGTAATTTCTCTGCTGAGGCCTGCAACAGCGCCAAAACAGGAATCGAAGCTGTTTTAGATGTGGATCAGCAGCTCACCTTGCCAACGCTCCAAACTGCCCTGCACGGAGAATAACTTGCCTGAAACTGCAATAGGATGGGACATTTCGCCCGTGTATGTAAGTCAAAGTCCAACACAGCCAAGGTTGGAGAAGTGGTTGTCCTGGAAATAAATACAGTGCGCATGATACAAGGGGGACAATCAGATGACAAAATTACATGTGCTGTTACCATAAATAATGCAAAGTCTACGTCCTGCCCTGTGAACCTAGTGGTGGATACAGGCTCAGCTGTGTCCATCATTCCCGAGTGCCTCTACAGAGAGCACTTCAGTGGTGTGCTGCTGGATGAGCCACCTAAAAGGTTAGTGACTTACACCAAATCTGATGTTCCAGTGCTAGTTGCCTGTCAGCTACAGTGCAGCATGCAAACATTAAAGTGTCAGCTAAACATATATGTTGTGAAGACAGGCACAGCATTGTTGGGAATGGACTTATTCAGAGCATGAAGACTTTCTATGTGACAATAATGCTGTGCTCTCAACTGCGGCTCCAGTGGCAGAGATCGAAGAGATCAATACTGGACCAGTAGATGGCGAGAAACTGGGTCTTGCACAGGTTTTCATCACCGTGTCAAAGTCAGGGAAGGTGTACAGCCTGTTCAACAAAAGCTGCGGAGGCTTCTGCTCTCCTTAAACAAGCTGTATCTGCTGAGCTGGAAAGACTTCTAGAAATGGATGAATAGAGAGGATTGAGGCATCCCCGTGGGTCTCACCCATCGTGGTGACACTACGAAAGAATGGTGCAGTTAGATGTGTGTGGACTTACGTGAGCCAAACAAGGCTGTAGTGATGGACAGTCACCCACTGCCCCATATGGATGACCTTTCTCTGAAATGCGTGGAGCCACTGTATTCTCCACCATCGATTTGGCGAACAGCCTATCATCAAGTGCTACTAGCAGAAGAAAGCCGGGACATGACTGCGTTCATAACGCATGATGGGCTCTTTCGGTTCCGCCGGGTTCCGTATGGACTATGCTCAGCCCCAAGTGCGTTTTCTAAGATGATGTCCCTGGTGCTGAAAGACCTCAAGGGGGTCCAGAACTATCTGGATGATGTCATAGTCTATGGCATAGAGCAGGAGGAACATGACCGTAATCTGCAGGCGGTGCTCGCAGCGTTAAAGGACGCTGGCCTCCAGCTCAACAAGGAAAAATGCCACTTCAACCAAACCAGCCTACGGTTCCTTGGGCACACCATCACACCCCAAGGTTTGCTGCCGGACAAAGATCACCTCCGGGCTATTACGGAAGCTCTAGCGCCTAGCGACGCCACCACACTACGCTAATTCCTGGGCCTCACAGCGTGGTATGCAAAGTTTGTGCAAAACTACGCGTCTCTGGTGGAGCCGATGCGAGAATGTCTGCGTGATGACACATTTCAGTGGACTGCAGCAGCGCAGTCAAGCTTTGACACTGTCAAGACTCGCATCGTGAACAGCTCAGCGCTGTCTGTCTTTGACTCAAGCCTTCCAACCATCGTGTCTACAGACGCGTCCGACTATGGTCTGGGGGCCATTTTGACACAAATGCACCCTGATACAACGGAGCGCACAGTTGCTTTTGCTTCACGTTCACTTACCCCTGCAGAACGGAAGTACTCCATTGTGGAGAAGGAGGCACTAGCCTGTGTGTGGGCAGCGGAAAAGTGGAGGACTTTCTTATGGGGGACAAGATTCACACTGCGTACGGACCACCAGGCCCTGACCACACTGCTAGCCACAAAAGGCCTTGGACGCGCAGGCATGCGTATTGCACGGTGGTCAGCTAGACTCTTGTGTTTCACATATGACATAGTGTATCGCGCTGGTGCACAAAATTATGCTGCTGACTGTCTCTCCCGTTTGCTCCTCCCATCAGAAGAGAATGCAGAGCCAGTGTCAGAGCCTGAACTCGTAGCTCTGTTGGATACAGAACTGAGAGCTCTCTCAGTGAAGGACTTCGCTGTGGCATGTGCAGCATGCCCAGAGCTCACGGCCCTGAGAGTGCAGGTGAAAAAGGGGTGGCCTAAAAGAGCAAAGCACCTACCTACAGTGCTCCAACCGTACTTTGCTACCCGAGATGAACTGTCAGTCCAAGATGTGACAATATTCAGGGGGCCTCATCGGCGGCTTGTTCCTGTGGCCCTAAGAAAGCAGCTTGTGGATTTGGCACATGGAACACACCAGGGTGTTGTCCGCACCAAACAGAGGCTGCGTGACTTATACTGGTGGCCGGGCATGGACATGTGTGTGCAGGACAGCATTAATGCATGTGCAACGTGCCAGATGAATGATAAAAGCGCCAAGACGCATGCTGCCCCACTCCAGCCAGTTCCACTGCCAGATGGTCCGTGGCAGAAAGTGGGAATCGACATCGTCGGACCATTCGAGTCAGCGACTTGGGACTGTCACTATGCAGTGACACTAATTGACTATTACACAAAATGGCCGGAAGTTGCTTTTACTTCCTCCATCACAACCACGGCGATCACAACCTTCCTTTCTGCAGTGTTCGCCCGGTTTGGCAACCCTACAGAGCTCATTAGTGACAATGGGACACAGTTTACTTCAAGTGAGTTTGCAGACTTCCTTGAAGTGAGAGACATCAAACACAGGAAAGTGTCTTTGTATTATCCGCAAGCAAACGGAGCAATAGAATGCTGGAACCGCGTTCTTAAAGAGACACTTCTCACTGCCGAGCAGGAGAGAAAACCATGGAAACCATTCATACAGGAATTCCTGCTCACATACCGTGCAACTCAACACAGTACTACAGGAGTGTCACCATATGAACTCATGTTCAACAGAAAAATGCGCACAAAGGTGGACATCGGCCCAGCAAGCAAATCCACCCCACTGTCGGAGAAGCAGGTGCGCCATCGTGTCATCTCCAAACAAAACGCATCGAAAGCCTACACAGATGTGAGGAGAGGTGCACGAGTACCAAGGATCAAAGAGGGAAGTTTAGTCAGAGTAAAGAAACCTTTCCACGTTAAGAAAGGACTGTCAAAGTTTCAGGGACCTGCCAAAGTGATACGGAAAGTTGGTTCAAATGCTTATGTGCTGGAGGATGGACGCACATGGAACGCTATTCACCTCTCCCTGGTCCCAGAAACTGCAACAGACACCATTACACGCCCTGCTCCAGACCCTGAGCCGGGGCGTGCACTACCGCCGCATGTTTACATGCACAGACCAGCAAGGGTCCGAAAGAGACCTGACTGGCTTAACGATTATGAACATTAATCGTTCTCTCATGGCCTTTGGGGGGAAATGTTGAAGAGGGAATGACAATGAAAATAACTGTGAAAAAAACAAACAAAAAAAACTGTTTACCATATCTGAACATGACCAAGTTGACTATAATGTTGAATGTTGTTTTGGTTAAGATACAGATGTCACTATCTTGTGAAATTCATTTGTTTACCTCAGCTAAGTTAAAGCTATATTTAGGATAAAGTTTACATGCTGTTAGTAAAGTTGTAATAGACAGTAATGCTGTTTGTTATAATTACAATAACACTGTTATTGGAACATTTTGGGGTTTATGCTATGTGGGATAAGGAAGATATTTAAATTTGCATTATTCTACAGCAAGGTCTCAAGTAATTTAAGAGACTGTGTATTTACCTTTATTTTACCGGGTAAGCTTCCTAAACTAAGGGGGAAATATGTTGTGTATTCAGTGACTGTTTAACCACTAGATGGCGATGTAGAGCACATGACATTGTACTGCATGTTTAAAAGGAGTTTGAGAGAAGAAGAGAAGCAGAAAAGTTCAGAGTTAAGTCCATGCAAGTGTCTCGCTCTCTTTCTTTGTTTGGATTACTTGGGCTACAACACATTTGTTCAGCGCTCATTCTGAAATACTTCAGGTGTTTTTCTCCATCAAGGCGCAGTTTTTTGTATTAATATATAGCCCACAGAAATCCCTCTTCACTGTCAATGAAGAGGGATTTATATATATATATATATATATATATATAGCCCATAGAAATCCCTCCTCACTGTCAGTGAAGAGGGATTTATATATATATAAATCCCTCTTCACTGACAGAAAGGGATTTATATGGGCTATATATTAATATTTATGTATGAATTTATTTGCTTGTTTTTAATAATATTTACAAATTACCACACAGTTCTTACCCTTTTTTGTCTTAAATAAATATAAATCACATTTATTATGAAGTTAAATGGCCATTAAAAGGCAAACTCTATGTAGAAAGAAAGGGCTGTCAGCAACAGCAAAAACACAGCTGACAGGTAGCTGAGACGCTCCCGAGACGTGGGTAACTCGCGTCTAGTGTGAACACCCTAGGTGGGCATGGCGGCCACGACGTGACGCTGCCGTCAGGCGAGCCTGAAGCGCGCTGTGTGGCCCGGGCGTCAGTGACGTAGGTCAGAGGGGCCCAATCACAGCCTGTCATGGCCAAGTACAGACTTGGTTGGGTCGAAAGGGCTATCGCTTTATTCAGTGGATGCTGCTGTGGAAACAGCAATAAGGCATTAGTACGAACTCAAGTTCGAAATGAAGTAAAACTAGGTTTGTAGCACAACCCAAACCTATTTATTTCCTTTTTTTTTTAGGTGTTTTCCATAGCTGTTTCCGTACGTGTTTTACTTAGTTTACTTACTTGTTTTAGTCCCAACTATGACATTTTTCCTTAACCTAAATAGGTGGTTTTCTTGCGTGAACCTAAGTAAGTGGTTTTGTTGCCTAAACCTAACTGCGGACGTTTAAGCAAAAGTGCATACTCACGACACGCAGAATGTCCGTGTAATGTCATGGTATTTATACGCCTTCCCCTGAGACCAGGTTGCAAAAACACACATGCACTGTAGAAAACCGCCCTACCTCATCAGTGGTAGCCTCTTGTGCCTTCTCTCGTGCAAAGACGTGGTCATCTGGAGTGAGCAGGGTGGCCAGGTCATAGTAGTGGTTCTGGTAAGCAGTGGCTGGCTGACTTGAGTCCACCGCCTTCAGAGCCCTGCAGTGCTCTAACGCCTGCCCCCATGTCTTCTTCTCCTTCACCAAAACCAGCCTCTCTTCGTAACACATGAAACTGTGGTTCACGTCGCAGGGAGCGCTCTCCCATTTTTCTTTACCTCCGTACTTAAAAGCACAGTTCTCGCCAACTATTGGATTACCTGCAAGAAGTTGGAGAAGTGGGGGCACTTATATACTAATCAGATACTAGGGGTGTAACGATTCATCTGCTACATCGATGTATCAATTTATATTCCTACGATCCAACTACATCGATAGGTACTCGGCAAGTTGTCCTTCACGGGGGACGTATATCGATCCAAAATCGATTTTCAAGGTAAATAATTGATTGTATCGAAGAATTTGCACCTTGTATTTAGGCACCACAAATGTTACATGGTGGTATTTTTTAACACTCTTATTAGTAAAGAAATGTTAAATGTTTCTCCGGTTCACTCTCCCTGTGTATAACGCCATCGACATGCGCCAGCTTGGCCGGCTCTGCAGCGTGAGCGTGCATGCAGATGAACGGCGCCCCTTTGCTTGGACTCCTCGCTCTATCACCCGGTAGCGGCGTGGAGGGAGACGGGCACCGGTCTGCATGAAATGCCGGAGCTGCCGTGCTGGTCGCTAGAGTTTCAGTTTGGGGGTATTCTATGATGAGGTGTTATCAATCCACTGGACGAGGGCGGCTTCAACCACAGGTGCTTTCCCCATGCACATTCGTTTTTAAAAAAAAAAATTTCAGAGAAAATGACCATATTCCCGTTATGATATCAATGGCATCAGCCTCACGTATCCAGCCGGAGAGCAGACGGTCCGCAAGGTGAATTATCACGGGAGTAAAGTAAAAAACAAAACTCAACTAACGTTAGTCTAACGTAGTTTTAAAATGTTTTTCCGCATGTTTTCATGTATGAAAAGAGCCCAAATGAACACTTTAGGTGGACTACTTGATTACTATCAGCAGGTTATTTAAACAGAGTTTGTAGAGGAATGATTCTGTCCCAAACTGTTTGATCACTATCAGCTGTTTGATCACTATCAGCTGTTTGATCACTATCAGCGGTTGATCTCTGTATTATTGCTCTACCATTTATATTGACAAAGAGGACAGAGGCAGCAGGTTAAACCACTGTTCATTTAACTGGAATAGAAGTTGGTTTATTATATTTTGTTGTTAAATATTGCTCTGCCTTGTATCTTGAGAACTGAATCAGCGGGTCCTGAAGTTGTACTTTTTATTATTTTCTAATACAAGCTGTATGTATTTGCCATTAATTGTTGTTTACTTGTTTATATCCATAATTAATTTATCCCTGATTCCCTTACAAGAAAAACTTTGAGGATTTGAACTTGAGGAATCCTGACCTGCACTCTCCAGTATCCAGCTATTTATTTCACAGTCACACTGATTGAATTTTTGGCAAAAAAAAAAAGTTACTGTATCGATTTCAAGTCATTGAATCGTATCGTATCGTATCGTATCGTATCGCTCTAGACGAGCCAAATATCGTCCTTAAATCGTATCGGAACCATTTAAAGTAATACGTATGGTATTGTTGTAAAAACGTATCGTTACACCCGAGTCAGAACATTCTTTCTACATTTGTCTGGCTTTATTTGGGGAGACAGTAGAGAATTGACAGGAAATATAAAAAAAAAAATCCCAACTATTTGAGCAATATTCACTTGCTCCTGCAATTTTATTGCATAAAAAAAATGCCTAAAACAATCCAACATGCATTTACATTTTTTAGAAAAGCTGCCGTATCCCGCAATGTCCTGGAGGGACTGGAGGAAGTGGGAGTACTCTCCTATATATTGTAGTGGTTTTTGGCTGATAGGTGGGAGTACTGTAAAACGCCAGAAAAAGAGGTGGGTATATTCAATTGGTTGCAATCTCTAACTTCACTGCTAGATGCCACTAAATCCTACACACTGCTTCTTTAATATGTTAATTTATAAACATTTTTGGCATATCAAGCACCAAAAGCAAGTATCAAAAGGAAAATAAACATAGCAAAATGATATATCAGTTACAGTAGCCCTACTTACTGCTGTCCCAGATGGTGAAGTTGGCTATCTCATCTCCTCTGGACCATTTCCACTTGGAGGCTGTATCCTCTCGGTACAAACCGATCCATCCACGGCCATAGAAAAAGTCCTTATTCTCTGTTTCATCTCCGATGGTAACCAGGTCAGTATAGAGCTCTCTGCAGTAGGCCTGTGCCGCTATCCATGACCTAAAGTTATTGTGAGACGTGAACTTCACAGTTCTCAGGTCTGACGCTCCCCGACACACAGCAGGAAAGAGCAGCAGCAGGGGGACTAGAATGCAGATTTTCCTCATCATGTTTTGCACAGGAAGGTTTCCATATACCTGCAGTCACATGCAGATTTTTGAGCACTTATCTTTGGTTGAAATATTCAAATAAATGTAAAAATATAAATCAAAATCTGGACTTTTTAATAATTACTTTAATTTATGTACTGTGTTTGACTGGTTTTGTTCCATGCTGTCTCAGAGTAATATCTACATCTAGATAATCTCCGCAAATGCAATCTCCAGAAGTAAAAAGCTTACGTTAATAAACTCGCGAGCATAAACAACGAGGCTGGAAAGGTGGACAAGTCGGCGTGATGGCGTTTAATAGTTTTGCTTGTGTTAACCACAGACCTTATTTCAGGCTTGTAACTAAAAATCCATTCAAAAAACCCATTGACTTCCAGACGAGGGAAGCGGAAGTGCTAAAATGCTAACTCATTTCCAGGTTTTAGGACTCATTCATGCACCACTCAATTCAGAACGTCACTGAGATATTGCCTCTTGAAAAGTTTGCTTTTGATTTTTTTTTTCTTTTTAATGAATGTTTTAATGCTTTGCCAAACAAAATTCCATTCACCTCCACTGTATTACTGTTTTGCATGGCTAAATTCAACTATTGGTAAAAATTGGTATAACTTTTTTGGCTGAACTAACACTTTAATGCCACATGAGCATTTTCATCTAAATACTATATATATGTTTGTATGGCTGTAAATCAATTAAAATATTTACACATCATGGTCCATAGATAATCATGATTAATCGCAGATTAATTGCACATTTTTTATCTGTTCAAAATGTACCTTAAAGGGAGATTTGTATGTATGTATACTGTATATTTATTATTGGAAATCAATTAACAACAAAAAGCAATGACAGATATTGTCCAGAAACCCTCACAGGTACTGCATTTAGCATAAAACAATATGCTCAAATCATAACATGGCAAACTGCAGCCCAACAGGCAACAACAGCTGTCAGTGTGTCAGTGTGCTGACTTGACTATGACTTGCCCCAAACTGCATGTGATTATCATAAAGTGGGCATGTCTGTAAAGGGGAGACTTGTGGGTACCCATAGAACCCATTTACATTCTCATATCTGGAGGTCAGAGGTCAAGGGATAATAACACATTAACCCAAATTTGATTTAATGCCACTAATTTCTTTAAAACTGAGCCCACTACAGCTTAAGAACCGCAAGTTGCGTTAATGTGTTAAAGAAATTAGTGGCGTTAAAACCATTTTGCGTTGATATGTTATTATCACGTTAACTTTGAAGGCCCTAGTTTTTACTATTGACATTACAGATTCTACATACAACATTGACACTGTTGACAAGTGTAAACTAAGTGGGAACTAAGTAAAACAGATTATTTTGACATTTTGGCAAATTGAACACTATCCAAAGTGTTTTGGAGAGGCTTCTTCTATAAGCTTGATGGGTTTAAAAGGAGCATTTCATCGTTTCCAATTTTGGAAACCACAAAGTTTTTGCACAACAGCAACAATATGACACAATCCTAAATGAATAATTCACTGCTGTTAATGCATCAATAATCATAGACAGTTCTTTAATGAGTACTTTAGCCTTTGAGTACATCTTTCTATCACCCCTGCTACATGTACTTCGTTAAGATTTTGAATGCCTGACTTTCACTTGTAAATGAGAAGCTTTACTCTGTGGTATTGCAATGTGCACTTAAACCAACTGCTGCCTAGAAGGAGGGAATCAGTCCATATCGGTGCTGTGGAAAATGGTTGTCAGCTATTTAAAGTACTGTACAGGCAAATAATTTACAGGCTAAAATGTATAAAAATACTATTATAGTTCTTTAAGCGCTACCTGTGACATACCATGTGCTATCCATTTAGCCTCAGTGGGAAATAACACAGTTTCACATCAGTTTGTGAAATAGTCACAAAAGTTAATCTATTTGATTCGTGTACATTGACGCAAATTTCCCCTTTTTTTCGTGACACGACTTTCAAAAACGTATTTTCCGTGCGTTTTCCTACGAATGTCCAGCAACACGTGACGCACGTGTCAATTTCCTCTCAAGTCTTTTAAAAAATAAAAAACTACTTAGTTAGGTTTAGGAATAGATCAACTTGGTTAGGCTAATGCAGGGGTCAGCAACCTTTACTATCAAAAGAGCCATTTTAGGCAAAAAAGTAAAAGAAAGAATCTGTCTGGAGCCACAAAACATTTGATCATTGTGATGAAGGTAACACAGTTTATAGTCTAAGTATATAGTATATAAGTCTAATGCAGTGAGGGCCAAAGAGACAATTTACTACAGAGTATTAGGACCACATTGAGGGAACGAACATCTGAGATTTACAGAATAAGGTCATAATGTTACGAGAAAAAAGTCATAATATTACAAAAATTAAGTCATAATGTTACGAGAAAAAAGTCATAATATTACAAAAATTAAGTCATAATGTTACGAGAAAAAAGTCGTAATATTCCGAGAATAAAGTTATAACTACAAGAACAAAAAGTAATAATATTACGAGAATAAAGTCATAACTTTACAAGAACAAAAAGTCATAATATTACGAGAATAAAGTCATAACTTTCCGAAAAAAAGTCGTAATATTACAAGAATAAAGTCAGAACTTTACGAGAAAAAAGTTGTAATATTACGAGAATAAAGTCATAACTGTATGAGATCAAGAAGTCTTAATATTACAAGAGTAAAAAAGAAAATAACACGTAAAATTACTACTTATAATATTATGACTTTATTCTCATAATATTATGACTTTATTCTCGAACTCTCAGATTTATTTTTTTAATACTCCGTCGTACCGTTGTACCATAGCCCTACAACAATGATAAATAAAAATGAAAATGTAAACAAAAAACAGTTATTTTATTTCCACTCATTTTTTTATAAATCCACAGGGAGCCGCTGGAGAGGAGCTAAGGAGTCACATGTGGCTCCGGAGCCACAGGTTGCTGACCCCTGGGCTAAGGCAACAAAACAACTTAGTTAGCTTCAGGAAAAGATTGCAGCTTGGGTTAAAATAACACCGGTGCTGTAACTTAAGTACGGAAGTTACGTGATGAATAAATCAACTTTGACTTCTGGTTTTACACAGGACATGAACAGCGGTCTCATGGTCGACAGTCCTGTGTTTTTTGATACGCCCATCCACCCTGACCTCCTCCCTATGCAGCGTTTGCCGCTCTCTACACTTCCTGGTTCACAATTATGTGGATTACATACAAATTAACAAAACGAAACAAAATGTGTGTCTATGTACACGAATCAATACATTACATTTTGTGACTATTTCACAAACTGCTGTGTAACTTGGGCTGGTAATAAACCCTTAGCCCCAGCAGTGTCAGTGTCTTACTCTACTCGTTTCTACAACACTCACCTTGAACAACGGCAGCAGGGAAGCCAGCTTTCAATCTCTGTTTTTTTATGTAGGCTTACTGATATTTCAAAGACTTTACAGACTGACTGCACCAATCACAGCTCAGATAGACTCGGACTAGACCAATCACAACTACGTGCAATAGCTGATACGCAAAGTGATCCTGCCGCCCTTAACATTCGACCACCCTCTCTGTCTCTCTCTCCTGTCTCCCCATCTTAATCTCTTTCCTGGTGAATCCCAGCGGAGTCCCAGCAACCATGCAAAGCAGAGCTTAGCATCCTGCTCTTTCTTTTGTAGGCACCATGTCATGGAATTTGTTTGCTATATACCACATTTGGCACTAATGAAAAACCAGATGTGCCAAAACAACAAAGTAACGAACATGTTACTTGAGAAATGTAATCAATTACTCATCGTAACAGTAATTGCATTACTTTATGAATTCATTCAGTAATTTGTTACATAACATTTATCACTCAGAAACTCTGTTAAAGGTGCTCTTTAAGGATTTCAAAGCCTCTACACACGTTGCATCTTCTGAGGACAAAATACTAACATTTCACTTGTTTAATTGGCCCAACAAGTGAAATGTTAGTATTTTGTTATTTTGTGTACTTGTGGAACAGAGTGTGGGAACTTGGTGGTTTGTAGACAGATGTTACTACTATAATGCTCAATTCCACTGTTAGTATTTCGATGTTGTCATCTTCTGAAACGAAAGTATCTTTGAAAGCAGAACTTGCTTTGACAAAGACTGCACTGCCATACTGTCGATGCGGTCGCTCTATGGCAAGAACCATACCAGGTATGAATGGGCCAGATTGTTGTCGCTCCCTCTATGCGTCTCCTGCAGGCAGAGGACGTCACAATGGAGGCTGCTGCAAAGGTCAGCTGAGATATCTTGTTTGGCCAATAGAAAAACCTTCTACATTTGCAGAGATGACTGTCAGTGCAGGTCCTTGAAAGGGCTTGTTCTGAACTGTTCTTCTATCACTTCTATTTCTAGGCATGTTGGCAGGTTAATGGGAACTGTTGTGTGGTGGTGGTAGAATTAGCTTTACCCACGGCCGCGACAATGAAACACAGACAATATTTGACTGGAATTTGGAACATTGAAAACTTCCAGGACATGTGAACTGGCACACACATACACACACATACAAAGAGCAGAGGAGCAGACCTGCTTGTTGACCGGCGTGGACAAATGGCTTCAAATAGACCCTGTGATCGGTATCCGTGATCAGATCATCCAATTCTGCTTCCAGCGATCGATCAGTGATCAGCCCCAAAATCCCTGATCAGAGCACCTTACCAATTTAATTTCGGATTATTTTAGGAGGCCAAAGTCAGGGGACAGAGATATGTTTTCTTTAGTGTCCACCCCCAACAAAATAGTGAAAAGTCTGTGGTGTAGAAGGTTTCCTTTTTTTTCTAAGACAAACAGGAAGTGGCTGTCATACAGTGAAGAGAAGCATGCTTTATTTTGCATCATTTGTGCAGCATTTGCAAAGCCCACAGAGAGCAGCCCTATTTTACATCTATTTTACTAATGTTATTGTTATGAATATTGTTCAGTTATCTTGTTTACATAATGTGAGTGTGTGTGTGTGTGTGTGTGTGTGTGTGTGTGGGTGGGGGGTCTGGGGCCATTTTTAATTTCCTGTCCGTCCCGTATGTTATGCAAAACATGCTGTCACATTTGACAGTTCAGAATGAAAAGACATGTTAAAGATATGTTTAAACCACTAACTTAGGTTCAGGCAACAAATCCACTTAGGGTAAGGGAAAACGTAAAGGTTGGGCTTAAAATAAGTACGTAAACTAAGTCCAACACGTACAGAAGCAGCACAGCTACAGAAAACACTTCACAAACGTCAATAAAAATCACATGACAATCGTCACTAACATAATTCATACGTCAACATCATACCAAAACAAAACACCGGTCAACAACGGTCTCGAACACGGTGTCTCCTGGTTAAAAGTCCAGTGTTTGTTGGACCCGCTTTATTGCTTTTTATACTACATCACTAACTCTTTCTGAAGCATGATGCTTTTACATTGCAGTCAGTACAGGATACATGGCGTACAAATGACACGCAGAAATCAAGAAAGGTGTAAACGCCTTGCACATCGTCTGGGCATTCATACGCCTTTTTGTGCCGAACGGGCTTGAACTTGAGATGGACGCGTCCATATGGAACCATGAATTTTACATTTTTTACGTTTTTATTTATCATTGTTGTAGGTCTATGGTACGACGGTACGAAGGAGTATTAGGACCACATTGACGAAAATAAAATAAATCTTAGATTTCGAGAATAAAGTCATAATATTACCAGAATAAAGTCAAAGGTTTACGAGAAAAAAGTCGTAATATTATGAGAATAAAGTCACAATATTATAAAATAGTAATTTTATGTGTTATTTTATTTTTTCTTTTATGATTTTAGGCTCGTTATATTACAGCTTTTTTTCTCGTAAAGTTATGACTTTATTCTCGCAATATTACGACTTTTTTCTCGTAATATTACAACTTTATTCTCGTGATATTACGACTTTGTTCTCGTAATATTATGACTTAATTCTCGTAATATTACGACTTAATTCTCTTAAAGCTATAACTTTATTCTCGTAATATTACAACTTTTTTTCTCGTTAAGTTATGTCATTCGTAATATGACTTTTTTCTCGTAATATTCTGAATTTATTCTGGAAATCTCAGATGTTTGTGTGTTTGTTGGATGCCCAACAGACCGACATCGTCACCCCAAGAGCCCCATCGCCAGCGTGGCAAAAAGGAGATCACATGGAAATCTTCTGTTATCACTGCTTTTTTTTATAAAATGTGTTCACCTTGGTACAGGTGAGTGAAATTAGGTTTATTAAGTTCTCTCTGAAAATGAGGGTGCAGATATGCACTGGTCATTTTTTATAATGTGTTATGCACATATTTATTATGTTTTTTGTTTTTCATGTTATTATTCTCTTAAAATGACTGGAATAGTTTTTTTTAATCTACCTACCTACCCTCTCTATATACCTGCCCTCAACACAGGTTTGAAGGTTTAGTTGTAACACACCCATACATTCAAATACCTCCATGCTTCAGCACCAAACAAAACATTGTATTTGATTAACAAATGTCTTCCCGCTCACTCATCTGGTGTTGTTTTTCTGTGTGTATGTGTAGCAATATGGCTGTGAAAGCAGAAAGCTAACAGTGGATGAACACCTTCAAACAAAATGTTTTTTTTTGTTTTTTTGTTTAAGGGAAAAAATATAATCTCTTTTCGAAAATTGTAAAACAGATGTGTTGTCTAGAATTTGATCTAGATGTTGACTCCCAGCATACTGTATATTATAATAAAATAATTTTTTGCCTCAGCTTGACCAGTCCCTATTTTTTGTGGTGCAAGAATAAAAAAAACAATTCTTAATGAAAATAGTCCCCAACAAATGCACTATTTACTCGTGTTTGCAGCAATATTTGCTAAAAATTGTAGTGCACGGCTGTTTGAGGACATTATTGAGCCTTTTTTTGAAAATGTAACTATACCGTATATGTGATTTTGTATAATTTTGGTGAATTATTATTGGGAAAAATATTCAATAACTTCACTGTTATAAAATGGTAGGCCACCAAAAATGTCTCCACCCACTAATGATCTCTTCCTAGTTATGCTACAATACTTAATTTAGAATTTCTGTTTTCATTGTACCGTTGCCATGAAGACCATTGTAATGGGCAAACTTTTGTATAAACCAAACCAATTGTAGTATAACCAGAACCACAGGAAGAGACCATTGGTGTTTGAAGTGATTTTGATGGTACTACACTGCATAATACTGAGGTTATTGAATATTTTTCCCATTTTAAATTCACCAGAATTATGCAAAAGTATATTTTTCTAAATTAAGTGTTGTAGTACAACTATGAGGAGACCATTAATGTATGAAGTAATTTTGGTGGTACTACACTATATAAGTTATTGAATATTTTTATAGCATCTCTTTTCAGCGTTGCACTTTGTAGACGGTCCCTGACCACTCTACATAGAGACCGATGTTATGTGTCCAGCTCAGAGGATGGCTCGTTGTGATTATAATGAGGTTGTAGCTCGTTGTCTACCTCACTACGGTTAGAAAGAGCCCTCTTTTGTGTTTCAACAACGTTTAAGTTATGAGTTATTGATCCAGGAAGTTTGAATCTGTCAATATCTTTCCAACTATAACGAAGTCAATGACTTGACTGTCAGGAATGATTGGAGGAAGTGCACTATGAAGTAACTCGTGCCCTCAAATTAGTAACTTGAGGGAACAAGTTACTAACTTGAGGGAACAAATTAATAAAATGTTCTCCTAGGGGTCTAGGGGGGCTCCGTAAAATTGTCTTCAGTGGGAATGAATGGACTTTGGGCTGAGAGACGGAAAGTATTCAGGTTTGGACTAACACATAGGGCTGTCAACCGATCAAAATATTTAATTGTGATTAATCACAAGATTGTCCATAGTTAATCACGATTAACTGCAAATTAATGACATTTTTTATTTGTTCAAAATGTACCTTAAATAGAGATTTGTCAAGTATTTAAGTGGGTAAATATGCTTTCTTTATGCAAATATATGTATATCTATTTATTATTGGAAATTAGTTAACACAAAACAATGGCAAATATTGTCCAGAAACCCTCAAAGGTACTGCATTTAGCATTAAGAATAGGCTCAAATCACAACAGCTGTCAGTGTGTCAGTGTGCTGACTTGACTATGACTTGCCCCAAACTGCATGTGATTATCATAAAGTGGGCATGTCTGTAAAGGGGAGACTCATGGGTACCCATAGAACCCATTTACATTCACTGATCTGGAGGTCAGAGGTCAAGGGGACCCCTTTGAAGATGGCCATGCCAGCTTTTCCTCGGTTGGTATTTAACCTCCTTCCCAACAAGCTAATATGACATGGTTTACCGATGGATTCCTCAGGTTTTCTAGTTTCATATGATGCCAGCGTCTTCTCTCTTCACCACACTTTGGACATGTGGATGATGGCGCAAGCCGAGTGCCATTCTAGTTCTACTCTTATTCTTGTTGTGTGGTTGATCTATCCCTTGCTGCTGTAACTCAGAAATTTCCCCTCAGGGATTAATAAAATACCTTCCTACCTAACTACCTACCTAGCTTTAAAACCCCGCCACAACATCGGGAATATCGATTGCTTTAATGTGTTCAAGAAATTAGTGGGGTTAAAACTAATTTGCCTTAAGACATTATTATCGTGTTAACATGGACAGCCCTGATAAAAGCCCATTCAAAAAAAAACATTGACTTTCAGACAAGGGAACTGGAAGTGCTAAAATGCCGAATCATTTCCAGGTTTGAGGGCTCATTCCTGCAGCACTCTATTAGTAATGTAGTATGTCGAGGCTACACTTACACTCAAAGTAGATTTATATTAATGCAGAAAATAGTTCAGAATTCAACAATTCAAACAATATAATTTATGTATTTATAAACAGAAAAGAAGCAATGGAAACACTATTATGTAAGTGTGAGTCATCACATGCCACATGCCAGTGTGATGTCACCATACAGTCTATGGATGCCACACGCAAGGCCCCACCGCCCCCATGAGGGCCCTGCAGGGAACAGCAAGTCCAGGACAGTTCATAGTCAGCGTCATCAGGAGTTGGCACCGGTCCGTGGCCCTCTGAGGATGTGGACCTTGGCTTCATCATCCAGCTCCTCCATGATTCTCTCCTGTTTGACGGACAGGATGGTGTAGCTAACTGGACGACTACAGGTCAAAGGAAACCACGTTAACACTTTGTAGGGCGTGAAGATGTTACTTTTTTTGTTTTATTCATTGAATCATTACTGGACTGGAAGAAAAATTGACAGATTGTGTTCCTAATTCTCTTTTGAAAAAAAGACATTATAAAGACTTAATATGGGCCTTTATAAAGCAGTCGTCATGTCCCCTAGTCTGATTTTAAAGGAATATCTGGTGATATTCTGTGTTTCAAAATCTGTCAACAAAACCCATGAAAAGACCAAAATCAACTGACTGACTAGATCCTCCTTACAAGCACAGAACGTATACGCCAAGAAGTGAAAGGCAATTGTTCGTTCAATTGTAAAATCAGCCTCCCAGCAGCAGAGCTACGCTTCCGCCATTTTGGACTGAAAGTGACTACCGGACTCCAGTAAAACGTCCGCCTAGAGGTGCCATACAAAAGTAAAAACTAAATTATTTCTATTCCATTGTCATATTCTACCGAAATGGCCTGTGTTGAACAATAAAGTATTATAAATATAATATGCGTTTTCAGTCCAAAATTGCGGCAGCGGATGTTTCGTCTCCTTGCTTCTATACTCTGTTACAAGTAGGGATGCACCGATACCACTTTTTTCAGACTGAGTACAAGTACAAGTACTTACATTTGGGTACTCATCGATACCGAGTACTTCTCTGTGCCAGGAGAAGTACTCGGGGCAAAAGACCCTCGTTAACAGCCAGCTGGAGGGTGTGAGCGACACACGGCAGGCTGGGGAGTCCCGCATACGAGGCGGTGCGCCACGACCGGCTCTAGGTCGGCTTGTAAAGGCTCGGGGCGAAGGTGCTTCCCGGGGCCGCAGCTTTACAGCGCTCCCCGCCCGGACCTCGCCGCACCTTGGACAAAGTGCTCGCTGCGCCCTCTCTCTCCGCCGGGGATGGACGGGGCCCCCTGCTCCCGGTGTGACTCTCGACCGGGGCGGACTTACCTCAGTGCGCCCCAACCACGTCGTGCCGCCAGATCGGGGCTCGTTCCACGTAAAAGGCTCCAGGGGTCTGCGGCGATGTCGGCAACCCACCCGACCCGTCTTGAAACACGGACCAAGGAGTCTAACACACGCACGAGTCAGAGGGTTCAAGCAAAACCCTGTGGCGCAATGAAAGTGAGGGCCGGTGCACGTCGGCTGAGGTGGGATGACGACCTAACGGGGTTGGGTGCACCACCGGCCCCTTTCGCCCGCACCATCGGGGAGGTGGAGCGTGAGGACCCGAAAGATGGTGACAAGAGGCTATCGTCACGCTGCCGTAAAGTGGTATCGGTGCCGTTGTATCGGAGCCGTTTTGGGAGTACGAGTACATGAGCACAGTATCGAACCCGATACCCAATACTGGTATCGGTGCATCCCTAATTACAAGTATTGTACAGTGTATCCAAAGCCTGATGTATCTTCTTCCCCTGTGCCACAGAGCTCCATTGTTGTCCAAAAACTATTAAAGGCACATTAGTGAGCCACGCTGTTGCACTGGCTTGAAATGTTCCTTCATTACCATGAAAACACAGCTTCTTTTGACTCAGTCCAACACACTGTCCTGCTGCCACAGGAATTCACTCTGCACCAAATGTGGATTAATCCTCAGCTGAAAATAGTCCCCCAACGAACACATTATTTACTCCTGTTTGAGCAACATTTGCTACTAAGCTGTCTGAGGACATTTTTGAGCCTCTTTTGAAAATTAAGAGAAAGTAAATGCCAAAAAATGAATGAATAAATAAAAAATAATTTAATTTCATTTAAAAAATTAATAACA
The DNA here is from genome assembly GCF_015220745.1 of Sebastes umbrosus. Classification (NCBI taxonomy): domain Eukaryota; kingdom Metazoa; phylum Chordata; class Actinopteri; order Perciformes; family Sebastidae; genus Sebastes; species Sebastes umbrosus. The sequence continues at coordinate 2,198,076 of NC_051282.1, read as the reverse complement.
ATAAATAAATAAATATAAGGGAAAATTAAACAAGATTAAATAAATAAGGGAATTAATACAAAAATACATAATCAAATTGAAAGAAAAATGTCAATTCATGTCACATTGTATCAATTAATTTACTGGCTTTATTTTCAATATTATTTTTGCTAAATTTAATAACATATTATTTATTTATCAAGTCATTTATTTATTTTTTATTTTAGCAGGTTCCGTCCTCCATAAACAAAGTGCTTGTTTTTACAATATTTTACGGATCAGAATTGGTTATTGTATTATATAAGATTCTCTGTGCTTCATATATTGTTATCGGCATGGGCTATACGTTGGCTCCCTCTGGTGACAAAGAGTTATAATGCCAAGAAATGGAACAATTCAATGTTTGAATTGGACCGCATAACGCATTTCAGTTGATTCACTTTCAAAATTAACAAAAAAAAATAATTTAATTATAGATCAGATTTTGTTCTGGTATACACAGCACATTGAGTAGAGCTAAATGTTCTGGTGTCCAATGAGAACACTGTATCGAGTTCATTTAACTCTGTTATGAGGAGATTTCTCTACGGAGGATTCTCCATTTCCTTTGCTTTGCTTTGCTTTGCTTTGCTTTGGTGAGTATGACGCTACTTGACAGGGTCTGGGTATCATCGGATAATCCGTTTTTCCTTTTGAATTCAGAAAGGAAATAACGTTTTTTTATTTTTTCGTTTTAAACCAAAAATGAGGAAAACGGCCGTTTTCCCGTTTTTGGTTTCTGAATCAAAAAATGAAAAACGAACCCAAACCGGGCCGTTTGTTTGTTTTTGCGAATTCCTTTTCTCATTATTCGTTTTGAATTGAAGAACGGAAGTCACGTGGGTTTTTCGTTTTTTCGTTTTAAACCACAAACGAAAAATGGAATCACGTGGTGCTCTGTTTGTTTTTTGTTTCCAAACGAAAAACGAAAAAACCAAATTAAAAAAACGATCCGATTTAGTTTCTTCAAGTTTCTTTCTGTCATTTTCTCCTTTGAATCTAAGAGCGGAGAACGGCAGTCACGTGACCAGGAAGTGAAGGCAAACATGTCAAAATAAAAGCCAAGAAGATAGTTTGGTCATTCTATAAAAGTGTAACATTATTTAAGCTCAGGATCAAGGTAACAGTAGAAGATAAATAGGCTAAATAAATACACAAATAAATACATACATAGATATTTTTTTGTTTTGTTCTTTTCATTAACACATGAATGTCTTTTATCCAAAAAGTGTGTGATAAATTACAGGGAGGGTCTCTACAGATGTTATACAACAGGGAGGGTCTCTACAGATGTTATACAGAACTCTCACATAATTGACAATTTTCTCTCTCACACCCTCACTATGGGCTGTTTCTTTATGTCTGCAGGTGAGAAGCACTATGTGGCTACTCCTTTCAACACACCTGACACTTCCACCTGATCCCTTCACTCCACTAGGACGGCTGTAGCCGAGTAGTTCTACATCATGATAATGCTGATTTTTCAACAAGCGATTATGACATTAATGCCAGCTAGACAGAATAAAGCTCTGTCTGTCATGACAATAGTACTGGACTGAAGGCCACTTCATCAAAATCATGGAAATTCACAATAATTAGGCCTGTGCTAAAAAAGCCGACGCAAGTAAGCCAAGTGATCTGTGGCCTATCGCAATAACCTCCATATTGTGTAAAACCATGGAATGAGTTCTTGCCAGCCACCTGACCAGCACAGCGCTAGATCTGCTCCAGTTCGCTTAAATAAGAGCAACAGAGGCCCAGACGACGCTGTGCTGACTCTGCTTAACACAGTCACAAAACACCTTATGCATCCTAAAGGTTATGCCAGAGCTTTATTCGCGAATTCAGCTTTTAACTCAATGAAGACGCATATTCTCCTGAAAAGGCTCATTGATCTCAACATCAACACAGGGTTAGTTCTGTGGATCAGAGGGTCTGTGTCAGAGAGAACATATCAGACGTGCTGCCCACAAGGCTGTGTTCTTTCCCCTGTGCTATTCTCTCTTTTTACTAATGAATTTATGATCAATGAGAAACATTTTAGACTGTTTAAGTATGCGGATGACATGGCCTTAGTTGGCCTTTTACAGGAAACAGGCCCACTAGGTTAAGCTGCCTATCTGGCCCACACTACAGCCCTTCAGACACGGTGTCACACTAACCAGCTAGAAATCAATGTGGCTGAGAAGAAAGAATTAATCATGTGCTGCACAAAACAACATCTGATCACAGAGCCAGTTTCACTTGATGGCCAACATGTTGAAACTGTGGGACACTTTAAATACCTCGGTACAGTCCTGGACACCCAGGTGAGCTTCTCTGAAAATACAGAGTATATTTTCAAGAGATGCTCACAGAGACCTTTATCTTCTAAGGAAACTCAGTGGCCTCGGTGTCAGCCAGCAGATTTTAGAATTAGTGCACAAAACTATTGTTGAGAGGATTTTAACCTTTAACCTTCCTGCCTGGTACGGTCACCTACACTGTAGATAGAAGAATAAACTGTCTAGGATTGTGTCAATGGCAGGCAAAATAGTTGGTAAACCCCAAAAGCCCTTGACTCAACTTTTTACAGAAAGGACGAGGAAGAAAGCGAGGAGTATCCTGGCAGATAGCTCCCATCCTCTCTGCAGCCAGTCGGGAGGCGCTATAGAGCCCCTCTGGCAACTAAACATGTGTTTAAAAGTCTTTCATCCCAAATGCCATCAATATTCTAAAATCAACACAGTGACTGAGCAGATCTGAGCCACAGACACTGACATGAACTGTTTAATGTGTAACATAACCTGTCTTTGTTTTTTACTAACTGCTGTCTGGTTTTTAATGTCTGTTGTTTTCTGTGTTTTGTGAGCCGAAGACAAATTTCCACCCTGGTGGACAATAAAGTTGTATTGTATTGTATTGATCAGATCATATTGAGGGGCCGTCAGCTTTACAATTTAGTTTGGAGGGAGATTCGGTATCAGTGAAGTCAGTGCATTTTATGAGTAGGCCTTCTGTGACGTTACCCACCGTAGGGGTCAGAGGTCACCACTCCTCAATCCCCAAGGATTTTCTTTTCAGTCAAATTTTCAATTTTGACGCATTTATAGATGAAAAGTCAAGTCAATAATCATGGTCAATGATAGATAAGTATGGTTGATCAGCATGTTTGCCAACCTTCAGACATCATAGTCTAATATGAGGATTAATCAGCCTGAGTTCACTAAAAAACTGAAATCACTAACTTTCTGTATTCTGTTTGGTAGTTTATGATGCTTTTCAATCATTTCTAGCCTATTTGGTAGTATATGTAATTCAGTTAATTTGTTCGACATCATGATAATGCTGATTTTTCAACCAGTGGTTATGACATTAATGCCAGCTAGACAGAATAAAGCTCTGTCTGTAATGACAATAGAACTGTACTGAAGGCCTTTCCTTCACTCTGGTGACTCTTTACAGCCGTCTGAAGACAGCATGTATCTGTTAAATCTACAGTATCTGGAGTGATGAAGTGGCCTTCAGTCCAGTACTATTGTCATGACAGACAGAGCTTTATTCTGTCTAGCTGGCATTAATGTCATAATCGCTGGTTGAAAAATCAGCATTATCATGATGTAGAACTACTCGGCTACAGCCGTCCTAGTGGAGTGAAGGGATCAGGTGGAAGTGTCTCCACTCTCCGCTCTTCGATTCAAAACAGAAAATGACAGAAAGAAACTTGAAGAAACTAAATCGGATCGTTTTTTTTTAATTTGTTTTTTTCGTTTTTCGTTTGGAAACAAAAAACAAACAGAGCACCACGTGATTCCGTTTTTCGTTTGTGGTTTAAAACGAAAAAACGAAAAAACGAAAAACCCACGTGACTTCCGTTCTTCAATTAAAAACGAATAATGAGAAAAGGAATTCGCAAAAACGAACAAACGGCCCGGTTTGGGTTCGTTTTTCATTTTTTGATTCAGAAACGAAAAACGAAAAAACGGCCGTTTTCTCGTTTTTGGTTTAAAACGAAAAAATAAAAAAAAGTTTTTTCCTTTCTGAATTCCAAAGGAAAAACGGATTATCCGATGATACCCAGACCGACAGCTCATATTTCATTGTAGATTTCAGTGCTTGAAGTGGGCCGGTACTCACCGGTACCGGCACTTCCTGATTTTAGTCGTTGTATCGGAGCCGTTTTGCGAGTACGAGTATATGAGCACAGTATCAGATCCCTAGTGACTCGTAACGGTGCAGCGCCAGCGTATTTGCACTGCGCCTCATAAACCATATGAACATAAAAACTATGTGTTGGGAACATCTGGGCGAGCAGACGCACGGCATGGCACAGCAGGGGGAGGAGGGAGAGGGGAAGAATGAAGGCACTGTAGTCTATCAATACAATGTTTATGTCTTTTTTGTAAAATAATTAGTGAACTGTAATAAAGTATCTCTTTATCCTGCTCTAGGCTATAATATGTAGAAGCATCCTGAATGGACCACTGCTCCTAAAACCTGAATGAAGAGCTTACACACCTCAGCTCTGTCTGGCCGGCTGCTGTTGATTCCAGCCTAAACACATCCTATGATATATTATAGACTAATACTACAAATAACAGAAAAAAAGCACCTTAAGGATCCCATATTGTAAAAAGTGAGATTTTCAGATCTTTTATATTATAAAGCAGGTTTAAGTGCTATATAAATACTGTTAAACTATCAAAACACTTAATATACGGAGAAATACACACAGCCCATATTCAGAAACTGTGCGTCTGAAACAAGCCGTTAGAATTTCTGTCCATTTGTGATGTCACAAATATACAATATTTAGATCATTACATGGTTGTTAACATAAATATTCTAAATGTGTCCCAGTTTATTTCCTGTTGCAGTGTATGTTAATAACATCAGCTGACAGGAAGTAAACATGGACCCAAGAGTGTTTCAGACAGAGGGTAAATACAAGTATACTCAGGCAGACAGTAGGAGGAAAATAAAGTTGTTTTTTTTTATCATTACAGCATGTAAACATGTTCTAGTAGAAACACGAAATACAAGTATGAACCTGAAAATAAGAACAATATGGGACCTTTAAGTATTAACACTATATACAAATACACCACCTGAACCCTATAATGTTCCAGTGTGAATATTACTGGACTATTATAGGCCTACTATAGAAGATGCATAACTCCAGTATAATAACATAGCAATAAAATCACAGCTGATTATGACTGACAGTATAACATGCTTAAATAAATAATGAGTAGATCCAGGTAGTCTCCTGTTATATTCCAACATGTGAATAAGAGAGTACTGGGACTTCCAGCTCCACTGGGAGATTTGAACATTTCTTATGTCCTTCAAGCCCTTGAGTGAAGGACACAGTTGGTATATTCTGTGTAACAATAGCTTATGTTGCCATCTATCTGAGCAGGACACAGTGAAGGATACACATGCCGACCACAAACGCTCCGATGCCCAGGCCGGTCAGCAGGTTCCTGCTGCGGAGCCGCGCTGCGCTTCTCTTCAAGTAGTCGAGCTCCTGTCGGCGGCGGAGGAGCTCTCTCTCTGCCGCTGTTAGTGCAGCTTTAGCGGATCCTTCTGCTCCTCTCTCCGCCATGGCTTCTGTGGATGATCAGCTGCTTGAAGTCGCATTCACCGGAAGAATTCCTCTTCTTTAAAGAGAGAGAGAGAGAGAAAGAGAGAGAGAGCATGCCGCCACCTGCTGTAGCGGAGTCAGTACAATGTTCAATGATCTGATGGTAAGTTAAAAGTATTAATTTCAAAATGATATCCGACTCAATCAGGTCAGCCTTCCGGGTCAGTGTATCTTTTGGTCATTAGATTTTCCTTTGACAAAAGGATTTTAAAATACAAAAAAAACGAGTGGTTATTCTATTTTCATGTTAAAATATAAAAATTAAAATTGAAATACTAGGCGTTTTTATTTATAAGGGTACAAAAGGGATGAATTAAACTTAAAAAACGGGTTGATTTTCATTTTCTATTTCTAAAAAATAAAATCACTAGAAGACAGAAACGAAAAAACGCCTGTTTTTTTCATATTCTTTGACCGGAAGTTGCCATTTACAAAGTAAGAGCGCATAATGAGGACGGTGATGTGTATGAGAGAAAAAAGCACGGTGCTAATGTGTAACTGAAGGTGATGGACATGGATCAGTACGTAGTTTTTTGAAACAATAAAAGAGTGTGTCTCAGGGAAGAAGACATGACTTTCTGAAGTCATGTCACATCACCGTCCTCATACGCGCTCTTACTTTGTAAATGGCAACTTCCGGTCGCACAATATGAAAAAACGGGCGTTTATTCGTTTCTGTCTTCTAGTGATTTTATTTTATGTTTTTAGAAATAGAAAATGAAAATCAACCCATTTTTTTAAGTTTAGATCATCCCTTGTTGACCCTGAGAAAGAAAAACGCCTTGTATTTCAATTTGAATGTTTGCATTTTAAAACGAAAATCAAATAATCACAATTTTTTCTTTTTTAATATCTGTTTGTGAATGGAAAATCGAATGACCAAAAGATACACTGACCGTCCTCCGAGCTGGACGCATAACATCGATCTCTATGTGCAGCCGGCTGTGAGACGACTGGTCAGGGACCGTCTACAAAGTGCTACGCCGAAAATAGATGCAATAAAAATATCCAATAACTTATACAGTGTAGTGCCATCAAAATTACTTCACACATCAATGGTCTCCTCATGGTTGTACTACAACACGTAGTTTGGACACATATACTTTTTCATAATTTTGGTTAAATTTCAACGGGAAAAATATTCAATAACTTCACTGTTAAGATGAGGTTGTAGCTCGTTGTTTACCTTACTACCGTTAGAAAGAGCCGTCGTATGTGTTTTAACAAAGTTTCTTTTATGAGTTATTGATCCGGGAAGTTCGAATCTGTCAATATATTTCCAACTTTACCAAAGTTTTTTCGTTTCTGTCTACGTATTTTATTTTTTATTTTTATTTTTTTAAAGGGACCGTTTGTAAGAATCAGAAATTGGTTGAAACAGCGACACCTGTGGCCATTAAGTCAAGGAAAGTCAGCGTTCTGTTGCTCGCGCTCGCCCGTGTGCACGCGCTACGTGAATGTGAGCGAGCATCGCTCACATTCACATTGTTTCTAAAAAAAATGAAATTCAACCCGTTTTTTAAAGTTTAGTTCATCCCTTTTTGACCCTGAGAAAGAAAAACACCCTGTATTTCAATTTTAATATTTGTATTTTAAAACGAAAATCAAATAACCACAATTTTTTTGTTTTTTAATGTCCGTTTGTGAAAGGAAACTCAAATGACTAAAAGATACACTGACCTGGTCTCCTGTGGCTGTTTGATATTTAAATGTTTGCACTCGTTTGTATAGGCTACTCTTTTATATATTGTCTGTAAACTGAAAGCTGTTCATATTGTATTTGTACTACGGTACGCCTATATTATATGGGTTTTCTAGACAAAATAAACATTTTAAAAAGAATTTATCTGGTTGATTGCTGTCTTATACTGTATAGTAGGCTACTGCTGAATCCACTGCTGCTGTTCCTCAATTGGGATTACTTTGAATTAAAAATCCAAATTCATAGTCACATACAGTATTCATATATATATTTTATATCGTGAGGGTTTGTTTATGAACTTGAAAATCAACTGTGGGGGTTTTGTGCTTCTTAAAACGTACTTAATTGAAGGTCCCATATTGTAAAAAGTGAGATTTTCACGTCTTTTATATTATAAAGCAGGTTTAGGTGCTATATAAATACTGTGAAGTATCGAAGCGCTCAATATACGGAGAAATACACACAGCCCGTATTCAGAAATTGTGCCTTTGAAAGAAGCCGTTAGGATTTCTGTTCATTTGTGATGTCACAAATCTACAATATTTAGACCGTTAAACAGTTTTAAACATAAACATTCTAAATGTGTCCCAGTTCATTTCCTGTTGCAGTGGATGTGAATGACATCAGCTGACAGGAAGTAAACATGGACCCAAACTGTTGCCTAGTAACGCAATTCTGTTGCAATTCCGTTGAAATGCACTAAAACAGAGCATTTCAGAGAGAGGGTAAATACAGGTATATTCAGACAGACAGTATGAGGAAAATAACGTTTTTTTTTTAACATTACAGCATATAAACATGTTCTAGTAGAAACACAGACTACAAGTATGAACCTGAAAATGAGCATGATATGGGACCTTTAAAGTAGTTGTGATGCTTGCTGAGTCAAGTGAGGGTGACATTTGGCTCAGATGTGAGGATATTGCTTAAATGAGTTATCTGCTATTGGCTTTTCATTTCTTCAGACTTCCTTAAAACCCAACATGTACTGTACAATGGTAATGAAGTGGTGTCTTTTCACTCTTTAAACTACATCACCACACTCCCATTTACTGCTCCCGCGTATGGGTTTGCATTATAGTTAACAGAATGCCCGGTGCGTTTCATACCGACGCTCAAGGGTGCCTTGTGCGGCGGTACCGAACGCCGACGGCCGTGACAAAGCCTCGGTATTTGTCGACCTGGGATGAACGGGCTGGGTCAAGTTTCTGTCCAGATGTGGCCCTGTTCTTTCTGCCAGGCCTGATCATTTGTTGGCCGTAAGGTACTGGTGTGAGTCTAGGCCACAAATGGCACAGAAAAGGTTTGCTATCTTGGAAGTGTTTGTGGTAGTGACCGCACACAAAAAGTATATGATCTAGAATATTTTATTAACATGAACAAAGGTTTGTGTTGGGGGCAATAAGCCAAAATAGCCCAGCAGCTCAAACATTACTTAATGATACATTAGTAAAACAAGCTTGGATAGAGACATTAGCTTGTCGCAAAGGAGGTTAAATAACGCTCCAAACTTGCTCTAAATTTTGGCGAGGAAAAAACGGTATAGCCATCTTCAAAGGGGTCCCTTGACCTCTGGCCTCCAGATATGTGAATGCAAATGGGTTCTATGGGTACCCACGAGTCTCCCCTTTACAGACACGCCCACTTTATGATAATCACATGCAGTTTGGGGCAAGTCATAGTCAAGTCAGCACACTGACACACTGACAGCTGTTGTTGCCTGTTGGGCTACAGTTTGCCATGTTGTTATTTCAGCATATTGTTTTATGCTAAATGCAGTACCTGTGAGGGTTTCTGGACAATATCTGTCATTGTTTTGTTTTGTTAATTGATTTCCAATAATAGATATATACATAAATTTGCATAAGGCAGCATATTTGTCCACTCCCATGTTGATAAGAGTATTAAATATTAAATTGAAAAATCTCCCTTTAAGGTACATTTTGAACACATAAAATATGTGATTAACTATTTTAATCGATTGACAGCCCTAATTTTTAATATGAGAGAACATTATATAAAGCATCCTGGGTTGATACCCACCTTAAAAAAAAAACTTTAACAAAAATATAAAATTAAATGAATTCCGGAAGGAAAAGAGAGAAGAAAAAAGTACTCAAATAAATATCTATCTATGTATATATGTATATATATATATATACATATATATATATATATATTCAAATGCCATTCCTACTAAATTTAACTTAAAGCAGCAACTCTCTGATTTACTGGTATTGTATAGTTTCTCCCTATACTAAAGGGGGCGACATTGTAAAGAGATTCATACGGAGGGAGACTTGGTGGCTTTTCACTTTGAATAAGCCCTAGCTACCGAAAACACACAGAACTTATACTGTATAAGTTAAGTGATGACTTTATTCTCATAATATTACGACTTTTTTTTCTCGTTAAATTATGACTTTATGCTCGTAATATTACAACTTTTTCCTCGTTAAGTTATGACTTTATTCTCGTAATATGACTTTTTTTTTCTCATTAAGTTATGAATTTTTTCTCGTAATATTACAACTTTATTCTTTAAATCTCAGATGTTTTTTCCCTCAATGTGGCCCTAATACTCCGTAGTACATTTGCTCTTTGGCCCTCACTGCATTAAGCTTATATACTATATACTTAGACTATAAACTGTGTTACCTTCATCACAATGATCAAATGTTTTGCGGCTCCAGACAGATTTTTTGTTTGTTTTTTTTGCCTCAGATTGCTCTTTTGATAGTAAAGGTTGCTGACCCCTGGGTTAATCCATTCCATAGTTGCTGAGATATTTCAGTCTGGACCAAAGTGTTGGATGCCCAAAAGACCGACATCGTCACCCCAAGAGCCCCATTGCCAGCGTGGCAAAAAGAAGATCACATGGAAATCTTCTGTAATCACTGCTTTTTTTTATAAAATGTATTCTCCTTGGTACAGGTGTGTGAAATTAGGTTTATTAAGTTCTCTCTGAAAATGAGTGTGCAGATATGCACTGGTCATTTTTTATAATGTGTTACGCACATATTTATTATGTTTTTGGTTTTTCGTGTTATTATTCTCTTAAAATGACTGGAATAGTTTTTTTTAATCTACCTACCTACCCTCTCTATATACCTGCCCTCAACACAGGTTTGAAGGTTTAGTTGTAACACACCCATACATTCAAATACCTCCACGCTTCAGCACCAAACAAAACATTGTATTTGATTAACAAATGTCTTCCCGCTCACTCATCTGGTGTTGTTTTTCTGTGTGTATGTGTAGCAATATGGCTGTGAAAGCAGAAAGCTAACAGTGGATGAGCACCTTCAAACAATTTTTTTTTTTTTTTTTGTCTAAGGGAAAAAATATAATCTCTTTTCGAAAATTGTAAAACAGATGTGTTGTCTAGATGGTGACTCCCAACATACTGTATATTATAATAAAATTATTTTTTGCCTCAGCTTGACCAGTCCCTATTTTTTGTGGTGCAAGAATAAAAAAAACAATTCTTAATCCACAGCTGAAAATAGTCCCCAACAAATGCACTATTAACTTGTGTTTGCAGCAATATTTGCAAAAAGTTGTAGTGCACGGCTGTTTCAGGACATTATTGAGCCTTTTTTTGAAAATGTAACTATACAGTGGAGGAAATAAGTATTTGATCCCTTGCCGATTTTGTAAGTTTGCCCACTTACAAAGAAAAGAACGGTCTATAATTTAATGGTAGGTTTATTTTAACAGTGAGAGACAGAATATAAAAAAAAAATCCAGAAAATCAATTCATATAAAAGTTATAAATTGATTTGTATTTTATTGTGGGAAATAAGTATTTGATCCCCTAGCAACCAACAAGAATTCTGGCCCCCACAGACCGGTTAGATTAGTCCTCTCGCTTTAAGAAAGTACTCCGAATCTCAACTCGTGACCTTTATAAAAGACAACTGTCTCAACTCATTACCTGTATAAAAGACACCTGTCCACAATCAGATTCCAACCTCTCCACCATGGGCAAGACCAAAGGGCTGTCCAAGGACGTCAGGGACAAGATTGTAGACCTGCACAAGACTGGAATCGGCTACAAGACCATCAGCAAGCAGCTTGGTGAGAAGGAGACAACTGTTGGTGCCATTATTCGGAAATGGAAGAAACACAAAATGACCATCAATCGCCCTCGGTCTGGGGCTCCACGCAAGATCTCGTCTCGTGGGGTATCGATGATCATGAGAAAGGTGAGGGATCAGCCCAGAAATACACAGGAAGAACTTCTTAATGATCTCAAGACAGCTGGGACCACAATCACCAAGAAAACCATTGGTAACACACTACGCCGTAATGGTTTAAAATCCTGCAGCGCCCGCAAGGTCCCCCTGCTCAAGAAGGAACATGTACAGGCCCGTCTGTTTGCCAATGAACACCTGAATGATTCAGAGAAGGCTTGGGAGAAGGTGATATGGTCAGATGAGACCAAAATCAAGCTCTTTGGCATCAACTCGACTCGCCGTGTTTGGAGGAAGAGAAATGCTGACTATAACCCCAAGAACACCATCCCCACCGTCAAGCATGGAGGTGGAAACATTATGTTTTGGGGGTGTTTCTCTGCTACGGGGACAGGACGACTTCACCGCATCTTAAGGGAGGATGGACGGGGCCATGTACCGTGAAATATTGGGCGACAACCTTCTTCCCTCAGCCAGGACACTGAAAATGGGTCGTGGATGGGTCTTCCAGCACGAGAATGACCAAAAACATACGGCCAAGGCAACAAAGGAGTGGCTCAAAAAGAAGCACATTAAGGTCATGGAGTGACCTAGCCAGTCTCCGGACCTTAATTCCATAGAAAATCTGTGGAGGGAGCTGAAGCTTCGAGTTGCCAAGCGACAGCCTCGAAACCTTAAGGATTTGGAGATGATCTGCAAAGAGGAGTCGACCAAAATCCCTCCTGAGATGTGCACAAACCTGGTGACCAACTACAAGAAACGTCTGACCTCTGTGCTTGCCAACAACGTTTCTCCACCAAGTACTGAGTCATGGGAGCTAGGGGATCAAATACTTATTTCCCACAATAAAATACAAATCAATTTATAACTTTTATATCAATTGATTTTCTGGATTTTTTTTTTTTATATTCTGTCTCTCACTGTTAAAATAAACCTACCATTAAAATTATAGACCGTTCTTTTCTTTGTAAGTGGGCAAACTTACAAAATCGGCAAGGGATCAAATACTTATTTCCTCCACTGTATATGTGATTTTGTATAATTTTGGTGAATTATTATCGTGAAACATATTCAATAACTTCACTGTTATAAAATGGTAGGCCACCAAAATATCTCCACCCAATAATGATCTCTTCCTAGTTATGCTACAATACTTATTTAGAATTTGTTTTTCATTGTACTGTTGCCATGAAGACCATTGTAATGGGCAAACTTTCATATAAACCAAGCCAATTGTAGTATAACCATAACCACAGGAAGAGACCATTGATGTTTGAAGTGATTTTGATGGTACTACACTGTATAATACTGAAGTTATTGAATATTTTTCCCATTTGAAATTCACCAAAATTACGCAAAAGTTTTTTTTTTTTTTTTGCCTAAAATGGCTCTTTGGATAGTAAAGGTTGCTGACCCCTGCTCTACATCAAATGCTCACTAGCCCACCACGTCGTCCCAAGACGCACAGCACAAAGAGGCAACCAAACTACAACAAAGCTCACACCAACCAAGGCACGAACAGCAGCGCTCATGTTCCCAAAGCTAACAGGCCAAGCTACCGACTCGCACGTCACGGCACAAACACCAACACAACCAATGACAATTCACGACATCCCTCCTGTAACTATTTACTTGCCTACCACATGAACCGCTATAACTTCCTGCACCCTGTGTAGCAGCCAACTTCAGGTTCTCACACATGAAACACCTTCAGCGTAACTGGGTCCAACTACCCAGAAACATTGAGAACACAAGCATGCTCACAAAAACCAGAAGACATTTGTTTTAGAACTAAAAACAAACTTTAACACACCAACAGCCAGAGCTCAAACAGCCCATACACAGCATGACCATCAGTGCATTCCCGTCCCTCTACCTGCATAACCAGAAACTAGCTAAACTCCCCCTCTAGTCTTCAGGTGCTACTTGCGCTTGGTATTTACCATAGATGTATTAAAAGAACTGGATCCAGCGTTGGAGGCGGGGCCCTGGTCATTCCTATGAGAGTTGCTCATTGGCGCATGAAACCTAAATGGCTCGACTTCCGTCTGGAAGAGTACCCGGATCTTGGCGGAGTAGCATCTGAGATGATTGGCGGAGTAGCGTCCGCTCAGTCACATGACTCGGTCACGCGGTCCTAACGTCTCGCCGTCGTCACGGTTTGCAATCCAGCCTCAGTCTGGGTCTCATTCACATGAACGGAGGAAGGGAAATAACTCTGGATTCAGCTATTAGTGCGTTTTACAACTTTAAAAATGGATTTTTTTAAATAAGGGCTGTTAGACTGTTCATTCTGGGGAGTTAATTCACCTCAAAAAAAATTATCCGCTGAGTTACAGACGTCTCTTTCCCAATGTAAGTCTATGGGAAAAAGTCTTTTTGGGCCCAATGCATCCCGTGACGGACACAGAAGTTGCAGTACCGCCGTTTGGCCACTACGAAAGTCGGGATCGACGACCGGCACACTTCCTGAGGGCTTGGTATTTACACACTGCAGCCCGCAAGCCCGGCAAAGCAACCATAAACTGGCAACCTCACCTGCAACTTCGGATGTGCTCCCGAGACAACCGCTCTAACCACTTTCATCACCACATTATCAAAACCCCCCAACAAACTCCAAAGGCAATCCGCGCTTCAGCCTAACAGGGACAGAACAACAGCAATTTACTACTGCTACTACTGATTGTACAGCACCAACAGAACTCCGTGCCACAAAATCACAGCATGCACAGCTCAGCAACACAAACACACCAGAACAAATTAGCGACTTGTTATCCATTACAGCTGCTTACATTCACCAAAAACAGCAGAACAGCCAACTTTCCACACTCGTCCATGTCTCCCAAACAACCAGATTGCACTCCTCAATTTACAAAACGAGGTGCACCACTAGGCTACCAATGATCTCTTCTCAAGCCATTTACAACCAGAACAAACTGCACTATATAGGCTGCGGTCGAATAGTCATTTTTGCTCAGGAGTGAAATGACCCCAGGAGTACCTCAGGAGGAGCCATGATAAGAGCTGTTTGAATTCTCTGAATGCTAAGGAAAGGAGCTTCAATGCTTCCTTTCTTATCTCCTTTAGCAGAGGATACACTGGACCATCCCTTACTAAAGGAAAAGAGAGAATAACATCCCACAATTCCTTCCGGCCGCAGCATTTAAAGCGACGCACCATTCGGCCATTCCTGATAACAAACGATATGCTTATCTTGCATATTATTTTCATATACTAATTGGGATTCATGTTTAATATAATTGGACAGGGATTTCTTTTCACTTTATTTTTTAATTATTTATTTCGAACATACCTAACAAATACCTCAGTAAAAAACAAAACAAGAATAAGAAATAAAATGAACAGTAAACAATCAATTAACAAATAATCAACATAAATAAATATTACATGTTCCAAAAGAAGTTAGAAGAAGTATATGATCCTACACCTTCTCCATAACTCCAACAATTAACTCAATATTTATCATATATTCCTTTGTTCATTGGTAATGAAGTGATATTTTTCACTGGTTGTCCACGCTAGGTCAGATGATCTTTATTATTTGTTGATGTAAAGTGTTCCAGCAGCAGAAGGAGCTGTGGTATCTCTCTTTAACACACCGCAGGTGAAGCAGCTTGTCATTGAATGACCTATTTAAAACGCACGGGGGAAGCAGGCGCCTTTTGTAGTCCGTCTTCAGAACATTGTAGTTTCACCACAGCAGACTCACGTCACTAACATCCGCCGCCGTCGCATCATAATGACGGAGCTTATAGTGAAAGAGCAGTCGGATTCTCTGAACACCACGGTTGTCGTTTCCTAAGTCCTTCTGAATTCTCCTTCACATCTTTCCTTGACATCATGACGTTTTCCATCGAGGTCAAGGAAAAGTGGTTAGGAAAAGACATTAGGACGTCATTTTTGGACTTTTCGAACGCAACCCAGGTGTGGCTCATCAGCCTGACGACCCTCCGCCTTGCTAAACAAAGAAAAAAAAGCAAATGGACACTGGGACACCTAGTGGAGTGGAGGGGTCATCACACCCCACTTCCTGAATGTATCAAACAGGTAGCATAAAAACTACAATAAATACTAGGGGCTGTCAATCAATTAAAATATTTAACCGCGATTAATCGCATGATTGTCCATAGTTAATCGCAATTAATCACACCTTTTTTATCTGTTCTAAATGTACCTTAAAGGGAGATTTGTTAAGTATGTAATCCTCTTATCAACATGGGAGTGGACAAATATGCTGCTTTATGGAAATGTATGTATATATTTATTGTTGTAAATCAATTAACAACACACAACAATGACAGATATTGTCCAGAAACCCTCACAGGTACTGCATTTAGCAGAAAACAATATGCTCCAATCATAACATGGCAAACTGCAGCCCAACAGGCAACAACAGCTGTCAGTGTGTCAGTGTGCTGACTTGACTATAGCTGCATCCCAAAGCTCTTAATTGCATCCCTGTTTCCCTCACTTGCGTCTTTTCCTTGCGTCTTAGTCCCTACCACCAGGGAAGCATGGAGAGATGCAAGGAAACCATGCGAGGAGAGAGGAAACGAGGAAATACGATTGAAGAGACATGAGACGGTCGTTTCCTCTGAAGCGTCACGTGAAGCGACGTCCGTTTCTGATGACAGCAGCAGCTGATCACATCTGGATCAGCTGTCAGTCAGCTTTAACAGCTGTTTGTGTCTGAACTGTACTAATACTAATAAAGACAAGTGCAAGCTGCAGTCTGTATTTCTACTGTGGACTGCTTAGAGGCTCAGGAACCATCTCTACTGGCACAATAACTTTATATTATTTATTCATTATTAGCGTCTGTAGTTATTGATATTCTGATTGTGAGCTCATTATTTCATAACCCAGAATATGACTACGGTGTTTTTTGAACACTGGACATTATTTATTAGGCTAAAGGGAAAATGTAAATGATATAACTCATATCAAACCCGACGTTCAGGAATGATCAGCCTCATGTGACTGAATGGAAATGAGGATAAATGATGTAAAAGGTGTTTGTTGCTGACAGACAGACTCTCCTTCTCTCTCTGACTTTAATAGAATCATTAATAAAAGTTAACGGGGCTAATAACAGATCATGAAAAGAAAAATCTTTCTAATGAATGCAGAAAGTTATTTTAATTCTGTTTGTCAGGCATTATAAACCCCTCTCAGTGTTGAGCTCCTTCACTGGCGGTGTGTGAAGCAGAGCTACTGCAGGTCCTTCTGCTGCTGTTCAGAGCTTCAATTAACACAGATTATAACTAGATAGTGAATCAGAAGACAACTAAACTATAAAATGTTTAATCTGTGATCTGTTTCCACTCCGGTATAAAACTCCAGTGATGTTGAGAGGTAAAGTTATCAGATCAGTCTGATCGGCAGCAGCGTCCAATCAATAACTGATATCCAATAAGGGGGCGTGTCGGTCGGTAAAAGACTTCCGTGGAGGATACACTGGTGTATCCTCGCTCATAGCTCCTCCGGCAAGCCTCCTCGATCCTCGCTCCTCGCTCCTCGATGCACAAATAAGAGCTTTGGGACGGTCTTCAAGATGGCGCACCAGAACAACTTCCGGTTCAAGCGAGGATCGAGGAGCGAGGAAACGGAAATTAAGAGCTTTGGCACGCACCCTATGACTTGCCCCAAACTGCATGTGATTATCATAAAGTGGGCATGTCTGTAAAGGGGAGACTCGTGGGTACCCATAGCAACCATTTACATTCACATATCTGAAGGTCAGAGGTCAAGGGACCCCTTTGAAAATGGCCATGACAGGTTTTCCTCGACCAAAATTTAGTTTGGAGTAATATTTAACCTCCTTCATGACAAGCTAGTATGACATGGTTGGTACCTATGGATTCTTTAGGTTTTGTAGTTTCATATGATGCCAGTATCTTCACTCTAGATTTAAAACTGAGCCTGCTACAACCTAAAAATCACAAGTTGCGTTAATGCATTAAAGAAGTCAGTGGTACTAAAACAAATTTGCGTTGCAAAAAATCTGCATTATTATCGCATTAACTTTGACAGCCCTAATAAAAACATGATAAGAGAACTAAATGTCAAAAGTACTGGCACAATTGAAATGGCATGTCTGTCTCAAGGCCTATAGAAAGGAGGCTGGGTCACGCGTAATGAAGGCGTCATATCTTTGGGGGTATAACAGACAGTAATAATCCACAATTAAAACTCCATACTATATTCATTCATGGAGCTCTTCAAGTCACTGCATGTTCTAGAACAGTGGTTCTCAAACTTTTTTCACCAAGTACCACTTCAGGAAATATTTGGCTCTCCAAGTACCACCATTATGACTGATGTTGAAATACAGTAGCAGTAAAATCTGGTCTGCACTCGCCAAAATTGAGCCAATCGCAATGCAAGACCGCAGCTTCAGTTACACTGCGGATGTGTTAAACCCCATACCTCAAGACCCATGTCCGCCCGTGACCCAGCCTCCTTTCCATACGCCTTAGTCTGTCTATATTTATATCCAGTGCACTACAAGGCAAGGCAAGGCAAGGCAAGGCAAGGAGCTTTATTTGTATAACACATTTCAGCAACAGGGCAATTCAAAGTGCTTTACACAAACATTCAAGAACATTACAACAAAGTGCAAAAGAACATTAAGACATAATTAAAACAGTCATAAAAACAATTAAAGATTAGAAAATAAAAACAAGCTAAAAAGTAAAAGCCACGATAGAAGCTAAAATAGAGTATAACACACACACTAAAACATTTGAATTATTTAAAAACACATTTAGTCTGGAGTTCCGTATAGAAAGAAGGGCACTAGATGGACTATGACGAGTGACCCATAGAGCTGCGAAATGGAACCAAAAGTATGATCACTGCAAAGTGCCATGATTACACATATGGGAGGCAGAATTTCATTTATCTGTTTACATAGCCAGGTGCCTTTTAGTGCATGTTAGTGCATGTAAGCGTGCCCCCCTGGCTAGCTCATGGCTGCCGCTCGGCACTGCTCTCATACGGCGGTTACAACTGATAACACCGTCCCAACGGCGTCATCGTGGAAGCGTAGCGCCCACCCTCCAGTTCCTCCTCAGGTTAACACCGTTCACTGCTCTGTCAGCACTTTTGCCGTCGTTTGCACTGAAAGCTGCGAGGCGCCGGCTCTGAATTACGAACTTAACTACTCACATTATACATGTGCCAAACTCATTCTCACTCCCAACTCCTCAAATACCACCGCTTTGTCACAGTGCCCCTCGGCATCGGAGACAGACGCACAGGGTACCTCTCTTGCGTTAATTTTGGACGGACCGGGGACGGCGTGTCAATATACGCTTGTTATATGCATAGTATCCTTTCAAATTAAAGGTCCCATATTGTAAAAAGTGAGATTTTCATGTCTTTTATATTATAAAGCAGGTTTAAGTGCTATATAAATACTGTTAAACTATTAAAATGCTCAATATACGGAGAAATACATACAGCCCGTATTCAGAAATTGTGCGTTTGAAACAAGCCGGATTTCTGTCCATTTGTGACGTCACAAATATACAATATTTAGACCATTACACTGTTTTAAACATAAACATTCTAAATGTATCCCAGATTATTTCCTGTTGCAGTGGATGTAAATAACATCAGCTGACAGGAAGTAAACATGGACCCAAACTGTTGCCTAGTAACACAATTCCGTTGCAATTCCGTTGAAATGCACTAAAAAAGAGCGTTTCAGACAGAGGGTGAATACAGGTATATTCAGGCTGACAGTATGAGGAAAATAACGTTTTTTTTAACATTACAGCATGTAAACATGTTCTAGTAGAAACACAAAATACAAGTATGAAACTGAAAATGAGCACGATATGGGACCTTTAAACTTCCATTTTCACAGGAAGTTAGGTTTAGGCAACACAACCACTTAGGTAGGGTTAGGAAACGGTCGTGGTTAACTTCACTTACTAGCGACTCAAGGGGCTGGCGATATTATAGACACACGAGTCAAAATAAGTCTTTAGTTTCACACGGGACACAAACACTGGTCTCCTGACACACCAGTGTTTGTTTGTGCGGCTAACTGTATAATCAGAACCCAATATTCAGAATAACTTACGCTTTCTTACCCCGAAAACGAATGAATAAAAAAGTAATCAGAAAAGATCAAACAACAAACACAAAGCAGGAAGAGAAAGATAAAATGCATTTATTTGAATAAATGCAGGGATATGCAGTACAGTATGTAACTCGATGTCCTTTAGTGGTCTTCTACCCATAACGGACACACTTTAGGTGGTTTTTGAAGAAGTGAAGTCGCAGTTTGAACTCTGTGTCGGTCTTTGCAGGGTGTCTGAATTTGGAGTAGCTAGCCTCGTCCTTGTTGTGACCGGTTTTGGGTTGATGGCCGATGGACACGTGGTTACACGTGGCAACCATCAAGGATCCCAGGCCATCCATAAAGAATTCTAGAGTCAGAGACAGACATTCTGCCTTTTAGAAAAAATGCCTGCTTGTATCATGGCGAAAAAAAACTGAAAGTGTGGACTTAAGCCTGGGACACACCAGGAACGTCAGGAGCGTGTGGCGGCTGCGTGGTGTGGTGGCTTCGTGATTCACGCGTCGGGTGTTCACACCGGCTGCATTTCAGCTGCTGCTGTCTGCAGTTTCTTTCTACATAGAGTTTGCCTTTTAATGGCCATTTCATTTCATTATAAATGTCATTTATTTTTATTTTAGACAGAGAAAGGTTAAGAAATATGTGGTAATTTGTAAATAATAGTAATAATCCACAATTAAAACCCCGTACTATATTCATTCATGGAGCTCTCCAAATCACTGCATGTTCTAGAACAGTGGTTCTCAAACTTTTTCCATCAAGTACCACCTCAGAAAATAATTCGCTCCAAGTACCACCATTATGACTGATGTTGAAATACAGTAGCGTAAGCCTACCCTATTCAGCAATGTACAGTTCACACAAGAGGCAAATTTATTCCTAATAAAAGGGGGAGCACAAGAACTGGCACTTTAACTCTTCCGCACAACTCTCATACTACGCAAGGGGCAGCCTCTCACACTAGGCCTGCACCATATCTGCCATGTGCGATAACACTGTTCAATATTGCGATGACGATATGACTTGCGATAAATAAACAAATATTGAAGTGTGCATATTCGCTATACATATACATATACTGTATTTAATATATAACTAGGCTAAATGTTGTTTCTAGAGCAGCAACAGTAAAGTTTACAACAGCAAAGCCACCATATAAACTCCTTAATATCTCACTGGAAATAATTTAACATGTTAATGAAATAAATCATATTCCTATGATAGACATCAGTCAGTATCAGTCATTCCTCCTGTCCTCCTGTCCTCTGTTGCAGCTAACATTAGGGCTGATAGAGGGAAGAGAGACTGTTTGGTTTCAGCTGATGAGTTTACAGATAAGATATGTGACAAACTAACCTAAACAGTCCGACTACACAGCCTACTGCCACTTTTAGTTCCAGTCTTGTGTAGCCAAGGGTTACGTTGCTTCAATACTTTATGAAGGTAATAAATTAATAACACGGAGGCTCACAGTCTGTACAAGTCTGCAGCGCATCACCGCTTTACGTCTTCCGTTCCTTCACAATAAACTCCCCGGACACTGAACACTGGATTACTGCTGACCAGGGAACTAAAGTCAGTCACAACTCAACTAAATAACTTACACGTGTTTACAGTTAGCTGTTAGCCGCCGAGCTAGCGCGCTGTGCCTGTCTAAAGCGGCGGTGGATGAGAGACTGCAGACAGAGCAGATTGAAACGTCGCTTTCCTCCACGTTTAACCGTTTCATCATGTTTATGCTTGTTGAACAGGTGTAATGATAACGTATCTTGGCTTTACACTTGCACTTGGGTGTTTTCACACTTGGTTCCTTTCAGCCCTCCAAACAAACTCAGAGCGATGAGTCAGCATTTTTTATGCATATGTGAACACTCCAAAAGGACTCAGACCGCTCCGAAACAAACCAAACTCAGAATTCCTCGGGAGGTGGTCTGAGTTCGGTTCGATTTAAGTCCGTGTTGCGGTTCGCTTAAACCGTGCATTGTGAACACAAAGCGTCCAGGTTCGCTTTGCCTTATGCCGTTGTATTTTGGCCCTCTAGAGTTGCCGTAGACAGATCACATGCGCTTGTACACTTACGCTCGGAAAAACGGAACCGTGGTAGCTCACGCTCACGCTACTTTATTTCCTCATTCATTCAGTCCGTATTAAAGCGCGTATCAAAGCGCATTAATTAGCGGGGGTTCATGTCCGAATTTAAAGATATTAGTTTGTTTCTCAGGACTGTCTAAAGTTACTGCTTTTATGTGCTGTCAGTCATTTCTTTGAACAGAGGTTTTTGCCCTCACATTTAAATCTATCACAGCATCAAGTCCCCCTCAGTTCAGAATAAAACCTCTGCTTGTCCTTCTTTTGCAACGTTCATTTTTATAACATTGACTGAGACAGCTGTCAATTAGAGCAGTTCCACTAAAATGTTTATTATAAATAATGTATAATCTCAGTTTATATACTGAAATCAGTATGAAGCTTAGCCCCGTAGGATCAGTGAATAACGATCTGTATCACTCCTGCTGTGTTTGGTTGCACTGATGGAGCATATTGACATTGTAGATTATCTGTTAATATTTATGAGTGAGCAGGATGGTGGTGGGTGTTTTTCACAGTCCTTTTTAAATGAACCAAACTCAGTCCTCTTAAAGTGGACCAAAAAGTGGACCAACAGAAAAGGGACTCAGTTCTGTTTGTGTTCACATTGTTAGTTAATTTAAAAGAGGACTCAGTTCTGTTTCTGGTCCACTTCAGCTCTAATGCGGCCTCAGTCCTCTTTCTGTTCACACTATAGTTGAAGAGGTTGAAGTTAGAATTTAATTTTTGCATTTTGTTTATTTTTTTTAATGATTTTATTTCAGCTACTTTAACAAATGTAGTAAATTTAAACAGTCACTGAAATGCTGTTAATACACATTCAGATTATACATATCCTATTTAAAAAAAAACTCATTCTGCAGCTGCACCACAAACCTACGCGTACCACAGTTTGAGAACCACTGTTCTAGAATACTGTCCGGCACATATTTCAGAATAAAAGCCTTGTGTTAACAAATAAAGGAATTCTGTCAACAGAAAAAAAACGCTTGAGGGCTTTTATTTTGAAATAAAAGCAGGAAGCGTTGATTTAAACCCTGTACTTTATCAATTCATGGAGCTCTCCAAGTGACTGCATGTTCCACAGCACTGACTGCTCATATTTCATAATAAAAGCCTTGTGTTAACAAATGAAGGAATTCTGTAAAAAAACACTTGAGGGCTTTTATTTTGAAATGAAAGCAGGAAGTGTTGATTTAAAAATAAGTCTTAACTTTTTTTCATATCCGTAACATATTCTACAGATAGATATCGAAACTGTAGTAATGTTGCTGATATGATGTTAATACACAGTCAATAGATTACCTTCATTGTCTGTGACATATTCTACAGATGTCTAGACATTAAAACTGTAGTAATGTTGCTGATATGATGCTAATATACTGTCAATAGATCACTTTCACTGTTTGTTGTTGCTGTGAACCCTCAAAAATAGACGAGAACACGGACGCCAAAATAAAAAAACAACAGGTAACGCAGCCGCCACGCGCTCCTGACGTTCCTGGTGTGTCCCGGGGCTAACTGACACTTGGACTCCAAATCTCTGTCTGGGTCCAGACTTACCTGAGTGTGCTACTCTCTGGAGCTTAGGGTCAAATCCCACCCTCTGTACAGCATCTGTACGAGCCAGGAAGAAGTTGACCACCCCACTGGCAAGAAAGCATTGTGGGTAACTGGGAAGTGAGTGAAACTTCCCGTTAGACTTCCTGTGCAGGCAGCCACCGTCCATTTCCTCTCCTTCATCATAAATAAGAGAGAAGTAAAACTGGTTCCCTTGTACTGTCCCGCCGAGCTGATGAGAACAAAGACCAGAGAACTGGTTATAAACTGGCTACCAGTACATTCTGTACCAGCCTCTTGTCCAACAAACACATGCTGGGATAGGCTCCAGTTGAAAAATACAGGTGCATAGGAGGATAAACTGCTGTTTGAGAAAGATGGTAATAAATAAAAACCAAGTCTAGAACTAGAACTGACGTGGACCTCAGATAGAGAGTCCTTATTTAGAAAAAAAATAACCAAACACAAATATATATATATGAAAGTGCTGCAGGGATGATGTATTTTTGTAGGCCAACTCGGAAGTTAGTATCGCCCTGGTTCCCTTGACAAAAGCCAATGGGATTTTTCCATTGGGTTTTGGATTATTGCAGAAAATAAGCTCTGTGGGAAACAAACATTTATAATACTTCACACGTTTTGTTTTGTAAAATAATCTCCACAAATGAATACCACTTTTATGATGTCTTTGCGTAAATGCAATGCCGGAAGTAAAAAGCTAACGTTAGGCTATAAACAAACTACACCATGAGTAGGGATGCACCGATACCATTATCAGGTATTGGGACCGATACTGTGCTCATGTACTCGTACTCTCAAAAAGGCTCTGATACAACGGCACCGATACCACTTTACGGTGGTGCGCCCGACCCCGCTGGGCCGGGATCCCAACTCAGCCGGCGCGCACCGGCCCTCACTTTCATTGCACCACAGGGTTTTGCTTGCACCCTAACTTGCGCGCGCTGTAGGCTCCTTGGTCTTTTACGTAGGCTGAGCCCCGATCTGGCGGCACGACGCAGAGGTACGCACTGAGGACAGTCCGCCCCGGGAGCAGTGGGCCATCCCCGGCGGGGAGAGAGGGCGCAGCGAGCCCTTTGTCCACGGTGCGACGAGGTGACGATTTGGTGACGAGCAGAAACCTGGAGCTCCTCTGTCATTAAGTACAAAAGAAATCTGAGCACACCCGATTACAGATACAACAATGAACATTTTACTTGAAATAATCGATACAAGCTGACCCCTCCGACACCACAGCCATTTCATTCTCACCACGTCCAGTTCGGGCACTGCCTCCATCACCTCCACCAGCTTTTCTATCTTCGTCTGCTCAGTAAACAGAAAGTCGTCATCCACCCACAGGAAGTACTTGGTGGTTACCTGGGAGACCGCCAGATTCCTGCCAGCAAACCAGCCCTGAGGGAGGAAACATGTTTAAACGTTTGGAAACTCTTAAAATCTTTTTTTAACGTTCATTTCAGGTGACAAGTACGATGCAACGCAGAGCATAAACAGATTATGTGAAATAACATTTTCTCGTAAATTGTTGCAATGTCAAAATGTGATAAAACTTGTTCTGCAAAAAGTTTAAACCAAAGGAAAAATTAATTGTGTGTGTGTGTGTGTGTGTATATACCTGCGCTGGAGGCATGAAGTATTGTCGGATGTGTTCTCCAGTAACGTGCTCTGGTTTAAGACTGTCATCTGCAATGACGACTTCTATGTTGCTATAGAAACGCCGGATGCTACTCAACAACACATTGAGCTGCGGGTAGCGCAGGAATGTCTTTGTGGCGATGGTGACGTGAGAGCTGATATCTGACAGACAGAGAAGTAAACAAAGAGTTATTTCAAGAAAAGACGATAAAGCACAATGTAGCATGAATTATCAGCAGAGTTCAACACGAGTGCTGCTGGCAAGTTATTGTCGCAGATATGCAGGTTAATTGAGCGGGTTACTTTAGGATTTTGGAGGGGATATGTGGGTCAGGACATTTTACTTTGTCACAGTAACCTGTATGTATTGGGCAAAACAACAGTCCTGTTGTTTAAAGCAGTTTGCACTTCTGGAAATGTTCAGTGATGCCTAACTAATGGAAAACACTAAACTAAACTGGATTTTTTTGACACTTTAAAAGGGACTATTTGTAAGAATCAGAAATTGCTTGTTAACAGCGCCACCTGTGGCCGTTAAGTCAACGAAAGTCAGCGTCCTGTTGCTCAAGCTTGTCCTCGCTGTACATAGACATGAACGAGCATCTGTCAAAACAGTGAGGCGACACACGTCAGCTAAAACCACAATATCACTCTATATTTCAGCTGCTTGGCAGTAATGTTAGCTGACCAGACGAAGGTCTCTCCATGAATCAATGCTGATCCTAGTGTTGGCTTTTCCTGCTTCAGACTCCCGACGGCGGCCGGAGGGAACAGGGGAGACACCGGAGTTTTGGTCGGAGACGATAACGTTTCTCTCTGCGGAGCCCCGTCACTTCACAAGACACGGGAAACCTCTGTTGGTCTGGAGGAGCTGCAGCAGTTATTTCTGCACAAACGTCCACTGTGCATTCACTAGATATTCTCAGGGCTAAACTAACTCTTCTGCAGTGTGTAGTACGTGCACATATGCACATGAGAGCGGAGCGAAAGCGCGAGAACAAGCGCAGTGTGTGAGTGAAGGCAGGCAGAGGAGCAGAGTACAGCAGAGACTCCGGTCCTGGAGACCAAAGCCACGGTCTCCCCCTCCGACCTTGGCCAACACTGTTTAACAGACGGGCTTCACTTGATACAACCAAGAGGTTTTGGTTGTAGTTTGTGTTGGAGTCTGAGTCTGAACAGCGTAGCCACACGCGAGCGCGCATGGTACACCGACCCGGATTGATTTATTCGTATAAGAAGTTACAAACAGTCCCTTTAAAGAAAGAAATTCAAAGTGATTGTTTGTTTTTTTTCATTATCCAACGGATTATCAGTTACATAATATACAATCACCTTCATCTGTGTAACCTCATGAGAATTAACCAGAGAAGAGGAAAAACTCAGACAAAAATCACAGACGATAACTAAAATGTCCACAGAGGGTGCAACGAGCATTTTTAAGCCACAGAATTTAAATAGCCTGCCACTTCTTACACAATCAACAGCAGAATAAAGCATCACCACGTATAATACATCAATATAGACTCCACAGTGACTGCAGGCCACAATATAAAACTAGTTCAAAGCTGTTTACCCAGACCACCATGATCAGTGCACTCCTACCTGTTCCCATGTCGTACAGGACTGGCAGGTGGGGCTGTTTGATGGTAATGGGAAACACGGCTTCATGGTCCTCAAACTGGAAGTGTGCTAAGAGCAGAAAAGGAGAGCTAAACTGTGTTATACTAGTAATACATACTCTTACTGCTTGCTTTGCTCTGGTAAGTGAAATCTTGCAGATGCCGTTAGGAGCACCGGAGGACACAGAGGAACATGATTTTTTTCAGGTTACCTGTTTCATATACTACTGTCACGATATAGCAACCGTTTTATAAAAATAACTTTTTTTAATCGTATTTGCTCCAATCTCGCCTACTTAAGCTTTAACACAAGGCTTTTATTCTGAAATATGTGCAAGACAGCGTTGCAGAACATGCAGTGACTTGGAGAGCTCCATGAATGAATATAGTACGTGTTTTTAATTGTGGATTATTACTATTATTTACAATTTACCACACGTTTCTTAACCTTTCTCTGTCGAAAATAAATATAAATGATATTTATGATGAAATGAAATGGCAAACTCTATGTAGAAAGAAAGGGCCGACGGCAGCAGCTGCAGCAGCAGAAACGCAGCTGGTGTGAACACGCAACGTATGAATCACGCAGGTGCCACACGCCGCAGCCGCCACGCAACACAGATGTGTCGGTTTTTGTTCCGCTGCTTTGCGCGGAGCTGAGACCCGACCGCCCGCCTGTTCTCTGTCCTCCCCGGCTCTCTGGAGCGCTGTCCCCCGCTGTTGTCTGGCAAAAGCAGCGGTACCGGCGGCGCAGAGGTCCCCGGGGACCGCCGGTACAATAACCTTTTATTTTGATGTTATTACAATGTACCAGAATTCACGAATATGTAGGATATTACTACCGACACTCATGTAATATTACGTCACAACGGCTGCTGTATTAGCCGTGTGTTTACTACGTGTTTATTTGCATATAGAGCGGGGAAGTGAGATCGGATCACAAGTGGTCACTGAAGACACATGTGGAGACGCATTCTAATGCCAGGTGTGAACAGACATACTCAAAGCTGTCCACTTGTGATCAGATCACTGAGGACGCATGTTAATACCAGGTCTCAACAGGGCCTGAGAACGATACACAAACATGTTCCACAGTAACTCACTGCACTAATTCTCATTGAAAATTAAACACACAGAGAAACACACATTTATGCACACATAGCTGTGCAAAACATTGCACAACTGCACTAATTATTTTTGATTCCATTTACTGTATCATGATTTATGCACTTAATGTTGTGCATTTCATTCCTGCCAAGAAGATATTTTGTACATAAAGATTCTGTTTTCTAGCTCAGTTTCAGTTTGTTAGAGGCATACCGAGGTCTCC
The DNA here is from genome assembly GCF_015220745.1 of Sebastes umbrosus. Taxonomy (NCBI): domain Eukaryota; kingdom Metazoa; phylum Chordata; class Actinopteri; order Perciformes; family Sebastidae; genus Sebastes; species Sebastes umbrosus. The sequence continues at coordinate 2,170,171 of NC_051282.1, read as the reverse complement.
GGTGTGTATATGGTAGACAGTGCTGGTATAGGACACTTTAGTCAGCAGGTAGTTGAGGATCACCAGGCTGCTTGACTCCATAATCAGTCTGGTCTCACCATCACCTGACATCAACAAGATTGTCACAATAGTCAAACAACAGCTGTTTAATCATCAACTTCCAAACACCTCCACATGACATTCGTTTGACTGTTTCATATTTTTTGTTTTACATTTAAAGGTGTGGGTATGGGCTGGGTTCCGAAACGATTTTTCACTCTAATGCAGGGGTCAGCAACCTTTACTATCAAAAGAGCCATTTTAGGCAAAAAAATAAATAAATAAAAATGTGTCTGGCGTCGCAAAACATTTGAGCATTGTGATGAAGGTAACACAGTTTATAATCTAAGTATATAGTATATAAGTCTAATGCAGTGAGGCCCAAAATGCAAATGTACTACGGAGTATATGAGGAACACAATGAGGGGGAAAAAAAGTCTGAGATTTCCAGAATAAAGTCCTAATATTACGAGACTAAAGTCATAACTTTACGAGAAAAAAGTCATAATATTACGAGAATAAAGTCATATCTTTACGAGAAAAAAGTCATAATATTACGAGAATAAAGTCATAACTTTACGAGAAAAAAGTTGTAATATTACGAGAATAAAGTCATAACTTTACGAGAAAAAAGTCATAATATTACAAGACTAAAGTCGAAACTTTACAAGAAAAAAATTCAGAACATTACGAGACTAAAGTCGAAACTTTACGAGAAAAAAAGTCGTAACATTATAAATTAATACTTTATAATATTATGACTTTATTCTCATAATATTACGACTTTTTTTCTCGTAAACTTATTACTTTATTCTCAAAATCTCTGATTAATTGTTTTTCCTCAATGTGGCCCTAATACTCCATCGCACCGACGTACCATAGACCTACAACAATGATAAATAAAAATGAAAAACTAAACAAAAAACAGTTATTCATTTCCATTTAAAAAAAATCCATAGTGAGCCACTGGAGAGGGGCTAGAGAGCTGCATGTGGCTCCAGAGCTGCAGGTTGCTGATCCCTGCTCTAATGAATACATTTTAGGAATGACACATATGTTCTCATTTTTAACCTGGCCAAGTCGACCATTAACAAACAGCACAACACCAACTATCATCAGCTATTGTTTGCTTATAGGCTTTCACACATCAGACATATTCAGTCAAGAACCACGACTACATTCTATGTGGAGTTAGTTCTGATATCGGAGTCTCACCTTGGAACTTCACTCCTGCAGCTGGAACCTCTGTGGTCAGGACCCCTTTGGACACATTCAAGGACACCTAGAGCAGACACACCTGAATAAACTACAGAGCACTCAAAGTACACATACCTGCACAATGACAAGCAAAGCAAAAAAGTTTGTTTTAGACACTAGGCTATTAGTATCCATTTGTTTCTTTCTATAAGGAATCTGTCAATGATCATTTTATTGTTGTTGTTTTTTTTTATTATTATTTTTTCACTTCCCAAGATAAAAGAAAGCGATCCCCACACCACAGCAACAAAATCAGATCAGAGTATCTGAGAAAGCAAGGTCAGGCTATTCTATCTGTGCAGGAAAGAGCAGAAGGGTCACTGCGTAGGGCTCGGTGTTTGCAGCTAGCAAAGGCTGCAAGAACAGGGAGAGCTACAACACTGCCCTTACGGTCAGGTTACGCTGAAAGGCTCGGCCACACCAGAGAGTGGTACAGCAAAAAATGAATTTGGATGTTTTTGTGAAATATTTGGTTCTAGAAGCTTGATACAGTGAACACTGGCAGGTCTTGCTGGCAAGCTAACCGCTAAATTAGGGGAAAAACAACCACAAAGAGACACACAACTACTAAAAAGAGACACAAAGAGACTCATGACTATGAGAAGAGGCAAAACAACCACAAAGACACAAAACACTATTACAAAGAAACACAAAACAACCACAAAGAGACACAAAACTACTAAAAAGAGACACAAAACTATTACAAAGAGACACAAAACTACTACAAAGAGACACAAAGAGTCTCATGACTATAAGATGAGGCAAAACAACCACAAAGAGACAAAACACTATTACACAGAAACACAAAACTACTACAAAGAGATGCAAAACAACCACAAAGAGACACAAAAATACTACAAAGAGACGCAAAACAACCACAAAGAAACACAAAAATACTACAAAGAGACGCAAAACAACCACAAAGAGACACAAAACTATTACAAAGAGATGCAAAACTACTACAAAGAGACACAAAACAACTACAAAGAGACACATGACTATGAGAAGAGGCAAAACAACCACAAAGAGACACAAAACTACTACAAAGAGACGCAAAACAACCACAAAGAGACAAAACTATTACAAAGACTTGCAAAACAGCTGCAAAGAGACACAAAACGACCACAAACACACAAACCCACAGAGAGATGCATGATAAAGAGACACAAAACTACTACAAAAAGTGGCTAAAAAACTGTGAGTGTCTTGCTCCTTTGTAGGAAGGGTGGTGGGGCCTTTTGCGTGTCTGTGCAGAAGGGCCCATTGTCTCATAATCCACCCATGGCTAGCACTAGTCATATGCCTAAACAATAGCTCCCCAAACTTCTTCTTCTTTTTGCTTTTTATTGTGCCTTTGACTCCTCCACCCCTCCCCCGCTTGGCATTTTAGTCATCATTTTATTCAAAAAAAAGTTTTACTGAAAAGGGGTCAAAAGAAGAAGACGAAGAACCACCAACAGGCTATTCAGGAAAAGGGAGACAAGTGGAGCTGCAAGAACTTTACTCAGATAACTCACACCCAGCTTCACACCCTGGCGTCTGCAGTCAGATCTGCCAGTTTTGTGCAGTTTTTTTTTTTTTTTAATGAATGAATAGGAAATGCATGCTAGGGTCTTAAATGCAGCAAGTTAAATACATAGGACATTGGCAAGCACCCAAAGTTCCCACTTGTCCTGAATGTAGCACGTTTGATGCGCTGGATGTGGGTGGAGCCAGGACTACATGCAAAATGTTGCCGCTTTAAATGCTGGTGTGACCGAGCCAATGCCGATTAAGTAGTCTTATTCATAGTCCCGTTCTGCCATAGTATTAATCAACTTTAAATTTGGACAATCGGAAAAAGATGTAACATTTTGGCAATTATAAAAGTATTGGGGAGATAAATATTATTGGAAAATATCATACCAAAAAATATTTGGATGATGAAATTCAAAATAAAACTCACATGGCTTTTAAAATCAAACTCATGTGTATCTTTTGAAGCAGTTTCAGGCCCTGAACTCGTTTCAGTGAGGTTTTACACAAAGATGGCTGCTGTACATTGATAGAAAATCAAGCATCAGCCTTTGCAATATTAGCATAAACTGAGGCATTATTTCTATGAAAACATGAATATAAACTCTTTAATTCTGACATTCCGTCTTCAAATGTGTTATCTTCACTAAAGGAAAATACCTAATCTATTTCAACCTGGCATATTTCCCATAAATGTGACCATTTACACTAACTTTATACCAACACTCAGTCAGACAACAGTTAATTCATGAAAAAATGTTGTTTATAAAGAGAGCTGTAGGAAGCTCATGCAGCTTTCCCTGACATACGTTGTTTTGCACAAGTCCTCGTTTCCCTGAATCTCTACAACGAAGGTAGCGGGTGCAAAGTTTGCATGACCCACAGTGGTTACATTTATTAGTGGAGCGGATAACATCCATTTTTCAATCAAATCGTGAAAATAGTGATACAAGCACCAAATTTGGCATGATGATTGCTGAGGGGTCACTAAGCAAATATAAACGTTTGGCCACTTGAAAATCCAAGATAGCGGCCATTTTTCAAAATGGCCACCAAATTAACCTGCTGATAATGATTTATCTCATAGAAATTCATCTACTTGATCGATTTGAGTGATCTTGGTGTCAAATTATATGTTTTCTGGCATACTGGATGTAATTTTGATAGTAACTTCAATATGGCGGCCATTTTTCAAGACGGCTGTGAAATTTACTCGCGGAGAATGTTTTTCTTAAGGAAATGCATGTACTTGGTCAATTTGAATGTGTGATGTAGAGTTATATGTTTTCTGGTATGCTTGATCTAATTTTTACAGCTTTAACATCCTCCAATAAGTTTTTTCTTACTTTCTGGCTGTCTGCTGAGTCTTTGCTTTGGGGTTTTTGCGGCTTGAGAATCCACAGTCCCAGTTCTAGCACCTGGTGTTGGATATGGAGCTTTGTCATATTCCTGCTTATCCGGTCTTTCAGGGAAGGAAACTTTGGACTACTGACCCCCTACTAGACCAAGTAGATGAATTTCTATGAGAGAAACCATTATCGACAGGTCAATTTGGCGGCCATCTTGAAAAATGGCGGCCATCTGGGATTTTCAAGTGGCCAGTCGTTCATGCTAAGTGTCCCCTCTGGAATCATCATTCCAAATTTGGTGCTTGTATCACTATTTGCATGATTTTTCCAGTATCAGCTCCACTATTATGGAAAATATGCCCGCTTGGAATACACAGTGATTTTCCTTTAAGTTTATTATAATTTATATGTAGTATGTCCAATATACTGTGTTGTGAATGCAGCCATCTTGTATGCACCAATTAAACACCACCATCCTACCAGGTTGATCTGGGTGACCAGTACATCCATTTGCATCTATGAGATTACACCAACCTTGTAGCTGCTTCTTTGTCCTGCATGCAAGGCTAAACCTGAAATCAAAATGACCTCTTGCATTCATACGTTTATAAAAAGGACATACATGGCTTTGTTTACTTTTACAACAGGACACTTCCTCCTGTTAAACTGCTAAAAAATCCCCATCCAGCGTCCCGTCTCTGTACTCCGGTCACTCTACCCTGATTCTACACTCTAAGGGGCAAATTCATAAAAGGATTGCGTGGCTTTTGTGGCCACTAATCCTGCACGAAAAAGACGAAAAGAAAACAAAGAATATAAAAAAGTGTAATTCTCAAAGCACCCTCAAAGGGTGAAATACACCCCTAACTGTGCTGCCAAGCAAAAAGCGTCTTGGTGCTTAGCTCCTGTGCTGTCTCCACACAGTCTCACGGCAGTTCGTGAAATAGTCTTGACATTTTATCTATTTGATTCGTGTACATAGACATGAATTTTCCTTTTTTTTCATGACACAGCACGACTTTCAACAACAAATTTTTCGTGCGTTTTCCTACGAATGTTCAGCAACACGTGACGCATGTGTCAATTTCTGCTCTGGTCTTTTTAAAATAAAACTACTTAGTTAGGTTTTGGAAAAGATCGGCGTGGTTAGGCTGAGACAACAAAACTATTTAGTTAGGCTTTGGAAAAGATCGGCTTAAACCTGCACTAATAAGACAAAAAGAAAACCTTCCTTCCTTCCTTCCTTCCTTCCTTCCTTCTTTCCTTCCTTCAGCGGGATTACTCCAAAAGATTGCGATGGATTTGAATGACATTTTTTGGAGGGGTGGGGTGTAGCACAATGAATAATCCATTACATTTTGGTGGCGATTCAGATCATGATCCAGATTCAGGAATTTTTTTAAGAATTCCGATCAGCCTTAGCATTAAGACCACAGGGTATGACACGTGCGCAGTGTAACTGATGACGTGTTGATGACGCATGACCCCGCCTTTTTCCTCCTTCTTCGAGCAGAGAGATACGTGTGTGGATGTGTGTGGAGCCGCTGGCCGCCCGCGGTGAAAAAGAAAAAAGGCGGTAGATGACAGGATGAGAGACAACGTAGTGTAACGTTATACAGACATAACAAGGCTGCTGAATGAGAGAGGCATCCGCCGATACGTTACACGGAAACACACCGTGTTGATAATAAGCCGGCCAACTCATGGTACCGCCAGCTGGGAGCTGTGATCTGTTTTTAAAGTCGTGCACCTTGCTGGAGGTCTGCGCTCTCCGAATGCCGTTCTAGTTTTGGAATGTTATCTCCCTGAATGATACAGCATTATTTTCCATGGTATGTTCCCATATGAACCCAACCTTCTCCAACGTACTACTGTGTCATATTGTAGTGTAATGTAAAAACTTCAAATAAAAATGCTCTCTGAGCTATATATATATATATATACACATATATATATATATATATATATATATATATATATATATATATATACATATATACATGTATATATATATACATGTATATATGTATGTATATATATATATATACATACATATATACATATACATATACACATACATACATATACACATACATACATATACACATATATATATATATATACATATATATATATATATACACATATATACATATATACATATATACATACATATATATATATATATATATATAGATATAGATAGAGTGCAGCATACCTGGTATTAGAGTGGAGGTCAAAGGCCGTACTTTAAAGCCCTGGATAGGATACTGCAGTGGAGAGTTAGGTGAAGCAAACAGCAGTCTGGATAATGCAGACGTCGTCCTGTTGGGGAGATGGGATGGGGTTGGGTTGGGGGGGTTGTGCAGACAGGTATCACCATGGTAGTTAAACTCATATACAGTATTCTCAAAGAAGTAACAAAGAGCTGCTTGGCCTACAAAGCAAGCAAGAGGGCTGTGTTGGTGGGGGCATGTTGCTTCACATACCAGAGAGACAATGAAATATGATCCAGGAAGAGGGCTCGAGTAACTCATAAAAAAAGTTTGAATGCTTATCAGATGCCAAAGGTTTATGGTTTATAACCAACAGGTGCAAACAACAGGTAGAGCTAGAGATGAGTCACATTAAAAACTTACTTAGCAGGTACGTGCGCTTGTGCATATTTTATTGGCCTTCCACAGTTGGAGGACATTGCAATGGAGTAAAGCCAAAGTTAAGTCAGGTTACATATTTTTGGGATTTTATTGCCCTCTGCATTGGGCGTCACACTTAATAATGGGGTATAAAAGTATAGTAGTACAGTCCTATTTTAATTAGGGCTGTCAAAGTTGATGTGATAATAACATGTTTATGTAAATTCAAAGGTTAAGATCCTGGCATCATGTGAAATTAGAAGAACCTGAGGAATCCATAAGTACCACCCATGTCATACTAGCTTGTCACGAAGGAGGTTAAATAATGCTCCAAAGTTATGCTATGCAGGCTCAGTTTTAAAGCTAGAGTGAAAATACTGGTATGATATAAAACTAGAAAACATAAGGAATCCATTGGTGTCATACTAGCTTGTCGCGAAGGAACGCCAAATTTTGGCGAAGAAAACCCTGGCATGTCCATTTTCAAAGAGGTCCCTTGACCTCTGACCTCCAGATCAGTGAATGTAAATGGGTTCTATGGGTACCCACGAGTCTCCCCTTTACAGACATGCCCACTTTATGATAATCACATGCAGTTTGGGGCAAGTCATAGTCAAGTCAGCACACTGACACACTGACAGCTGTTGTTGCCTGTTGGGCTGCAGTTTGACATGTTATGATTAGAGCATATGTTTTATGCTAAATGCAGTACCTGTGAGGGTTTCTGGACAATATCTGTCATTTTGTGTTGTTAATTGATTTCCAATAATAAATATATACATACATTTGCATAATTCAGCGTATTTGCCCACTCCCATGTTGATAAGAGTATTAAATACTTCACAAATCTCCCTTTGGCGATTAATCACTATTAAATATTTTAATCGATTGACAGCCAGTATGTAGTCTATCTAAAATTAATCAAATCAATTGGATATCTTCCAAAGTTTTTTTTCATATAAAATCCCCTCTCTGTTTCCCTGGACAAGTATTGATTAGTTCTAACTTCCCGACTTCAACGAAAGCTTCTAGCGTTCATCAATCCGTCCTTCCGCTACCTGGTTTTGTGTTGTTGGAACTCCTTGGCTCTGCGTTTCACCAGCTCCTCGTACTGATCCTTAGGGAGTTGATCTTTGAGGAGCACTGAGCCCTCAGGACAGGTGCACGGACCAGGTAGAGGAAGCTGACTTGGGGGTTGCAACCTGGAAAGACTGGGGGTGATATGGGAAGTCGTGAAGGAACAATTCTATTCTCTGCTTTGTGAACAACGACAATGTATTAGTTAGTTAGTACAAATGTATGCTTGTGTATTCCAATAAACACCATCATTCAATTGAATTGATTTAGAAATGAGTGACCATGGAGAGCGAAGGTTTGTTTCTCATCAACTATAAGCACAGACATTTTTGACCTCTGAAATGTACTTGTAGTTTTACTGTTCATAACTCAACTCAGCATGAGCTACTTTTTTTTAACCTTCATAGATGTCAAATCCACTGAGAAACAAGCCTCCGCTTTCCACGTTCACAGAACCAACTACAACTCACTGGAAATGCCGTGTAAAACACTGTCAGACTGTTTAAGGTATAAATAAGGAGGGGATAGCACACAAAGTGGGCTTTACCTCAGTTTTTGTGTAGCGGGAACCTCTTGGGTTAGCTCTCCAGGACAGTTGTGGAATATCATAAAATAGAATGTCAGCAGGCTGATCACACCGACAACAGCCACCATCTGAAGTAGTGCTCTGCCAAACACGGCCATCTGTAGAGACAATACACACTTTTTAATGTTTGACTCATAATTCCTCCACCATGATATGGTGAAGCAACCAGTCCTCCACATTTCATCAACTCTTTTCTAAACTGTGTACATAAATCATTTGGGTGCGACACTGATCATCACGATCCCATCACAAATATTGACATGTAATACAGAACAAACCAGATTAAAAGCGTCCCTGATCAATGCTTTCATTGTTCACATTTTTATTGGTGTAATTAAATAAGAAGTGAAGTCAGAGGCCCAACCCTATCACCACACTCACTGGCCCAATTCCAATCCAGCCCCTATGCCCTCCCACTCCTCCTGCAAGGAAATGAATAAATACAGCAAATAATGTTGCAGGACCCTGGATCTCGATCTGATGCCCTGGATAATCTCAACGGTCACACAGGGTAAGAACCAAAAGCAACTTTGAAGGTAAAAGGCTGCATGGGAAAGCTAACAACTGGGCCTCAAACTCTGATTGTGGATGGTGATGCTGTTAAAGATGTGAAAAGCATGTGGAGTAAAGACACCAAAGTACTCTGTTTTCCCAAAGATATGGTATCTGATCTGGCAGAAAGAATCCTGGATATTGTGACTGCACAATATTTTGTTTTTAATCTTTAACATTTTTATGCTTTTATGACTGTTTTAATTATGTCGTAAAGGTCCCATATTGTAAAAAGTGAGATTGTCATGTCTTTTATATTATAAAGCAGGTTTAAGTGCTATATAAATACTGTTAAACTATGGAAACGCTCAACACATGGAGAAATCCACACAGCCCGTATTCAGAAATTGTGCGTTTGAAACAAGCCATCAGGATTTCTGTCCATTTGTGATGTCACAAATATACAATATAGAGATCATCACACGGTTTTAAAAGTGAACATTCTAAATGTGTCCCAGTTTATTCCCTGTTGCAGTGTATGTAAATAACATCAGCTGACAGGAAGTAAACATGGACCCACACTGTTGCCTAGCAACGCAATTGCAATTCCGTTGAAATGAGTGTAAATACAGGTATATTCAATTAGACCGTATGAGAAAATTCAAAGTTTTTTTGAACATTACAGCATGTAAACATGTTCTAGTAGACATAAAATAACAAAGTATGAACCTGAAAATGAGCACGATATGGGACCTTTAATGTTCTTTTGCACTTTGTCGCAATGTTCTTGAGTGTTTGTGTAAAGCACTTTGGATTGCAGTGTTGATGTTGCTATAGAAATAAAGCTGCCTATAATTAAAAATAATTGTATATTTTAACCCTCCTTCGGCCATCTCCTCATCACTACCTGTGTTTCGGTCCAACCTGTTTTCCTGCAATAATCTGACAGTAGATCTTCTTAACAAAGAAAAAGGTCCAATGACCCCTGGGCACAGCGCCAGACCGTGACATTTATATTTTCTTATAATATCTCTAGGTTATATTTATATTTCTAACGTAATTTACCCCCAGTGATCAATAAATTATTTCTGATTCTGAAATTCGCAAATCTTTTCTCCAGTTGCAAACTTGTTTGTTGGGGAGGTTTGTTACTCATCCTTCCTTTCACAGTTGTCCACGGTTGGACCTTACTTTGTACAGGGGTTGATGAGGTACTATGCTCGGATGCTAATGCAGGCCAGCCGGTCGCATCACATATCTGAGGGTGCCGGGTTCTGCCTCTAAGTTTTCCTCCCATTACCAGGGACATGATTTTACGCTTTGGCTTTGTACTAAGAGAGTTCCAGTAAGGACTACTAGTTGATTTATTGCCCTGTACATAGCCCTCTTGATTCTTGGTGGTGCCAATTAGTTTTCTGTTAGCCTGTTCCTGTTCACTGTTTTGAGTCAGTAGAGTGGTTTCATTCCCGCATCGTCCATTCACCTCCACATTCACTTAGTGATTTTTTGTTTCCAGCACTGCAGTCTTCTGTAGAAGTTTGTGCTAGTCATCTGTGGAGAAGGGAGGAATGTTGCTGCTGATTAGCTTCAGCCAAGCACCTGTACAGGCTTGTGCTGCTGATAGGCCACGCTCACAAAGTAAAACAGGTTGTTTTTTAAGATAGTGGTAGCCTTCAGTTTCTTTCATAAATTAAACTCCCAGTGATTTCTAAGTATCCAGGACCCGCTTTCCAAAAATTTTGTAGCGAAAGAGAAGCATTGCAACGAAAAAATGAAAGCAAAGCGGGGAGCAATGCAGCGAAGACAAGCACTTACAGACAAGCAGGTAACAAAAAACCAATCCACAAAGTAAAGTGACAAAAGACTGTCTAGGAAAACAATACACTGGAAAAAAAAACAGACTCTCTAAGGTGTAACACCAGAAACATGAGGAACAACGATGAAACTGACGAACAAGGCCTATTGAAGGAGGCTGGGTCACGCGTAATCAACGCTCCATATCTTTGGGGGTACAACATATGCGCAGTAAACTGAAATTGAGCCAATCGCAACGCACGACCGCAGCTTCAGTTACACTGCGCATGTGTTATACCCCACACCCTAAGACCCTTGTCCGCCGTGTCCCAGCCTCCTTCCATAGGCCTTGCTGACAAAGAAACAGGGGAAACACAGAGACTAAATACACCAGGGGAGCAGGGTGATTGAACACAGGTGGAACAAATGAGGACGAGGCAGACAATCACTAAAAGGCAGGAAACAAACAAAGGCAGGCAGTAAAACCAGACAAGACACAAGAGTGAATTTCTTTTTTTTTTTTTTTGTGATCAATTCTTTTTTATTGAAAAGGTATAGAGAAAGATGTTACATATCATTCATTTTATCCCTTTTATACATCCCCCTCCCCCCATACACAGGTACATATACAAAAGCCCTCATTCCAGGTCTAATGCACAACCCTATGTCCCCCCTCCCTTCCCAAGGCGACCCCTAAATACCCCCCCACCCCTGATCTCTTTCCCCCAAAACAAAAAAAAAACAAAGTCAAAGTTACTGTCGATCACGCTATGTTTTTATCTTTAACTAGATTGTAAGCTGCATCCCACGCTCTGAGGGTCTTACCGCTGGCCCCGTGCATTCGGGCCACGGACCCCTCCATCAAGATAATTTCTAACATCGAGTTAGTCCACTGTTGTCTAGTCAAGGAGTGCGGTGGTTGCCATCTTAAGGCCAGCATTTTCTTGGCTGCAGTAAGACCAGCCCATAAAATACGTTTCTGTTGCAAAGACAGATTTAAAGAGGAGTCATCAGTTAATAAAAATAAAATAGGTGAGAGTGGAATCCTAACTTCAAGAATGTCGCTTAAGGTGAGAGATATTTGCTTCCAGAATTGAGACACAGCGTGGCATTTCCAGTACATATGCAAGAATGAACCCAGAGCACCAGATGGACACAGATCGCAGTTGGGAGATGTAATGATCTTCATAGAGTGACGCTTTCTAGGGGTGAGGTACATCCTGTGGGCAAATTTATAGTGTATTAATTGATGATCTGGATTTTTAGATGTACCACACAAATTTTTCCACACCGTGTCCCAGGAAACCTCTTCGTCATTTATATCGGTTAAGTCCCTACGCCATGCAGTTTCTACTGATAAATGTTTACATGGTACAGAAATAAATGTGTAAAGTTTAGAAACCATCCCTCGTGTTAATCCCACTGAAGCCAATATTTTATGAAGAGGGTGTGTAAGGAGCGTTAATCCCCATGGTACACCATATGTCCGCATGGCTGACCTCAACTGCAAGTAGAAAAAAAACGATGAGCCCGGGAGATCATATTTAGCGCGTAAATCGTTAAAGGCTCGTAAGCCACTATCACCATACAGGTCCTTTAATATATTTACTCCCCTGATCTTCCATTGTGGAAATGAGAAAGGTATGTTGCCGGAAAGAAGGGAGAAATTATTGAAAATTGGTGAATGATTGTGCCATTTAAGACCTGCATGCGTCTGCTTCATTACAGTACGGTAGGTTACAAGTAGAAATGAAATTATAGGGTCTAAACGTAATTTGGCTTTTTTCAATGGTATGTTGGAATACACTAGGTCTTGTAGTCTATGAGGCGACGATAAATTTTCCTCAATTGGTCTCCAAGAGGCTGAAGAACTTGGGTTGAGCCATGTAGAGAGAGGACGTAACATAAAGGACCAGAAGTACACCTTAAAGTTTGGTAGACCCAGCCCTCCCTGTGTCTTGTCTCGTTGGAGAGTTGTGAATTTTAAACGAGGCCTCTTTCCTTTCCATATGAATTTGGAGATTGACGTGTGAAGTTTTTCCCAAAACCCAATAGGAGGAGCAAGAGGTATCATAGAAGAATAAAAATTAACACGAGGGAGTACATCCATTTTAACTATTGCTATTCGGGCTTGGAGTGAATTTGGGAGATTTGCCCAGCGTTCGAAATCCTTCTCTAAGCAATTGTATATATTTTGAAAGTTTCGTAGTGCAATGGAAGATATAGAAGGGAAAATATCAACACCAAGATATCTGAAACACTTAACTATTGGTATATGGGAGGGCATGGGAGTTTGAGAAATAACTGAATTTAAATGCATCAATGCTGATTTTGTCCAATTGATTTTATATCCCGATAGCAAGCTGAACGAATCGAAAGTGGAAAGCAAATGTGGTAAAGAAGGACCTGTGTTACCTAAATAAAGAAGGATATCATCAGCATACAATGATATCCGGTGATCAGTGTTACAAAAAGTGATGGGATGTACTAATGGATGTTGTCTGATTTTATGCGCCAAGGGTTCAAGGGACAGAGCGAATAGTAGCGGCGAAAGGGGGCAGCCCTGGCGAGTTCCCCTAGAAATTGGAAACTGAGCAGAGCAAGTATTGCCAGTGATGACCATTGCCGAAGGATTTGCATATAAAACTTTGATCATGTTAATGAATTGTGTACCTAGTCCAAATTTATCTAAAGTAGCCCAAAGATAGTCCCATTCTAGCCTATCAAACGCTTTCTCAGCATTCAACGATAGGACCGAACAGGGAGAGTCAATACTACCCGTTGCATGGATAATGTGCAACAGACGACGTACATTATCAGATGCATGACGAGTTTTAATAAAACCAGTTTGGTCATTGTGTATCAGTTTCGTAAGATGTACCTCTAATCGGGTTGCAAGTACTTTAGCATATAATTTAATATCTCCATTCAGAAGGGAGAGGGGTCTGAAGTTACCGCATTGAGTCAAATCTTTATTTGGTTTGGGAAGCACTGTGATTATGGCTGTGTTGGCACTTATGTTAAATTTACCCTTGTCAATTGCTGTATTAATCATATCCAATAGCAGTGGGCCTAGTTTATCCCAAAAAGTAAGATATAGTTCCGGTGGAATTCCGTCCAAACCTGGGGATTTGCCTTTCTTCATATTACTCAAAGCCATCCTTACCTCTTCTAGGGAAATGGGGGTATTGAGCACTTCGTTGTCATTGTCAGATACAGAAGGCAGATTGAGTCCTTGAAAAAAACCTGTACATGTACTTGTATCAAGTGAGATTTCACATTTATAAAGGGTGGAATAAAAGTTCTTAAATTCAGTGTTGATATCCCGAGGGTCAATCAAAGTACGGTGAGGTGTTTTAATGGCCGTAATAATTGAATATTTTTCATGTTTTTTCAATCTTAAAGCTAAAAGATGGCTTGGTCTGGCTCCACTAAAATAGTATGTTCTTCTGGTCCTGTGCATCAAAAACTCTGCTCTACGTCTCAACAAAGAGTTGAGTTCAGATCTTGTCACCACTATACTCCCCTGTAACACCTCTGAATGTGTAACTTGTTGTTGAGCCTCAAGCTGAGCGAGAAGATTCTCCAGTTCAGCTATCTTGCTAAGTTTACTTTTATGAAGGTGAGAGGAGAACGCAATTGAGGAGTCCCTAATACAGCCCTTTATGGCATCCCATAAGAATCTCGGGTCGTCTACTGAGCCAACATTAAAACGGTATTTAGTTTTTCCTTAAGAGAGACACAAAATTCTTCATTTTTGAGAAGCGAGACATTAAAGCGCCATCGTGATGCCCTGGGAGGCGTGCCCTGGAGTGTGAACTGCGCTGAGACAATACTGTGATCTGATAGAGAGCAGGGCTTGATTACAACACTATGTATTTCAGAGAAAGATGCAGGTGAAGCTAGTATATAATCTATTCTAGAGAAACTTTGATGTCTTGCTGAGTAAAAAGTATATTGTTTAGATGTAGGGTTGATCGTTCGATATAAATCTGTTAGATTAAGTGCTGATATGAAGTTCTGAAAATCTTTAGATGTATGTAACTGAGTGGACGTGATACGCTGAGCAGATTTATCCAATGTGAAATTTAGAAAAGAATTCATGTCTGCACCAATAACAAGTGAGAAATCCTGAAGATGTAGTAAGGTTGCTGTTAAATTTTGAAAAAACTCTGGTTCATATTGGGATGGAGCGTAAACAGAAATAAAAGCGAATTTACGCCCAGATACATTAGTCTTGATATAAGAGATCCTACCGTCCTCACTACCAAATTGTCCTATTATATTAATTGAGAGATTACGTTTCAGTACTACTAATGAGCCCCTGGTTTTGGTATCTACCGATGCAGATGCAGCCACATAGTAGTGTTTATTCGAAAAACGACGAACATCTGCCGTTCTTAAATGAGATTCCTGTATGAAGGCAACATCCACTCGTAATCTATGCAGGAAATCTAAACAGGCCGTGCGCTTAATTTGACCATTCAGCCCGTTTACATTCCAGCTGACTACATGTATATTACTCATGTGGACTAAAAATAACTAACATATGTTACAGTATATTTGAAATCAGAGAGGAAAAAATAGCATATTCCCCAAGTAATGCAGTGATCCGACCACAGTATGAATTTAGAGAAATGAAAGAGATCAGTCCCATCCCAAAAACCTCAGTCGCCATAAACCCGCCACTCTCCAAACAACATGAGAGCATAACAAATAAAAATAATAACAAAAGAAAAAAGAACCCCACACACATACATAATAATAATGATGTTAATAAATAAAGTGAAATTATAAAAAACACACAAACAAACAAAAAACTCCCTGACTCCTAGGGAGTCGGAGTTTTCCCCATCAGCTGGACCCGTGATCCTCGAGTGGCATGTTGTGGCGTTATTGCCACCATCGCGTACAGCAGCCCCCCCTCCCTCCACATAATAGAAACAATTGTATCATACCTTAGTCGTTTTAATTACACAGTAGATTTAAACTAAATTAATCAAGTGTACTGTATAAGTATTGAGTTTTAAGAACAAAAAGAGTGCAAGCTTAGGGCTTGTAGCTTATAGCACAATTAGCATCGTGTCAGATATCTACTGCTGCAAAAGTCCAAAGCCAGCCTGTCCTAGTTAGATACACAGCATACAGAACAGAACAGAGCACAACATTGAAGTTGGCTTTCCTTATTAAGAAACAAAGAAAAACTGATACTTAAATAAAAGAGATGCAAACCAGTAATGAGTTTGCATATGCCATATCTTATATCTTACAGTCCACTTCTTATAGTTCACACTGAGCTATCCAGCCAAGTTACCTGAATGAGTGGAGGCTCTATTCTTTTAAGGAGTGCACGAAGTTATTCGCCTCTTGTGGAGTGTTGAAGATATGGGTCACTCCTCCACCTGTTGCCTTAAGTTTTGCTGGATAGATGAGAAAAGTACGAAAATCCAGTTTCTGCAGAGCGTCCATTGCGTTGGAGAAGGCCAATCTGCGCTTGAAAGTATGCGGGCTGTAGTCAGGGGTGAAGCGGATGGTCTTCCCTCCTATTTCCACGGCGGTGCTCCGAGCGGCTTTAAGTATCATGTCTCTGTCGGTAAAGCGCAGCAGCTTTAAGATGAATGAGCGAGAGAAAGGCATGCCATTTGCGTCTTCCTTGGGAGCTCCTACGCGGTGTGCGCGCATGATTTCAACTTGACCCAACGCTGGAAACCACTGTGGGATGGCATCCGACATGTAAGCAAGAGCATGGGATGTCTCTGCGTTTTCGGGCACACCGTGCACACGGATGTTATCTCTGCGTGACCTGTCCTCCATGTCAGCTATCTTGTCCTCCAACCGGGCGCGACATACAGCGAGCCGGCTGTCCCACTCCGCCGAGCGATTTTCGCTCTCCTCTATATAATCCACACACTTTGAGATATCAGCTTTCATGACAACCATCTCGCCACGAAATACAGCAGCTTGCGCATCCACCAAAGCCTGCGTCTTACTTGTCAGTTGAGCGACAACGTCCTCCACAAGTCCAGGGATAGCTTCCTTGATAGCTTCTGAAACTGCTAGCTTAACTAGCTCAGCCAACTCCTCGTTGTCAGCTGAACGAGAAGCTACCAACGTTTTACCAGCCATCTTCCTTGTGTTCGCCGCCATCAGCGTGTGTGAAATGCGTTTAGAAATCAATTGAGGCGACCAAAACTTTTAAAAAGTTTGCTAAAGTATGAAGATATCATTAAACTCTGTGGGGGTTCTGCGGAGCGATGGTCTATGCCTACTACATCTCCTCGCAACGGTCACGTGACTCCTCCTACCTGAATTTCAAGATTAAACAAGAGACATAGAATTGAAGACTGGGGGGCTGGACAGGGGTGGAGCAGGGAACTTCAGGCGGACGGCCCCGGGGGGCAGAGCAGAGGCAGAGCCGGGAAACTCCGGCAGAGGGCCGAGGTTGCAGAGCAGAGCAGAGCAGAGCACAGCCGGGAAACGCAGGGAGTTCAAATTATTTTAATAAAGGAAAAACTTACAGATGCTGATCCAGGCAAGTAGGTAACAAAAAAAACAATCCGCAGAGTAAAGTGACAAAAGATCGTCTAGGAAAACAAAACACTGGAAAAACAGACTCTCTAAGGTGTAACACCACACACATGAGGAACAACGACGAACTGACAGAGAAACAAAGGTTGCACAGCAACTGAATACACCAGGGAAGCAGGGTGATTGAAGGTGTAACAGATCAGGGGCGGGCCTGACAGTCATAAAAATGGAAGAGAACAAACAAAGGCTGGAACTAAAACCAGATAAGACACAAGAGGAGTGAATTTCAAAATATAACAGAAAACACTAGAATGAATGAATAGAAAAGAAAACCCCAATCCAAGAAACCAAAATCACAATTACAGAACTAATAAACCACTAAAAAGATGAACATAAGATCTTCTTCATAAAAGAAAAAAAGTCCAATGGCCTCTGGGCCCAGCTCCAGACCGTGACAATAAATAAGAAATATGTATAACAACAGTGCAATTAATAATGCTGAAAGATAGGATCGATCAGTAACTTAGTAAAAATCAAGAATAGTATAAATAAATATTATTTTAAAAATCTGCTCTCACGGTAACTATTGATGTAAAGATACACACTGAATCCTTTTAATTCTTAGCTCACCGGTGCATTGTAAAGTAACTTTGCTTTTTGTACAAGATGGGTTCTATTTGCTCTCTTAATGTATATTTGTTGGTTTTGAAAAATGACTCTTTTCCCTCTCTCTGTCTCCCTCTCTCTCAGAGTGTGTGCGTGTGTGTGTGTGTGTGTGTGTGTGTGAGCATTATCTTCAGACAATCAAGTGGATGGAGAAACAGAGTACACAAATTCAAAGCAGAGCGTGCACCTTTGATTCATGAAGATGAAGTAAAAAGGAGAAGTTTGGGCACAAGAGAGCCATGGAGTCTATGGGAGCTGCAAGAAGCTCTTGCAAGAAGCTCTTGCAGCTCTGTGTCAGGAGTGAGTGGATTTATTTAGCTGTATGCATTTATTAGATAAGTTATTGTGCATGATAATATTTAACAGGAATTGTCTGCGTACAGTAATTCTGTGTAGTTGCAAAAGTGTAGTTAAGATGAGAATAAAATGTTTTCCATTGTGAGTTTGAACTATTTTCATTCTCTTTTTTCATTTCCAACAGGTGCCAGCATGACACTCCCAACAGGTGCCTGCTGTAATTGGTGAGGATGTGTCGTCATCAAGAGGCATGTGCACGTCCTACAAATACAGGATGAGAAGATGCAGCCAGACACCTCCATGGTCAAAGACGTCATGCAGCGGATGTTTTTATGGCAGCGAAAAGAGATTACGAATGGTATGACAGTGGAGGACCACCCTCGGGGGTAAATGATATGAATTACAGTACGTTCAGTCAATTTTCAGTTGTTCAAAGCACATAGTCAATGTAAGGAGTCAATAGCACTTGGAACAGTAACAGTTCATTTAACTGAAAAGAAGAAGTTTTAGAACAGTTTTAACAAGTCCTTCAATATTGAGATGATGTGGTTAAATGATTAATGAATTTCCCCTTTCTATCAACTCTTTTCAGTTGTGCAATGAAGTTGACAGGATGCTATATCTTGTAAAACTTTGAAATCTTATGTCATTGTGTCCTACAGATGTTGACTTCCGTGCTGCGCTGATCCTGCTGCCCCACATCTTTAAAGAGAAGGCCGACCAGTTTGTTACATTGGGACAGTATGGAGTTACTTCTTATTATCCACTGGAAAGGGGTTTGGGGTAAAACACTTGTTTTTGTAACTAGAAAATTGCCATACAGTTTCACACTATATTTGCAAAACTATAATGACAGTCTGGAGTCTTGATCATGAAGCTGGATCTGTTTTAATAACTCGCTATCTTCACCATTGTTCTGACATTTTTATTTTCTTGAACAGCATGACACTCCAAGTCCCCACCCAACTGCACAGTTGGTATGACACCGACTGGAAGATGGCCTTTACCGGGAAGGTTCCGGTTTCGATCAAAGTGGACATTGTGGACCTGTGCAGAGGAATAGGAGTTGAAGATGGAGTAATTGCAGCCTTCTGTGCCTCCTTTGATTTTGACTTGGCTTACCCACCCTACATGAAGAATACACTACCCTTTCTCCAGTGTACTGTACCGAACCTTACTGTGGTGGGTGAAAAGCCCCTACCAGTCACTGTGACCCGAATGATCAATCTCCTCTACTAAAAATGACACGACCGCATAGATGTACAAGGTGTAGAAGAACCACCTTCACCTTAATGAAATTGCTTCCACATATTGGTCTAATTAATGCCCACGAAGCTAACCTTAATAAATGTATAACTTCTGGACTAAATGACAGTAAGTCAACTTTTACATTATACAAATCTTTCAAGTGGCATGTGTATCGTAAACATGGGGCGCGTGTGCTACCTGATAGCGATCACAATGATAAAAACAATGACACTATTCATTGTTGATTACTTGCATGCAAAGAATCTTCCTCTTATTTTCTTAATCAAATATTTGTTTTGCTTATTAACACACTGTGGCTTCTATGCTGAAAGCTTCTTGTCCCAGCGTTATGATTCCCCCCTGTATGCATACACAGTCACAGTTGATCTTCAGTGGAGTGTAATTAAACCAGGACAAGAAGTAGACTTTCAGTCCCTCAATGTGTACTGTAAAGTGTTGATAAGTTATATGTTACCCTTAGAAATAAAAAATTAAATTTTGAAGGGAGTTGTGGCTGAAAAACTTTGAAAGAAAAAAGGGGGGGAAAGCTATTGTTCAATGAAATGTGTTATGCTGGATTGTATTGTGTTGCATTGATAGTTAACATTATTCAGAAAAGAATTTACTGATTTTTGAAATTCTGTATTGATATAAAATATGTTTGTGATGTTTTTATATCAGTTTTAACATAAATTGTATGACTTTTATGATTTAAATATGAATAGTGTAAAAAAATTTCATTGATTAACGATGTAATGATTCAGGTTAATAAATGTGGCAAACATTATTTTTGACTGTTTCTCATGTTGTACTGAGTACAGATTTGCCATCATAAGGTACAAAGTGCTTGTCACTGGGGCAGCACCCTCTTAAAGGCCAAATTTGTACCATTTCCAAGAGTACATTTAAGTCAATTTTTGTGCCATGGGGTACATATTTACATAACGGTAAGGGTACTAAAATGCACCCTTGTTAAGGGGTACAATGGGTGGTCCCCAGTGACGAGCTGTTGGACCCCTAAAGGTACAAACTTAGCACGTTATTTCTGACAGTGTATGAACACTTTCCGTAAGTCGGCGTTTCTGCAGAATTTGCCTGAGGGAATTACCCACAATTCATAGTGTTGTGATGTTAAACACAGGGTTACCAGGGGAAGCCCCAAGGCGTAAAAAAAAAGTAAACAAAGAGGACGGCACATGGGTGTTCAGTCTGGCATATTACATTTACACAGAACCATTAAGGATTTAAGATGGTACATAAAAAACACATGAAATCAGAGGAATGCGGTATTAGACTACCTCACCTGGTTTCAAACAGATCTTTTAATTTTGCTTAGTAAAGTTTGACAAAAACAAGTAAATCGTAAAGTTACCTCTAGTCTCGTAAGGCAAGAGCCTGGAAGACGTTCAAATGGGCAGTAAAATACGTAAAATAAAAACGGTAACGTGATAATGTCGCTGCAAAGTGCTGTCCCTTTCGTATTTATACCAATTCAAGCCCTTGCCGCCTCTCACAATCGACCGTTTACCAGGTGAAGTCAGTCAAGTCCCGGAGGGTTCAGGTCTTAAGGCCTTAGGGGGGGCACATTGGGATTGGGCCAGAGAAAGGGTGCAGTATCTCCTGAATGATGTACAGTTCGTTTTTAGATAGTGTTGGAAATATATCATGATAAAACTGTTGTTGTGTAACAAACTTAATTATGTTGTGAGTTTAGCGAGTTTGGTGTTAAATACTAGGCTTAGACTGTCTACAGATAATTGACTAATGTAAGACGGGGCAAGAATGATCACCTGGATTATCTCGTGATGGAATGTTGAGTGGGCCTGTACAAAGAGCAGTTGCAAGGTCAAAAGGGCATTGGGGGTAAAACCGGGAGGGGGAAGGGACAGGATGTTCGTGCAGACCCAAGGTTGTAAAAGATGGAGTCAGACATAGGATGGAAAAGTATTGGTTCTGCTAAAAGCCTGACCCCTCCCCCAGGGTGAGCCTGCTGTGTATAAAGTTAAATGTATAGCAGAGATCGGGGTTCATTCTCTGCGAACTGACAACCGTGTTGCATGGTATCAGGGACACATTGATGAATCCAGAACTTCTGTAATAACTCTGTGCAACTTTGATGAGTATATCTTCGGAATAAATTGATACTGATTATGCTTTAAACTTACTTGTATTTGTTTATGATTTACTCTGAGCTTGCAGCTGCTTAGAAGATAAAACAACACGCATGAAGGTGACGACTCCCTGAGGGGAATTCCTTCAAATTGGTGACCCCGACGTGATCTTCAGAAAGAGTGACGCGAGCCAGAGACTGGACGACTCAGTGAGAGAGAGAATAAGGGATCCCTGACTACAAGGCAAAAGGTAAGCAGAACCTGTTAAATCAAATCTGCATATTGGCATAGGCTCTAAATTTAATCTCTCTTGCTGAGTAAGACACATCTCTGTTTATTTAAAAACATCAAGTTGCATAGTTAAAAGGATCTGGGATCCTAAAGGATCTGGGATCCGCTAATGATCTGGGATCTTAGTTAATAAGGATCTGGGATCCGCTAATGATCTGGGATCTTAGTTAAAAAGGATCTGGGATCCGCTAATGATCTGGGATCTTAGTTAAAAAGGATCTGGGATCCGTACTGTGGTGTTTGGAACACTAATAAACTGTATTGATAGTGTACATCAGAGGAAATTTAAAACTGCCTCAGATACCGGGCCAGCACCGCTGACGGGAGACCGTTAGTAGAAGCTTGTGTTGGTGGGATCTGTGGTGGGGGCATAACGACCCAATTACTCTGATATCACTACTGTTTGAAAACTAAAAGGAAGGAAGTTGCCCTTTTAGTAACGTCTGGGACGTTAGAAAAGCGTTTGGAACGCTGCGCTTGGAGCGCTAGAGTAGTGCGCTTGGAGCGCTAGTTTAGTAACGTCTGGGACGTTAGAGTTTAGTAAAAATAGCGCTTGGAGCGCCTGTATGAGTGTACATTAATAACTAGTATTCAGAGGAAAATTAAAACTGCCTCAGATACCGGGCCAGCACCGCTGACGGGAGACCGTTAGTAGAAGCTTGTGTTGGTGGGATCTGTGGTGGGGGCATAACGACCCATTTACTCTGAATCTAGTTACTGTCATAAACTGAATAAACCTGTGTGAAGTAGTACTGGACAGAATGGACGGAGAATTTGACAAAGATTGGGAGGAGAAAGGCGGTTGTAACAAAAGTGGGTTAACCTTCGGCCAACAGTGGGCGAAAGTAAGGACAAATGTGATATGCACCTTTGACCCAAGGAAAAGGGCAGAACGAACTAGGGATTTGGATGACTGGTTCAAAGGAATGATAGAAAAAGAGGAGTTTCCCAAAGAGGACTCTAAGGCAGCTGTTACCCTGGCAGTTCGAAAGACCATATCAAAGCAGCAAGACGATTTGGCTGAAAGTAGAAAACAATTGAAAAACAGCAACATGTTCACACGAGCAAAAGCAAAAAAATTAGTAGAACAAAAGGCCAAAGCTCTGGCCAAGGTTAATGGTGTGTATCTGGCCTCAGTGACTGAATTAGGCCATCAGTGGTCTTCAAAAAAGGAAAAACAACAGCCTAAGACAGAGAGTACTCTATACCCTAAACTAGGTGATTATCCTGACCCATTCCCCGATCCTCCCCCCATGCCACAACATCAAATGATAATGAGAGAAACACCAACTACACCTCCCCCATATGTTGACAAAGACTTCCCTCCCCCACTCCCTCCCCCAGAGACTGATGAACCCGACCCTCCAAAACCTATCGTGACTATCCAAATGCCTCTGTTCAAAGTAAACGGGGGCAGACTATGGTTAGAAGAAGATCCCCAAGATACAAGAAGTAGAGAAGATTTAGAAAGAAGGACCCGGCTCCTAGAAATAGGCCTGCTAGGGTTAAACAGAGTGGGAAATCAGCCTGGGGTTGTGGATCTAATGGGGGAGACAATCTCAGAACAGAACTTAACATCTCCCATATCACCACTGATGGTCGTCCCCCCAAGCAAATCCTCTGACCCTAAGGGTAGGCGGGTAGATGAAGAAGAAACTGAGCAGGGGAAAAGAAGAAGAAAGGAAGAGAAGGATGAAAAGAAACGTAACGAGAAGGAGGAGGATAGAATGTGGGAGGAAATAAGAAGAAGAAGGATAGCGGAAGAAAGGGAAGAGCAAGACATAGAGGGAGCATGTGGAAGGGACAACCGGAGTGAGGATGGTGGTACATCCACCACATCTAGTTTGTGCCATAGGTCGGGACCTATGTATACATCTAGTAGAGAAAGAGAGAGGTCAAGGAGGGAAGATGACAGAGAAAAGGAAGATGGTAGGGAACAGTTTCATTGGCAAAAATCTGAGGAGGAACCTCAATCGGATGAGAGGGGGACAAGTCCCGACCGTGGGCCTGGTATACTGTCTGGACGATTTACTGCCCAATTAGACACCGATGGTGGGCCATTACATGGGTATGAATTGAGAAAAAGAGGACCAGATAATAAAGTAATGAAGAAATCCGCACAACATATGCTCCCAATAGTCCAGGGTACAGGTGGCCCTAGATATCAGCCATTTGGGGCTGGAGATAAAGGGGCTATTTTGGCTTTAATGCCCGAACTAACAGAAGGAGGAGGAGCATGGTTAAGAGCATTGGACGCGCAGACTCGGGGTGTGGAACTCTCTATGGGAGATGTGAGAGCACTTATGGGCGGGGGAGGAGTGTCAACATGGGTTCAAAGAGAATTAGAGGAAGAAGCAAACACCACTCGAGTGAATGATGACAGACCCTGGGCAAGCTATGCCACTCCTTTAGGGGACAGTATAAGGGCAAAATATCCCATACCTGCAGGAAAATTACATAGCTTGGTCTTCAAAATAAAGCCAGACGAATCCGGAAGACAATATCTAAATAGGTGTAGAAAAGAATGGGCAGATGCATCTGGACATAATCCAGATAAAGTAAATCACCAACACCCATTCAGGGCTGCAGTCCTAAAGTATGCACCCCACGGAGTGAAAGACGCTATGGATAATAATCCCGATATGCATGGGGCTGATGTGGGGAAATGGGAAACACACTTCCTACATCATTGGAGCAAACATGAGGATAAGAAAGATAGTGAGATGGGGGAAATGAGGGAAATAGTGGCACAATTAGCGAAACTACAGTTAGCATCAGCTAGGGACAGTGCTACAGAGGATAAGAAGAACAAAAAACAGAAACAAATGGTGCAAACACCTGCACCTATCCCACCTCCCGCACCTGCCCCACTTCCAGTTTCACCATATCCGCAATATTACGCACCCCAGCAGTATGGCCCCCCACCACCTGCCCCGTTTCAATATGCACCTTATCAGAACAGACAGGGACAGAATAGAGGAAGAGGAAGGGGGGGAGGACGAGGAAGAGGAAGAGGAGGACCCCATGGAGGAGGAGGTTGCTTCCTATGTGGAAGCCTGGATCATTGGGCAAGAGAATGTCCCAGCAACAACCAGCAGCAGAGTCAGGGTGGGTGGGCCACCCCCACCCCCACCCCCACCCCCACAGGCTCCCAACCAGCAGTACGCACCAGTTCAGGCTTCCCTCTATCAACAGCCCCCACCCTGGGGACTATAGGGAAGCCTAGAAAGCAGAAAAGAGCAGGGATTGGCCGAACCTTGCTTACAATTAACAGTGAACGGAAAAAGAAGATGGTTCATGGTGGATACCGGAGCCCGGTATTCAACCATGGCAGAACCACAGTGCCAAATATCCTCTCACTATGTGTCTGTTTTAGGGTTTTCCGGCCAGGAACAACAGTTACCTTTTACGGTACCCCTCACTGTTAAAAATGGAACTCAGAGTTTGATGCATTCTTTTTTATATGCACCAGAATGTCCTAGAGATCTTTTGGGAAGAGATGTGCTGGCTGCACTGGGAGCTTCAGTACATTGTTCCAAGGAAGGAATATCAGTGGAATTCCCGAATGGACAAATAGTACACTGTTCCGGGTCAGCAGGGAAAACACATCAAATGATGTTAAAAGAACTATCAGACCCACAGAACATAGAACCCATGGCTGAGATATATTGGGTTCTCTTGGATGACCCAAACCCTCTACTGGTCTTTTATCTACAGTGGCAACCATGGATTCGAGCCCTTCATCCCTATCTCCCCGTTCCTGATCCTCCCCACTGCACACTAAATTATGACAGGGAAAGTAACTTACAATATCAAGATGAGTTTCAACAGCAGTTAGCTGATAAAGAATGGTGTTTACAGGTGACAGACATTATAATAGGACCACAAGGGGTGGCCGCTGTAGTGTCTCTAACCCCAGAGCAAACGGAATGGTACCGTCTTTCAGATTATGCTGTTCCCCATATCTCATTAGCATTAGCTCCAAAACATCAAGCAAAAGACTTAGGAAATATGTGTAAAGAAGCAGGGCACCTCACCGGATGGGAGGAAACCACATTAAAGGGAGTATGGGTGGCTGACCAGGGAAGACATTACAAAATATCATATTTTGGGACCGTAAGGGGAAGATGTGAGAATGTCTTGTTGCAGCGTCATCACGGATGTGAAATGACCGATGGGGAAGGAGCTACTTCCATGTTGGCTACTCTCCCTTCCTCTTTGTGGTCTACAGGACCATTCGATGTGGGGAGATGCAATATGGAACCAGTGACCTTTGAAATGAACTCATACTGTCCCATTTGGAAACCACAATACAAACATAAAGTAGAAGCAGCAAAAGGGATCTCTCCTACCATTAAGGGCCTAATAAAAGCAGGGGTGTTAAGAAAATCGTATTCACAGTGGAATACGCCCATCCTGCCGGTAATAAAGCCCTCTGGATCGTATCGAATGGCTCATGACCTTAGAGTCATAAACAAGGAGGTGTTGACTCAAGTCACACCAGTGCCCAACCCCCACTCTGCTCTCTCAATGCTCACTCCGGCTCACACCTTCTTTACGTGTATAGATCTGGCTAATGCTTTTTTCTGTCTACCATTAGCAGAACATTTACAGGATATTTTTTCATTTACCTATGAGGGACAAAGATTAACCTATAATGTCTTACCACAGGGGTTTATCCTCTCACCCTCTATTTTTAATGAAACATTGAGACAACACTTAAAAGGGTTGGAACTCCCAGAAGGATGTTTTATTGTACAGTATGTTGACGACTTGCTGGTGGCAGCACCCTCGGCCGAGGTGTGTCTATCCTTAACGCATGTGTTGTTATTAAGACTACATAGTTGTGGCTATAAGGTCTCTAAAGAAAAACTCCAGTGTTGCAGAGCGCAGGTATCATTCTTGGGAAGAATGATTACAGCTAAAGGCACTGCTATGTCACCTGCACACAGAGAGTCGATTTTGCATCACCCAAAACCACGAACGGTGAAGGAAATGTTATCATTTCTAGGTCTAACTGGTTATTCCAGACAGTACATTCCTAACTATGCAGGAGACACACAGTTACTAAGACAAATGATAACTATGGCTGGGATGAGGAATCTTACTGCAGAACTGGAATGGTCACAAGAAGGGGAGGAGGGGTTCATCAGACTGAAACAAGAGATGGCTGAGGCGGCTGCTTTAGCCCTCCCTGATTACTCCCAGCCCTTTCATCTTGACGTTTCGGAACAGCTCTCCACAGCACATGGTGTTCTATTTCAGAAGCAAAGAGGGGACAGGAAAGTACTCTATTACTGCAGTATTTTACTGGACACACCAGAGCAGAGAGCTAGTCCCTGTGTAAGATATGCAGCTGCACTGGCTAAAATAGTGGAGAAAGTGGGTCATATCGTCATGCACCACCCACTCCAAATTCTCACTTCCCATAGTACTGTAGCCTACGTTACATCAGCGTGTTTCACTCTCACTCCATTGCGACAAACCAAGATCTTACAGATATTATCAAAACCACATGTTTCCTTTGTACACGAAGGCTGTAACATGGCAGACAATATGGTTGAAGGGGGGGGAGAAAAACATTTATGTGCTGAAAAATCCGAACCTTTTGTGAAATTGAGACCAGGACTCGACGCTTTACCGCTAACCAATCCTGATCTTAGCCTTTTCACTGACGGCTGCTGTTTCAGGCACCCTACAGAGGGACTTAAAGCTGGATATGCTGTTGTATCCTGTACTGACGACGGTGCAAATCCTGTAACCATGTCATCTGCCCCACTTGAGGGCAAACAATCAGCTCAAGCTGCTGAGCTAACTGCCATGATATGTGCTCTTAGATTGGCCGAGGGTAAAACTGTCAATATTTTTACAGATTCAGCTTATGTATGTAACGCAATACACAGGGATATGTCAGGCTGGGTCCAGGCAGGATTCAAAACAAGCGGAAATAAATCTATGGCTCATGAAGGACTCATGAAAGATTTATTGGCTGCTGTCCACCTTCCGGAGAAGGTGGCTGTGGTAAAGGTAAAAGGACACTCACAGGGTAGTGATCCAGAGAGCATTGGGAATAACGCTGCCGATGAAGCAGCAAAGGCTGCTGCAGGGTATGTCGCTGAATGCATAATGTTATTAGCTGAAAACATAGGAAGTTTTATAGATGATGTACAAAAAGCTCAGGAGGACGCTCCCGAGCATGAAAAAAAATCCTGGGAAGACGCAGGTGCCTCTGATTGTTTCACTGGCTTATGGCAGAAGAATGGGAAAACTGTCATGCCCGAGGGATGGATCCCGTCAATGTTGAAACAGACTCATGGTTTATGCCACGCAGGAGTAGCAATAATGATGTTCGCATTAGATGCATGGTGGTTCCCTCAAAAGAGGAAAGTTGTGGTGGATTTTGTACAACAGTGTGCTGTTTGTCAGGCGTGTAACATAAGACCCACGGACAAGCCTCCAGTGGGCACATATCCGAAACCACAGGGTCCGGGGGAACAAGTGATTATGGATTTCACTGACATGGGTGTCCGGGCTGGGGGGAAAAGGTTTCTCTTGGTAATTGTGGATGCCTTTTCCAGGTGGATTGAGGCCTATCCCACTGGAAAAGAGGACGCGAAATCAGTCATAAAATGCCTGGTTAACGATTATATACCAAAACATGGTTTTCCAAAACTAATCAGATCCTCTGTAAACACCTCTACAGGTTTGACTCCCTTTGAACTAACCTGTGGCAGACCATTTCCCGGTCCTTCGCATCCTTTTTGTGTACTTCCTGCTGTTGGTTACCGCCCGTATTATCAGTCGGTTAATGCCATTGTATCAGCTTTTTCTTGTCCAGGTGCCCCCCATCCTGATCCTCCCGTGTTGAAAACCACCCCAGCGGGTCCACCGGAACACCTTTGGTTGAAGGTGTTAAAGAGGAAGTGGTCGGAGCCACGGTGGACGGGTCCACACCAAGTGACCGCACGAACAACAACAGCAGTCCAACTCAAAGGGAAAGGTGGCGTATGGTGGCACTTAACCCAGTGCAGCTCAACAAAAAATCCACCGCCAAAGGCAGATCTGATCAGCGGAGGAGTGGACGAGCCAACTACACCACCAGATGAACCGGACAAAGGATCAGCACCAGGGGTAGATGCAAGCATCTCTGCAGGGACACCAGAGAAGAACACAGAAGAAGACACGTGAACAGTAAAAGCGTGACTATAAAACTCTCTTTTCCGATTTTAAATCTCGATGTCGCCAGACGGGCAAGTCGACTGTATTTTCTTTTTCTATTTTGGTAATAACGTTGGTAATGATTCATCTTATGTTATACATTCTATATCTGTATGCTTAAAAAGAGCTGTATGAGACACAAATCTGGGAAAGAAGGTTTCAAGGTCCTGCCGGTTTTACAGTTAAAACACGGCTTACAAGTAAAGAAAAGGTGACTCAATAGAAGATTTATATGCTTTAATGGCATGTCTGGTTTTATGCGGTTGTTGTTGCATTCCTTGTATCCGCCATTTGACGGAAAAGGTTATAGTAACTGCCATAGAGAAAAGGCGTCCTGATCAACCACCTGTCTATCAAATGAATATGTGTTCACCAACAGAAGTACAGGGGTTACTCAACATAGAGTTCCATGATCATGACTCAGAGGACGAGGTGGTAGATGATAACTCTGTGTAAAAAAACTGTAACACTGTATATAGTATAATACTGATGAATGCCTCATGAGAATATATTTCTAGGACAGAAGTGAACTTGGACAAGTTCAAAAGAGGAATTGTTGGAAATATATCATGATAAAACTGTTGTTGTGTAACAAACTTAATTATGTTGTGAGTTTAGCGAGTTTGGTGTTAAATACTAGGCTTAGACTGTCTACAGATAATTGACTAATGTAAGACGGGGCAAGAATGATCACCTGGATTATCTCGTGATGGAATGTTGAGTGGGCCTGTACAAAGAGCAGTTGCAAGGTCAAAAGGGCATTGGGGGTAAAACCGGAAGGGGGAAGGGACAGGATGTTCGTGCAGACCCAAGGTTGTAAAAGATGGAGTCAGACATAGGATGGAAAAGTATTGGTTCTGCTAAAAGCCTGACCCCTCCCCCAGGGTGAGCCTGCTGTGTATAAAGTTAAATGTATAGCAGAGATCGGGGTTCATTCTCTGCGAACTGACAACCGTGTTGCATGGTATCAGGGACACATTGATGAATCCAGAACTTCTGTAATAACTCTGTGCAACTTTGATGAGTATATCTTCGGAATAAATTGATACTGATTATGCTTTAAACTTACTTGTATTTGTTTATGATTTACTCTGAGCTTGCAGCTGCTTAGAAGATAAAACAACACGCATGAAGGTGACGACTCCCTGAGGGGAATTCCTTCAATAGTTAAATCTGAAACAATTCATTCTCAAGTTGAGGGTTTATTGCTAGAGTACTGTACTATGATAAAAAATTGAAAAAATGTTTGTACAATTTGGTACCAGTGAAAGCTTATCGGTAGGGGTGGCGTCAGATGGCACTTCATGAGACATGAATCTCGTTATCAAATGTGCAGATCTATTGAAGTTTAAAATAGACACATCATGCTCATTTTCAGGTTCATACTTGTATTTCTACTAGAACATGTTTACATGCTGTAATGTTCAAAAGCACATTATTTTCCTCATACTGTCTGTCTGAATATATCTGTATTCACTCTCTGACTGAAACGCTCCGTTTTAGCGCCTGTCTCTTTAAAGGTCCCATATTGTAAAAAGTGAGATTTTCATGTCTTTTATATTATAAAGCAGGTTTAAGTGCTATATAAATACTGTTAAACTATCAAAACCCTCAATATACGAAGAAATACACACAGCCTGTATTCAGAAATTGTGCGTTTGAAACAAGCCGTTAGGATTTCTGTCCATTTGTCTAATACAATATTTAGACCATGACATGGTTTTAAACATAAACATTCTAAATGTGTCCCAGTTTATTTCCTGTTGCAGTGTATGTAAATAACATCAGCTGACAGGAAGTAAACATGGACCCAAGCTGTTGCCTAGCAACGCAATTCCATTGCAATTCCGTTGCAATGCACTAAAACGGAGCGTTTCAGACAGAGGGTGAATACAGGTATATTGAGACCGACAATATGAGGAAAATAACGTTTTTTTTAACATTACAGCATGTAAACATGTTCTAGTAGAAACACAAAATACAAGTATGAACCTGAAAATGAGCATGATATGGAACCTTTAAGAGCACCTCCCGAAAAAGCAAAGTCTGCTCTGATTGGCTTGTGAGAAAAACATGGGTAGTAATGGGTTGTCTTATTTCACAGTCTGTGGGTTGGTGGGCTCTCCAGATACCCAAATGTATGTCCACAAACACTGTTTTCCATGATATGCCCCCTTTAATATGAAATGTGAGGATGACTGTTTTAGATGTAACTGTCTGGCAATGAATTCTGGATGATCGCATTTTCTTTAACCTCCTCAACTAAATTGTGAGACCAGAGCTCGGTCACCTCTCTGCTGTTTGAAATTAATTTCGGCTTTTGTTTCATTCGTTCATTCGTTTGAAGGAAATATAACAGTTCTAGGTAGAACAAACTGTTATAGTGTAAACATAACTAATACCATGTGGAATGACAACGACAATGTAAAAAGTAATCTTTTGTATTTCAGTTGATTTCAGATTAAAGCTTGTTAATCAGATGACAGTGTGTGATACATGGTCTTTCTAAATCCTAGGCCCTGTTCAGACCTGGTATTAACATGCGTCCTCAGTGATGCGATCACAAGTGAACAGCTTTAAGTACAGGTGTGAACACACTCAGGACGCATTGAGATCGGATCTTTCAGACCACATTCAGAGGTGGTCTGGGCCACATATGAACACATTCTTTTAGCAGTGTGTAGTGAATGCATCCTTGGCCACATTAAGGACTGCCTGCTCATCTGATGTCCAGCTGGGATCCGCGGGATAACCGCGTCCCTCAGATGAATAAACAGGCAGACACAGGCGATTCTCAGCATGGAAACGGTCTCTGTGCTCTACTGTATCCTGTCGGTACAACTGTATTTTATTAAAAATACATCTTGTTTATAGGCTACATATCTACAGACTATCAGACTGGGAACAGGACAGCAGACCTCAGATCAGCTCTTACTGCTTGTTTTCCTCCGGTCTGTGAAATCTTGCAGATGCCGTTAGGAGCACCGGAGGACACCGGAGGACACAGAGGCACATGATTTTTTTCAGGTTACCTATTTCATGTACTACTGTCAGGATATAGCAACCGTTTTATAAAAATAACTTTTTTAAATCATATTTGCTCCAATTACGCCTACTACAGCTTTAAGAATGTTCGAAAGACTCCAGTTAAGCATTAAAAATGTTCTTCGTTGAGTTTGAGTAATATGACAAACTTATCAAGCGTCATACTCAGCAAAGTGCTGAATATATTTATAATGTGTACATACTGTATATCTAGAAGATGATGAGGCAATAAGAAAGTTGAAATAAAAAGAGCAGGAAAGATATCCTGATGCTGGTCGACAAGGGTCAAATGGAAATGTGCCAAAACGACTCTTTTCTGAATTATTGTTTCAGCTAATATATTATTCAGCATGACCAATGATTTGAAGTGGTGAGAAATGTAGTAAATGTCTTTCTTTCCTAAATTTGCCAGTAAAAGTTTACTTGTAGCAGCTGTGAGTAAAAAGTAGGACGTTACTACAACAACTTTATACAAAGCTTCTGAGTCGCCTTCAGCAAAGTCTCCAGTGTTGGCAGCACTGTTGGAGTTTAGGACTACAATTAGGATTAAAACGCTGCATCACATCAGTCATTATGCTCCCCTCGTCATGATTGAGACCCAACATGTTTTCTGAACAACATAATATATATGCTTCAATATATTGAAACATGAAGAAGGGAATCTTATATAATTTATATTTATAATGCTTCAATTTGGGGTATTCATAAAGATCTTACATGAGTTAAAGGTCCCATATCGTTCTTATTTTCAGGTTCATACGTGTATTTTGTGTTTCTACTAGAACATGTTAACATGCTGTAATGTTAAAAAAAAACTTTATTTTCCTCATACTGTCTGTCTGAATATACCTGTATTTACCCTCTGTTTGAAATGCTCCGTTTTAGTGCATTTCAACGGAATTGCGTTGCTAGGCAACAGCTTGGGTCCATGTTTACTTCCTGTCAGCTGATGTCAGTTACATCCACTGCAACAGGAAATAAACTGGGAAACATTTAGAATGTTTATGTTTAAAACTGTGTAATGGTCTAAATATTGTATATTTGTGACATCACAAATGGACAGAAATCCTAACGGCTTGTTACAAACGCACAATTTCTGAATACGGGCTATGTGTATTTCTCCGTATATTGAGCGTTTTTATAGTTTAACAGTATTTATATAGCACTTAAACCTGCTTTATAATATAAAAGACATGAAAATCTCACTTTTTACAATATGGGACCTTTAAGGGCTTCAAAATATGATTTTTCAAAATCCATATGGTTGCTGTTGTTCAACCATCAGGAAGAAGCAACATTTTTTATTTAAATGTAATGTTAAAAGATAAATTGATGAATTTTAGAAAGAAAAAAATACAACAATGGGCCATACTAGTTGTTCAGGACCAGTTGATTCCAATGAACAAAACCTAACCTCATACACATTATAAAATACACAGAAGGCAAGGAATAGGAGTATTTTTCATTATAGCACAAATACTGCTTTGAACGTTCATGTCAAAGAATCTCTGCATGAGAACCAAAACATTATAGGTTATGGTAATATTATGGAAATACTACAGCTCTCACCTTTTGCGGCCACCGGGGTTTCCCCTCGTTCCGTTCATGCAACACAAATAAGTAACCTTTACCACGATGAGCGAAATGTGAAGAAGTCTGCGGGGATGTTGACCAACCTGCTTTCCAATGAGTGAAGCTAACAGATGGCAGTTGGGACATTTTATGAGGGGGCAAAGTCCTTTCCTTCAGGTGACTCATGAGTCAATAAAAGCACCTTATCATCATCAACAGCCAACCAATCACACTAACAGAATCCTTCAAGTTGCTTGGCACACACACATCAGCAATAACCTGAAATGGAACCTCAACGCTAAACATCACATGTTAACAGGTTTATAAAACTCTCCAACAGCGAGCCTGCATCGATGCCGACTTAATCTGCCAACCTTACCGACGACGTGCAACGCTGTTGTGTGCTCGTCTTGGAACACGATCCAGTGTCAGTTCCTTGCCGCTACTTGTACAAACATTTAAAAATGTAATTTATTCTACTTTATTGTCATACAGACATTATCAACTTAAAGTAATTGATTATATTTAGGATCAGATATACCCTTGTCCAGTCTAGAAAACGGTAACGTTAGACATGTTCATTTTAAAGTGTATATATATATATAACCTCTTAGCTTGAGCGTGAACCTCTGAATCAAATTTTCCGGATCATTACATTTTAATCTTAATTCATCCACATCAAAGCCAAGGATGTAATCATCGATTAGCATGGAAAAACAATCATTTTCATGGATGTTAGAATGACATCTCTATGTGTAAACTTGTGTGGAATGATTTTGAATGCATACCTAAATGTTTGCAGTTGGCTTGAATGTTTAAGGGAAGGAGAGTATTTTTAATCTTTTTGATTTTTATGTTCTCATTGTGCCCGTTAATTTTGTAAACTGTGTTAGCAAGTGGCATTCTCTTATGTTTTTAGATAAAAAAAAAATCATCCGTCCTTAAGAGTGCCCATAAAATAGCTATTGATAATTCAAGGTAAAAGTAGAATTGCAATAAAAAAAATATTCCATTTCATAGGAGGTTGTCAAATAAATTATTCCATTAATTAAAAAAAAATCAGTGAGGGGGCATAGAAGCAGAATACTAATTTTAGGTGAAGCTGGGCTCCATGCTGTTTAACCCAGACGTAGTTCTATCTAAGACAATTGATTTTCTCCAAAGTTGAATCTAGTGTGTGTGTGTGCGCGTGTGTCTGTGTGTGTGTGTGTGGTGGCGACTAAAACAGGCAACCGTCAGGATTGTCACTCTAGCAGTGTATGATCTCCAGGGATCATGAGCAGGCCGAGTAATTTTACAACATGAATATGAAGTGATAAAAGATCAAATGGACAGCAAAAGGAGACGATTCAACCATACATTGAAAAATTGCTGCAACGTGCTTTTCATGCCTTGTACTTCTCCTTCCCCGTTTCACTAATGACGCAGATATGATTTAGATCTCTAAAGTACTCGTTGTAGTATATATATATATATATATAAAAACCTACTGTATATTTATTATTGTGTTACCCCTATCAGCAGTGCAATACTGATTTAACAGTACAATAATTTAGTGCAATAATTCAGCTGTTCAATAATCTGGTTAACTCTGGCATTAACAGAGAGAGGCGCATATGGAGTCGTCGGGTCTCTCAGAGCTCCGGGTGGAAAAATTGTTATTTCTTTATTAATCCTGCCGTCTAGTTTAAAAATTGCCTGAAGAAGTCAGTGGTGTTTATAGTTTTGACCACTTTAACAGTCATTGTGTGATTTTCACCCATACCAACTTTGAAATCAGTGAAAATGCCTGACACGCGTCAAACAAAGAACGCCAAACAATCTGGCACAGCTGTTGTGCATGATGGGCCTGATGCGGAGGAAGAATCGACGCATTTGTGGGAAAAGATATCCGACAAAATTCTGGAATCAATCAGTAAGTGATTCGACCTCCTAGACCACAAATTTGAAACTCTTATGAACACATCTGGCTCTGACTGAAAGAATTGTTGCTGCAGAGGAACAGGGCTCTGACCACGAGCGGCGTATTCAGACGCTGGAGCTGTGCCTGACAGATATGAAAAAGTCAAATGAAAGGCTTCTGACGAAGATTGACGACATTGAGGGGCGCTCGAGACGTAACAATATTACGATTGTGGGGATCCCCGAGGATGAAGAGAAAAGCAGACCTACGGAGTTCATCGCTGGATTAATACCGAAGTTACTCGGGGTGACCAGCTTTGCAAAGCCCGTGGTAGTGGATCGAGCGCACCGCATACCTGTGCCAAAACCTACGGATGTAAAAAGACCAAGGAGCATCATAGCCAGGATTCACTTCTACCAGGAGAAAGAATTGATTCTACGACTGAGTCGGCAACAACAGATGATCTACAACGGCCATCGAGTCTACGTTTATCCTGATTATACAGCGGAGGTGATGGCACAGAGAAGAGGATTCCGTGAGGTAACCCAAGCGCTCAGGGAGAGGGAGGTAAAATACTCTGTGTTTTCCAGCTAAGCTTCATGTCCAGCACAACGACCAGGTAAAGGTGTTTACCTCCCCAGGTGACGTCAAGTCCTTCATAGAATCTGAGTTGAAAAAGTAGGCTTGCGAACTGGGAACTTTGAGAACATTAACTTTGTTATGCCTATATTCTACTCCATCTAAGTTAAAAACGAACAAGACGGCGGATTAAGTGCTATATTATTTTTTGTATTTTTTTCCACTGCGGAGGGACTGGATTTGTGGTGTAGCCCATTGTCCGCATTTAATATTTTTCTGAGAGGGACTCTCGGCTGCTGGCCATTTGCCATGCGTTTCCCCAATACTATGGGTAATTTTTCTTTTTCCCTTTTTTTCTTTTTTCTTTTTCTGTGGGGGGAGGGTTTGGGGGTATGCGTGTGTGTGCGAGTGTGGATGTTTTGCGGGGAGAGGTGTGCTGTTTGGCGTTTCAGCTCACTACATAAATATGTCTATACTCAGTTACTACTTTGTTTTATTTCATATCATCCATGCCATGTATCAAAGGTTTGAATGGGCATTTGATTTCTGATTATCTGACTTGTTTGTAAGTATGTCCCCAATTCTAAATGATAAAATCACACTAACCTCGTGGAATGTTAGGGGTCTTGGAACTGATGTTAAATGCGGGAAGGTTTTTTCTCACTTGAATTCACTGAAAGCTGATATATTATTTCTACAAGAGACTCACACTACTAAAGTTACTGGATATAAATTAAAACCTAATTGGATCTCACAAGTGTACCAAGCACCCTTTACATCTCGAGCAAGGGGCGTAGCTATCCTGTTTCGTAATAATATTCCTTTTTTACTTAAATCCAAGATTACTAATCCAAATGGGAGATTTAGTTTGATTTCTGGTTATATTAACTCATTCCCAAATACCTTGTTAAATATATACGGCCCGAATTCCGATGACCCTACGTTTTTTCATAACGTTTTTGAATTACTTCCAGAGGATGGATCGTCCAATGTCTTCATCGGTGGCGATTTTAATTGTTATTTGGATTCATCCCTGGACAGATCATCCACTAAATCTCCTCCAACTATTAATTCTGTTCAAACACTAAACAATCTGATAAAATCAAGAAATATGGTGGATATTTGGAGAATACAACACCCTGACAAAAAAGAATATTCATTTTACTCACAGGTGCACCAGTCATATACTAGAATTGACTATTTAATAGTGGAGGCTGGTTCAATCCCCAATATTAGCAACACACTTTATCACAATATATGGATTTCTGATCACAGTCCTGTTACGCTGCAGCTACAGTCTTCCCTTTCCAAACCAAAATATAATTGGAGATTTAACCCTCTACTACACTGAAAAAAGTGCAACGACTGTGTCATTCATTTAAAGTGCATTTTTATATTGGTCTATTTGAAAATCATGGTTTCCGGTTTAAACCTGTTTTGTTCACTTTGCCTAAAAGCAAATAATACTCCCCCTGGAGTAAAGTAAAAGCAATAATTTTGCTCAAATAGTATTTTCACTTCAAACCAGAGATTTTCATGTCACGTGACCACATGACGTCACATCAGCTCGCTCCTTCGTGAAGTTTACTGTCCGCCATTACCTCGCTTCAACAGAGAGGACCGACTGTTGTTCAAGGAAACTCTTTTAAACAAGGTAAGAATTCTAAATTGACAACCGTTGAGTTTAGAGACATCTCAGACATGCACCCCTCGTTTATCAGCTTCATGTCTGATGAAATGTACCATGGAATGATGTTCTTTCCACTTCCGGATTATGGCCCCAACAGTGTTCACTGGAACATTCAGAAGTTTAGCAATGCGTCTGTAACCAATGTCATCAGTATGTTTTGCAACAATAAGGTTGTGAAGATCTTGAGAGAGCTCTTACCCATCATTAGATGTTTCTTGTGTGACACCTTGGTAATGAGACACCTTTTCATAGGCCATCAGTTGGGACTGAACCAGCTGATATTAATTTGCACTGACAAGGGGCCGGATTGCTTTCTAATTACTGATAGATTTCAGCTGTTGTCTTGGCTTTCCATGCCTTTTTGCACCTCCCTTTCTTCATGTGTTCAATACTTTTTCCCTGTGTCATTTCACATTATTACACATCACTTAATTTCTGAACTTATTTGTTTTGGTTTCTTTGTATGTACAGATCACTTGGGTTGTTACCAACATCTGGTGAAAATTTCATGTCAATAGCACCTTTGGAAATATATTTACTGAGAAAAATGGTGACGGTTCAATACTTATTTTACCCGCTGTATGCACCCCTCGTTTATCAGCTTCATGTCTGATGAAATGTACCCTGGTCATTTTATCCTTAATGTGACGTATCCCATGTCTGAAAAAGGCCAGAAAAACCATGCAGCTCCCTCCAGACCCCCACCTCCCTCTATCAGGGTACCCTCCAAGCAGTGAATCCGCTCAGATTAGCAACACAGGGAGGGATTGATAGTACGACAGGTGATTGACAATTTTCTGTGCCCTACACATTTTTTAATCCAGAGTAACCGTTTTGCTAAGAGGAATATGTTAGTTTATATGGTGACTTTGCTCTTTTTGCTCTTGGAACAACATCTTGTAATATAAATATTGTGAACTCATATGAATATTACGTTTACTCTTTTTAAGCATAATCAAAAATGATGAGAATGGATTAAGTACTAGACAGTGAGTATCGATTAAAGAGGAAGAATTCATATCACATTCTCTCATTTGTCAATGTTAATGCAGTATACTGTAATACCACCAGTATGTCTAAGGCCTAATTATTAAATTAGAGTCTGTAGTGACAATTATGGACAATGTTAACTATCCCAACAAAAAACTAAATGTGAAATCTCACCTTTTGCTTTGTGTTTACAGGTTTGCTGTTGTTTCATGAAAAGGTCACAGTTTAGCCACATTGCTGAATTTGGTAAGTCCCAAAATGAACAACAGTGAACATCATTTTCATGTATGTTTAAATAGGAATGACAAACCCAAAATAGAAATACAGCACTTTAGAGAATAAGTTACCACAGATGTATAGGCCAATTTACTAATGTAGTATATAAATTCAATTTCAATAATTTCAGTTGAATTAGTAATGCAATGGAAATGGCACATGACATTATGAACATTTAATGGCAGGTTCAAGGAAGAAAGACATTTGGGTACAGCATGTTTTTGTTCTGTTTTATAGCTTGTATTCAAATACATTCCAAGATGATGGAAGAGTTTCATTGTTAATTGTAAATAAGAGAGAGAAACAGACTTTAATTCAAAACTGGCTCCAGAGGATGCATTGCCAGCAAAAAAAAATGGAAAGGCCAACAAAATACCTAACAGAGACTGTCACTTTTAAGTGATGTGAAGAAGTGAAACAACTGTGCAGTGATAAAGGACAAAATGGACAAGACTTTTTCACTGCAAAGACAGGACATTATGGGAAAGGAATCAGGAGTGGAAGAGTTGAAAGACAGATGACCTTAATTTCTGATTTTCTCTGTTGACAGAATTCTTTCTGTGGTATAAATATTGTGGCACTGATATTAACACTGAAAATGTGAATAATGCTAAATTCACAATGACCAGCAATTCAGTACTAGTAATGGTAATGTTCTTAAACTGACTTATGCACAAAAGACCAAGCTCTGTTCATAGATATCACACCCAGCAATTGAACTTCACTTTTCCTTGATTATGTTTTTGGGTCTCTTGATCTCACATGTGTAATGGTTCAAAATAATGTGACATTCATACATTCTGGTCATTTTATCAAAGGATAGTCAAGTTTTAACACTGTTGGAAACTAATTTTACACTTCTTAATGGCTATTACATTACATATCTCAGGTTTTAAAGGTCACCTATTATGCAAAATGCACTTTTCCATGTCTTTTAAACATCAATATCTGTCCCCAGTGTGTCTACAAGTCACCATAGTATCATAAAAGACTATCCTCTCTCTTTTTCTCCTGCTCCGTTTGTCCGGAAATGGGTGTAGAAAATCACTTCTCTTTTTCTCCTTCTCTTCCGACGTCATTAGAGAATTGCAAGCCACGTAAGGGTTTCCTGGTCGAACCAGAGAGAACCTTCAGTAGATGACCCCGCCCCACAGCGCGTCACTGTCTCTCCTCCTCAACCGAACTTGAGCAAAGTAGCTCTACTGTTAGTCTGCAAGAACCAGCAGAACCGTCTTCATGTACTCCCATCATCTAAATATAACATGTTCTTTCACAAAGGCTTCATGTAATTACACTGTTTAAACAGCTGATATTTATATATTATATATATTTGATGTCATGCATGTAGAAGAGTACAGGTAGTAGTGACTGTAAGCAACACAACACATTTCTGTTTCACAGTCAAACTTTATTTGAGTAGACAGATGACAATATTAATTATTCACAGCATTTGTAATCATCTCACCTGTTAGTTAGTTATGATGACATGGTACAGGAGAATGTCTTTCAGCTCC
The DNA here is from genome assembly GCF_015220745.1 of Sebastes umbrosus. Lineage (NCBI taxonomy): Eukaryota > Metazoa > Chordata > Actinopteri > Perciformes > Sebastidae > Sebastes > Sebastes umbrosus. The sequence goes on along the minus strand of NC_051282.1, from coordinate 2,129,498 downwards.
AGTACACTCCGGTAAGCTAAGCTCCGGTGGTCTGTAGTCATGGTAACACAGAGACAGCTCCTACGGTAAATAATATACCATTACTCTGATCTTCCATACATTTATCAGGTGTCTTTTACCAGAAATAATGAACTGACTACTGTTTCACATCTTCTATTTTCCACCCTGATGTTCGCTGTCTTTACACACCGTCTCATAGCGGTAGCATGTAGCTAACCCGTTAGCATGTAGGTACATGCTAACGGGTTAGCTCTGTATCTCCATGTAAACAGAGCTATCTGCTCTCAGCTGTCTGCTCTCCTCTGGGATGATTCTGTCGGCCATTTCTCACAGATGGATCTGTAAAGACAGACGTAAAACAGAGTGTATGTTTACAGTTTACAGAGTTAATGCATAATGTAAACACTGAGCTAACTAACAGAGCTATAAATAGCATTATTTACCTGAGAGAAACCGTCAGGAGAACCTGGAGTCTGGACCGCAGATGTTCATCATGTGTCGCCGATTTCTGATCAGATTCCTCCGGTAACGTGCGCTGGGTGAAGTTTCTGGTTTATAAACTTTAAAGTAGTTTATTTTACTCTTCTGCTTCTCCCTCCCTGCTCTCAGACCGTGAGGGGGGCGGGGAGGGTGACGCGTTGTTGAGGACGTTTGATTGACAGAAAACGCTGACCAATCAGAGCAGAGTGGGAGGAGACAGGCTGTGAATCAGGGGTTTTCAGACAGAGGCTGAATTAGGCTCTGAGGCAGGCAGACTCAGGCTGCAGTACGAGAAAAATAAAGGGTTTTTTGAACATTGCAGCATGTAAAAATGTTCTAGTGCAACATTAAAATACATCTATGAACCTGGAAATGAGCATAATATGGGACCTTTAAAGGAGAGATGTACAAACCCGTTTACATGTTAAGATATCTGTGGTTAAGGTTACAGAAAGGTTGCATAAGGTTTAAAAAACATTGAAAAGACCATGATTTATTTGTTTTTATACTTACTATGTATTTTTCCTCAAGTGTTGAGTATACTTGCTAGCTTTACTGGCCGCACAATTCATTGTAGGTTTCCTTTTTTTTGTGTTTTTTCTCTTTTTTTAGTACATAACAGAAAAGGTGATGCATATTTTAAAAAGACATCACAATAAACATTTAGGTATTTAAAGAGAATATTCCTGTCTTTATTAATAGTAAACTAAACTAAACATCGTCTATAACAAAATGTTTTTAATTTGATCTTATGTGAAAATTCTACTAGCTTTGGTTTATGGGAAAATTTAAGTTGTAAAAGAGTAAAAAATGCTATTATATTGACACACAAAGTAACATTTTGGCTTGCAACTAAAAAAAAATATATTGATTAAGGTATCATTAAAATTCTAGTTTGTTTGTACTGAATCAGAAATTTGACTTGAGAAAACTTAATAAAATTGCATGTAACAAATTAGAGTATTTTAATTAGTTTATTCCAAAGTAAAAACTCTACTTGGATGTAATAGTAAATATTAGGTTTTTCCAAAATGAAAAATTAAGTTGTAACAAAGTAAAAAAAAATAGTGTATGGTCTTCATAATGAATAATCTTTTTACTTTGTGTGAATGGTAGTTTTTGACTTTGGCCAAACAAATATTTTGATTTATATTAAATCATAATTTACGGTTTCAACCAAATCATAAATACAATTTGCGAAAAACTAATAAAATTAGATGTAACAAATTAGAGTAGTTTTTTTAAGTTAATCCAAAGTACCATTTTTTTCAGTATACTGTCATCACCAGGATTTAAAGAATACATGGCCAATAAACTCAGACTTTTTAGAGATCAATGATAACGGAGAAGTTTCAGACTCTACTCTCTGGGAAGCACTTAAAGTTACAATGAGAGGATTTATTATTTCTTTTGAGACCTCAAGGAAAAATTAAAAATATAAGAGACTGAAAGAAATCGAACAAGAAATTACTCATATAGAACAAATATATAAAACATCTCTTTTACAGTCTGACTATAACAAGATCCTGAAATTAAAATCAGAATATAACTCTGTCCTTGGAGAGGAAATAAGTAATCTACTACTGAAGACGAGACAAAAACATTTTGAATTGAGTGATAAACCACAAAAATGACTGTCAAGACAACTTAAAGGAGAGCAGGCAAAGACTGCTATTCATAAAATACAGTCCAAAACCGGTGAAGTACTCACTGACCAACAAGATATTAACAAATGTTTTAAAGAATTCTACTCCGATCTCTATACCTCTACGTCCACAGCAACAGAGACAGATTAGTCCCAGTTCTTTAGTCCTTTAACTCTGCCACATCTAAATGAGAGCAATCAGCGCTCTTTGGATGAAATGTTTTCTGTTGCTGAGTTGGTGGAAGCAATTAAGGCATTCCCCATCAGTAAATGCCCTGGACCGGATGGGTTTGGTGCTGAGTTTTACCAAGCATTTCATGAGATATTAACACCTTTCTTACTTAGAATGATAAATGATTCAATTGCAAGAAAAACACTTCCACGGTCCCTCTATGAGGCAAATATATATCTGTTATTGAAAAAGGGAAAAGATCCCATGGATCCTGCTAATTACCGGCCCATTTCTTTGCTCAATGTAGATCATAACATTTTAACAAAAGTATTGGCCACCAGATTAAATAAACATATAGCAACAATTATCCACCCAGATCAAGTGGGCTTTATCCCAGGCAGGCTTTCCTTTTTCAATGTGCGTCGCGTGTTAAAATTGAAACTGGAGGACTCTGCCCGTATCTATGATTGGCAGAGTAAATGCCATTAAGATGGTACCAAGATTTTTATATCTCTTTCAAAATTTGCCAATATGGATCTCAGCTGATTTTTTTAAGGAACTAGAGACAATTATTTTAGATTTTATCTGGGGTTATAAAAAACACAGACTATCTAAAAAACATCTATTCAGGCCCACTTTGAATGGTGGTCTGGGTCTTCCAGTATTTAAAGACTACTACTGGGCAGCCAATGCTAGGGCACTGGCATACTGGCAATGGGGCTCTCCAGACCACAAATCACTCACTTCTGCCCCCCTCTGGCTAAAACTGGAGCTTATGTCTTTAATAAAACCATATTCCTCATTATCCTCCTTACTCTACACTAATCTTGTATCTGCTATTAAATCAGTAAGTCATAGTTTTGTTGTTAGAAATTCACTGAAAATTCTTAGTCAAATTAAACATATCTACAAAGTCCCTAGTATTTCGATATATACACCATTTTGCCACAACCATGCCTTTACCCCAGCATTACTGGACAATACATTTGCTGTATGGTGTGTAAAAGGGCTGAAGTGCATAAAGGACTTTTATTTAGACAACAAGTTTGCATCTTTCGGTCAATTAAGCTCAAAGTATAATTTACCACATTCCAATCTTTTCCGTTATATGCAACTTAGGCACTTTGTGAGGGAAAATATTCAAAATTTTGAATCTACTTGCGAGAGAAATGCTTTTCTAGAATTGCTTTCTCTTTCACCAGAGAGTAAGAAGCTTATCTCCAAATTTGTGAATTATTTCTCCAAAGATTCTGAATCTGTTAACTGTATTAAGAAGGCTTGGGAAAGGGAAATTAATGACGTGTTGCCTGATAAACTATGGAAGACTGCACTCTCCCGTATTCATAGTTGTTCAATAAATAGCAGGCATAGGTTAATTCAGTTCAAAGTGATTCACCGTTTTCATTATTCTAAAGTCATGTTACATACATTTTACCCTTCTATGTCTCCAATTTGTGATAAATGTAAATCAAATAATGGTACATTGCTGCATTTATTTTGGGACTGTCCATTAATTTATCAGTTTTGGTCAAGAATCTTCTTTTTTTCTGGGGTTTATCGAAGGACTCTCTCTCCTGACAAAGATTTGGCTCTTTTTGGATCTTCAGTGGACTCCTCAACTCTCCCTCTACATATTCAAACAGCTCTATTGATGGGCATGGTAGTAGCAAAAAAACTTATTCTCAAAGACTGGAAGACACCAACTCCACCGTGCTTCAGAAACTGGTTGCATGAATTGGTCTCAGTTATCCACATGGAGAAATTGCGAGCCAATAATTTAAAATGTCAATATAAATGGGAAGAATCTTGAGGCCCCTTTTTGCAATATTTGGACTCAGTTTGACAATATTTCTATTCATATTGATTGTTTTGTTTTCCTTTTCTCTGTTCTGCTGTTGAATACTCCCACTATGGATGGCCTGCATTTAACTATCACATGGATGATACTGTATGTAATGATAATGTTTTGTCCTTGACATGCGGTTTAGATAATTCTCTCTTAGGGATTTGTATTACTCCTCCCTGGGTGTAAAAGTGTGTGTGTGTGAGTGTGCGAGTGTGTGAACTTTCGGGTTTGGTTGCGGGTTTTGATTTTTGTTTGATGTATGTGTTTTGTCAATTTTGTCATTAAAAATAATATAAAAAAAAAAAAAAACTCTGGCATTAACCGCATTCATTTATACAGAACATTTAAACTAATATTCATATTTATTTATACTATTCTTGCATTTTTACACACTTAATGATAGATCCTATTTTTCAACATTATTATTTGCAGTGTTGTTAAACATATTTCATATTACAGACAGACAGACCGACAGACAGACAGACATCCCGTGGGGATCAATAAAGTATTTCTGATTTTTATTTATTTCCTTGCCGGAGAGGGAAGTTCGTCCCGAAGAGGCTGCTGTATTTCTACCCTCCACCTTAAAGAAGGGTGCTTCATTGAGCTGCGAGTGTGACTACAAACAGAGTTCACTCCGTCACGGAGTGGGAGGCTGGAGGGACCAGATTAGAATTGGGCCAGAGTATACAGGATAAAAGCAACAGAAGAATCCTACAATCAAAAACTGTTAATGATTGACAGCCAGAACTGAAGATTAGTGTGCACTGTAGAATATGTGTAGGTAACAAATACAAAGCAGAAAAGGTGCAAGCCAGACCAAACCGAAACAATGAGCTTATAGCCAAATATAGATCTGTGTAGAGCCGAGCGGAGCTGCATTCTGCTGTTGTAGGACACAAGAGAGACAAAGAGGAAGTGTGTGCACAAACATTACAGGGGAGCAACACCTACCTTCTGTTTGGTACCTGACAATCTGACATAAGAGGAGAAAAGGGACCACTGCATGGTGCATCTCTCAATAACGCCTGGCAAACAAATCACCAAACACACAGCTGGACCCAGTGAGCCCAATCAGCATGTAATCAATGCTGGGAACACCCGAGGTCTGTACTACGAAGCAGGATTTGTGGTTATCAAGGTAACTTCAGGGTTAACCCTTGGTTTTCGGTACTACGAAGCTGGTTCACTTCTTACCGGGGCAGATCTCCATGGTAACTTCTGCTGAACGGCTAACCTGCTCCGGAGCAGGTTATGTTCCAGATAGGAGATCAACTCGTATAAAAGCACCTCCTACTGACCAATCAGAGCTCAGTGCGGTGATTGTATGATAATATTACACACATATGAAGAAGTTACCGTCATAATCCAGGCTAAAAACAACACAGTTTAAACTGACAAATGCAAGAAGGACAGTTGGATTTATGTTGTGGGTGTTTACCGCTTTGAATTATATTTTATATTTATTTATTTTTACTTGCTCTTGAGTCCGTTTCACACCGTCACAGAGGGGGGACGCAGGTGAAAGGATTTTTAAATAGTCATAGACGCCAATTTGTACATGCAGGGATAAAATAGGTGTAATCCATTCATCTATTACACTTACTCAAGCTATTTATATTTAGACGACTAGATCGGACTTTTGAGTGTTCCGTTAAATTAATAAGTCTGTTAATTTACGCATTCACACATCGGGAGTTTTTTTCTTTTACCAGCTGTTCTTCCTGCATCTGGCAGCTTCAACTGTGTTACTCTTAGTCTCATTTCTTCATTTCTTCATATTTGTCTAATATAGTTTACTCTTTGTTAAATGTGCCGCTCTGCCTGTCAGTAGACTTGTTCATGTCTGTGATTGGTCAGATGCTGCAAACACCTCCTTGTTCATGTGAACGCGCTCATAAGGAGATTGGAAAACCCTGAGTTGATTTATCGAGTTGATAACCAGCTTCGTAGTACAGTTTAGCGAGATCTCCTTTGTTAGGTTAAGTGAAGCCAGATAACGAGAAGATACCCTGGGTATGTTGAACTCGCTTCGTAGTACAGGCCTCTGGCCCAGGTAACAGCAGGGGCCACATGTTGAAGCAGTGTGTACGGGGTGGTAGGAAGACCAATACTCTGTGAATAGTTTGGATGATTGTGTCTTTTTTTTTTTATATCCCCTTTACAAAACCAATAACAAAAGCAAAAGTGTTGTCTGCTCTAAAGCTGCAATTGTTAGCTATCTACAGTAAGCTAGTTGTGCTTGCTAACTATATTTTGTGGGTTTACAGTTTACGTTAAAAATAACAAAAGTATAATATCTCTCTGTATGATTCCCCACGGTAAAATGGTCCTGGGTGCTACTTACACAGCCCTGCCACACAGCACACAGTACTAACACTCTACGTTCATTCAGGCCCACACACATTCAGTTTTGTTCACATGGAAAGAAAAAGTCCCTCAAGCTTCATGTTCAATGACTATTCCACATATTTTTTATTTCATCATTTCATCAATTATTTAAGGGGAGACACCCCAGGTGAATAGGGTTATATATACAGCTCTGGAAAAAATTAAGAGACCACTTCAAAATTATCAGTTTCTCTGGATTTACTATTTATTGCTATGTGTTTGAGTAAAATTAAAATTTCTGTTTTATTCAATAAACTACTGACAACATTTCTCCCAAATTTCAAATAAAAATATTGTCATTTAGAGCATTTATTTGCAGAAAATGACAACTGGTCAAAATAACAAACAAGATGCAGTGTTTTCAGATCTGGAATAACACAAAGAAAACAAGTTCATATTAATTTTTAAACAACACAATACTAATGTTTTAACTTAGGAAGAGTTCAGAAATCAATATTTGGTGGAATAACCTTGATTTACAATCACAGCTTTCATGCGTCTTGGCATGCTCTCCACCAGTCTTTCACATTGCTGTTGGGTGACTTTATGCCACTCCTGGCGCAAAAATTCAAGCAGCTCGGCTTTGTTTGAGGGCTTGTGACCATAAATCTTCCTCTTGATCACATTCCAGAGGTTTTCAATGGGATTCAGGTCTGGAGATTGGGCTGGCCATGACAGGGTCCTGATCTGGTGGTCCTTCTTCCACACCTTCACTGACCTGGCTGTGTGGCATGGAGCATTGTCCTGCTGGAAAAAACACTCCTCAGAGTTGGGTAACATTGTCAGAGCACCAAAGAAGCAAAGAAGAGCCAGGCTATCAGGTACATTGATCTGATAAAAAATGTGTGATTATTTTGCGATTAATCGCGATTTTATATTTTAATCGATTGACAGCCGTAAAAATGATCCAACTGAAAAACGCAGCCTGGTGTAACCAACTCTTTTTCAATTAGAGTAGCTAGCAGCACTAGCTCCAAAAGTCGCTAGATCTAGCAAGAAAGTTGCAAAGTCGGCAACACTGACAGTCCGTCTAAACAACAAACATGGCTAATGATAGTACTCACAGCTGTCAAGCTAGCAGCTTGTGGAAGACGGCAGAATGCCTCTTGTCGCCATGTGAAGAGAATTTCAATATATACCCAAAATGATTTGAAGAATATTACCAACCCTAGCTTTAATTGTTCTACAGTTTCTACTGCAGAGCAACAGGCGCGTTGGAGACTGACGCATTATAAACAACTCACAAAGTTCCATTAAAAATCGTAGATCGGTTAAAAACCTCTCCCTGCTAATAACTCCCTCAGAACCGACCTGTTCCTGCCAGTCTTCAGCCGGTGTCTCCATCCAAAAAACACCTGACAACCACGCATCATCTTCCTGACGAGTGTGTGACAGTGATGAGCAGCATGATGATGATGTGATAGAGATTGTTCGGGTTAAATTTAGATATCTTGTTCCCTGAAACAAAAGAGTATTATATTGATCACTCATGACCGAGATCACAGTTATTTAGCAATATGACAATTAAGCAGAAAAAATCTTCATTCCCAGATTGTCAGAAATTATTGTTGCACGTCAAATATGACTGAATTAATTGCTTTCAGTTTATTGATGGCACTACTGTGGTACCGTAGATGGTTATCACTGTGATGATAAATGCAATCGTGCACTATTAAGCACAGAAAATATGATGACCATCATCATGAGGAAAACTCCCTAAACATTGTGTGTGTCACACATGAATCCTCCCTGATCTCCCAGTATTCATTCAGCCTTTTTGGACAGTGGTGGTGGCCTAAAGGTTAGAGAGGCGAGCCTGTGACCGGAAGGTAGCTAGTTCAATCCCTCATTACCTCCACTGAAGTGCCATTGAGCAAGGCCCTTAACCTACATCCAGTGGAGCTGCTCAGTGGACTGTGGTTGTACTGGTTATCCATGTTTCCCTCACTTGCGTCTTTTGGGGAAATATGTTTTAAGAGAAATGAGACGTCATTTCCTCTGAAGCGTCACGTGAAGCGACGTCCGTTTCTGATGTCAGCAGCAGCTGATCACAGCTGGATCAGCTGTCAGTCAGCTTTAACAGCTGTAGAGACTTTAGATGGAGTTTATGTCTGAACTGTACTAATAATATTAATAAAGACACTCAGTTCTTCTCAGTGGTAGAGCAGCAGTGTTTTCTCTCTGTAGCCTGTTACCTGTTTAACAAACACCTGCACATGAATAACAGCTGCAGTCTGTATTTCTACTGTGGACTGAGTCCTGCTTAGAGGACCATGAACCATCTCTACTGGAACAATATCTTTATATTATTTATTCATTATTAGCGTATCTGTATTTATTGATACTCTGATTGTGAGTTCAGTATTTAATAACCCAGACTATGACTATGGTGTCTTTTAAAGACTGGACATTATTTATTAGCAGTGGCGACTGGTGGAAATTTTTTCTAGGTAGGGCTATGCCACATCCAATCAATTTCAGCAAACATCCCGGTATGATTTGATGCAAAGAAGTGAAGGTATCAAAAACACATTACTACTTTTCAGTTAAATAATCAACAATAATTTTATTCCAACAGGAGCAGAAAAGAATGCTTATAAAAACACAACAGTATAACATGTACTCAGTGGTGGAAAGTAACTAAGTACATTTACTCAAGTACTGTACTTAAGTAAACCAGGAAAAAAAGTTTGGAAACTCGTGTTTGGTGGATTATTTCTCTGTTGTTACAATGCTAATTGGCATTGAATTTTACATGGTTGGAAAGCCTGTTTATTTACCTTCACAATGATGTCCAACTTGTAAGGATCATGCATTTGTGGGATGAGCAGCACAGCTGATTATGTGGGTAGCGCCCAAGAAAAATTTGCCAAAATGCTCAATGAATGTGATCAGGGCGTTCCTGAAAAAGAGAGCATTGCTCTCAGTGAATCTCCCCTGAATACATAAAAATTTAAAATGTTTTTAAAAAAAAGTCTGACCGTGTGTTCCAATCCAAGTACTTCCAAAAGTACACTTCAATGTAGTGCATTTTGTGCACTCTGTACTCACTTGAGTAGTGCGTAAATTTCAACGGGGTAGGGTCGTCTCAAATGGAATACACTGCGGCGCACTGACCGGAAATGACGATCGCAACATTTGACCGCGGCTCGCTACCTGCCAAAATATCTTCTGAAAAAAAATTAAAGCAGAGTGGAAATTACGTTTCCAACGTCGTTGCCTACGATGTGTCCTCCTGTTGGCTGAAAATGCACCGGTATGTTTACGTATTGTATTGTTTTATTCTGTTATCTACGTATGTTTGAATAGTGGTCGTGGCTCCGCCCCTTCTGCTACGTAGCCAAGATGGCAACAGTTGAGTGTGGAAAGTGTCCAGCGCTCCACACTCAATGATCTGACCGTTTTGAGTACAACATCCGGGTACTTTGAGTGCACTGCATTTTGCCGTACTTCCCAGTGTGAACACACTATGCACTCAAAATAGTAAGTGTAAGTACAGAAGTACGCGGATTGGAACACACTGTGAGTTTGCTTTTCCTGTTTAACACTCTCATGTCATTTCAGAAGCTGCCCCTTCCTCCTGCCTCCCAGTAAGCCCTTTCCCTCACCTGGCCTGCATCACCTCATCACCCACCTGCTTCCTATTCCCTCGGATTAGACCCAGCCCCATAGCCTACATACCGGCCCCTTCCTTTACCTCGTTGCCGGATTGTCTTTTGCATCGTGCTAAAGCTAAGTTCACACTAAAGCCTCGGACACACCAGGAACGTCAGGAGCGCGTGGCAGCTGCGTTACCTCTTATTTTTAAAATCAACACTTCCTGCTTTCATTTCAAAATAAAAGCCCTCAAGCGTTTTTTCTATGGACAGAATTCTTTCATTTGTTAACACAAGGCTTTTATTCTGAAATATGTGCCGGACAGTGTTCTAGAACATGCAGTGACTTAGAGAGCTCCATGAATGAATATAGTACAGAGTTTAAGTGTGGATTATTACCATTATTTACAAATTACCACACATTTCTTAACCTTTCTCTGTCTAAAATAAATATAAATTATATTTATAATGAAATGAAATGGCCATTAAAAGGCAAACTCTATGTAGAAAGAAAGCGCTGACAGCAGCAGCTGCAGCAGCAGGAACGCAGCCGACACGCAGCTGAAACGCAGCTGGTGTGAACGCCCGAATCACGCAGCCACCACGCCACGCAGCCGCCACGCGCTCCTGACGTTCCTGGTGTGTCTGGGGCTTAACTGTATACACAAAATACATGTATGGAAATAAGATTGATTGGATTGTATTCACCAGAAGTATAAACCATTACATTTCCCTTATAAATTAAAAAGAAAATACCACTTAATTGTGAGAGAAATACAAAAAAAATTGAATTAAATAATTCCTGACAATGACTGATTGTAATTGATTTGAGAACATCTCTGACTACATACATGCTGAAAATCAAACATTTTTACCGGATTCATTTAAGTTAAAGTCCCTAGAAGTGTATGATTCAACTTTTCCCAATGGTCTAGTGTTAAAAAAGTGAACAAACATCGCAATAAATCGTAATATCGAATCACAATACTTGTAGAATTGCAATACTTAAAAATCACAATACATTTATCAGACTAGCCTTAATTGCAGAAACCTTGAAAAAATGAGGAGCTCTTGTGCATCTCTGTTATATTGTTTTAATTAATTAATTTACTTGCTTATTTATAATTTTGTTTCTTGTTTTTTATTAAGTATATATCTATATATCTATATATCTATAGATCTATATATTTATAGATCTATAGATCTATATCTATAGATCTATAGATATATATATAGATCTATAGATATATATATATTGTTTCTGTTGCCTTGGAAAAATCCATCCATCCATCCATCCATCTACAACAGCTTATCCCGTTAGGGGGGGGCTGGAGCCGATCCCAGCCGACATTAGGCGAAGGCGGGGTACACCCTGGACAGGTCGCCAGTCCATCGCAGGGCTGACACATAGAGACAGACAACCATTCACACCTATGGGCAATTTAGAGTTAACAATTAACCTAACCTGCATGTCTTTGGGCTGTGGGAGTAAACCGAAGTACCCGGAGAAAACCCACGCTAACACGGGGAGAACATGTGAGGCGCCAGTTCTAATCACTGCACCACCCTGTAGCCGACACCGAAGTACTCATGATGATGTGGTGATCCCGTCGGAGGAGTTCCGTTTCTGATTCAGATGGTCCCTCATCTATCTTACACAGAGACAGCGTGGTACCAAACCATGACTCACGCACTTCAGGGCAAAAGTTGAACTCAAACCCAAAGCCAGGGTAGAGGGGTTCGGTGAATCGGGAGTAGACGGTGTAGAGGTGTGTCAGTGTGTCAGAGGACACACTGTAGAAGGACAGATTGCCGGCAGGCCAGTCCAGATACACCGCTACTCTGCTAGTGTCTTTGGCAGAGAAAGGTATCGCTCTTTCTGTGTTATTGTGCCAAATAATGCCCCCGTAACTATAGCCCAGACTCCAGGAATTGTCGCTCCCTCCGAACATGCAATCTTTACCTCTCCCTCTCCTGCTGACTCCTCGGTAAGCCACTGCTAGGTAAAACCTTCCCCTTGTCTTGACTTCCCAGTAACAGCGACCAGTCAAACCATTTCCACACAGCAGCTGTTTGAAGCAATCGAATCTCTCTGGATGATACCAACAAGGCTGCTCCTCCTGCACATATTCTACCTGTCTGTTGTCCTCGGACAGTACGAGCTGTCTGTGTGCGGTGTTTGGGTCCAGTGTGAGTTCACAAGCATCTGATAGAGAGACACAAAGACACAATAAAGCACTAGAACATACCTGTCATAGTCAACATTTGTTAATATTAACAGTATTAACGTGGATATTATTAACATTAGGGTCAATCGATTCAAATATTTAATCATGGGGCACCGCGGTAGCTCAACTGGTAGAGCGGGCGCCCCATGTACCAAGGCTGAGTCCTCACCGCAGCGGCTCAGGGTTCCAATCCGACCTGTGACCCTTTGCTGCATGTCATCACTTCTCTCTCTCCTATTCGTAACTGTCTCTCTCACTATCAATAGAGGCATAATAAAAGCCAAAAAAATAATATATAATGTAATCCCAATTATTCGTAGGATTGTCCATAGTTAAACGCAAATGAATCGCACATTTTTTTTATCTTTGTGATTTGTCAATCATTTAACACTCTTATGAACATGGGAGTGGCCAAATATGCTGCTTTACGCAAATGTATGCTTTGTTCTCAGTAATAAAAAAATGACTTACACTTCCGCAGACCAGATTTTAACCTCTCCAATCCGCCATGGTCCACTCTGAAAGAATAAACATGATAAGAAAAGCATATTTTATGGTGGCCCTCAGATGCAAAACACACAAAAAAAGAAAAACTGAAAAACACAACATTTCACAAAAAATGAAGAGACAAAAAGTTTTGTTCTAAAAGATGTTTTCAGTTTTGTTGTTGTGTTTTCTGAAATATTATTATGTTTTCTGTAATGTTATTTTGTTTCCGAGATTCGATCCAAGATGGCGCCATGAGTGGAAGCCTCGGTGGTGCACTTTCTAGTACTTTTTCTGTTTTATCAAATATTGTTGCGTTTTGCACCTCAGGGCCACCGTAATATTCTCTCGGACTGTAAAAATAAGAGAAATAAATATAGTTCATTAAATATTAGGGTAACACTTTATAATAATAATTGTATTAATAACTTTATTATAATAACGGCCATTTATAAATGGTGAATTCATAGTTAATTAAAATGTAGTTATTAGTTATTTTACTGTTAACAAACCTTGAAATAATTAAATTATAATTTATGTTTACTAATTGTTAATAATGCAATCATTTATTATTATATTATTATTGTTATTTTCACAATTACACTCATTATATAATTTTTTACACTATAAGTATTTGTTAATAACAAAATTATTTCTAAATAGTTATAGTATAAACATTATTTTGATGGCTATTATAAAGTTGCAACTGATGATTATAATACCTTGTTAAATAGTTTATAAATACTTTGTTAAGCATCCATAAACATTATTTAGATAGATAGTTAATACATTGTCAATGGTTAATAATTGGTTTCTGGTCCATCTATCTATGTAATGTTTATAGATGTCTTATAAACAATTTCTTCATTGGTAATCATTAACAAATACTTAAGATAGTTCATAAAATGTTAAAAAGTGTGCAACGATAAACTGTTTATAAATAGTTATAATCGTTACCGTCTTACATTCGCATTACAAATAAGTAGTAAACATTATTAATTATCATTTCATTGTTTGTTAACAGTAAATTTATCAATTTACCATTCATAAATGATGGTTATTATAAAGTGTTACCAAAAGGAAACACAACATTTCACAAAACAGAAAATGTAGGGACTTGTTCTAAAATATTGAAGTATTTTTGGTTTGGTTTGGTTTTCTAATATGTTTTCAGTTTTGTTGTTATGTTCTCTGCAATATGATGATGTTATATTGTTATTGTGTTTTATCCAGTGTTGTTGTGCTTTGCACCTCAGGGCCACCATAATATTCTCTTGGACTGTAGAAATAAGAAGAATAAATACCCTTCATTAGAAATCAGTTTCCAACCTGAAATCCATGCTAAACTAAGCATTACACCTTTGGGTAATGTGAAATCATTTTACCATTAGTTTTAAGCTCAATACCCAAGTTGTAATAAACATAATTATTAGGGCTTTCAAAGTTAATGCGATAATAATGTGTTACCGCAAATTCATTTTAACGACATTAATTTCTTTAACGCAACTTGCGACTTTTGGCTGTAGCGGGCTCGCGAAGGAGGTTACATAATGCTCAAAAGTTACGTTAAATTTTGGCGAGGAAAAACTGTCATGGCCATTTTCAAAGGGGTCCCTTGACCTCTGACCTCCAGATCAGTGGATGTAAATGGGTTCTATGGGTACCCACGAGTCTCCCCTTTACAGACATGTCCACTTTATGATAATCACATGCAGTTTGGGGCAAGTCATAGTCAAGTCAGCACACTGACACACTGACAGCTGTTGTTGCTTGTTGGGCTGCAGTTTGCCATGTTATGATTTGAGCATATTTTTATGCTAAATGCAGTACCTGTGAGGGTTTCTGGACAATATCTGTCATTGTTTTGAGTTGTTAATTGATTTCAAATAATAAATACAGTATATACATCAATTTGCATAAAGCAGCATATTTGCCCACTCCCTTGTTGATAAGAGTATTTTCAACGGATCAAAAAATGCACAATTAATTTGCGATTAATGGTGATTAACTATGGACAATCATGTGATTAATCGTGGTTAAATATTTGAATCGATTGACAGCCCTAATAATTATCCTACTATCCCATTGCCCCTGACTAGGAATGAGTGGAAGCTTCCAGCCATACTGTACGTCAGCCATACTTTAGAGTGTCCAGTCTCCACTGTGGATCATCCAGTCCAGCAGACAGGAGCGTCACACCTGCGTCTCCTGGATGGTTGTAGCTCAGGTCCAGTTCTCTCAGATGGGAGGGGTTAGAGCTCAGAGCTGAGGCCAGAGAAGCACAGCCCACCTCTGTGACCTGACAGCCTGACAGCCTGTTAATATTCAGCAATACAATCATTACTTCAACTGGTCTGTAGTCGTGACTCGTGAGATCACAAGAATCTGGTCATTTGAGAGAAATTGTATGTGCGAGACCTTTTAAATCTGTTCTAACCTGAGAGTTTCCAGTCTGCATTGAGGACTCTCGAGTCCGGCAGAAAGAAGCTCCACTCCTGAATCCTGCAGGTCGTTGTTGTTCAGGTCCAGCTCTTTCAAACTAGAGGTCTGGGAGCTGAGAGCTGAGGCCAGATGTTCACAGCTTCTCTCTGACAGCTTACACTCGCTCAACCTGGATAACAATTAATGATGATGACAAGAGGCACCCCATTCGACTGTTAACAGGCCATTAAATAGGCGTAATCAGCCGCTATAAGCACCGTAGATGTGGGTCATAAGGGGCCTACTACACCTACTGTGTTGTAAAAGTGAAACTTAAAAGCAAAACGTTTTAACATGTTGTAAAACTGATTGAAATGTCCCGTTGTGAACACAAACAAAAAGGCTTCTTTAGGTTAGTTGAAGGCAACAAAAATACAACTTATTTAGGTTTAGGCAATAAAACTACAACTTCTTTATGTTTAGGCAAAATACAATTAGGTTTAGGCAAAAAAAACTACAACTTTGGGTTTTGGCGATAAAACTACAAGTTCTTTAGGTTTAGGCAACAAAACTACAACTTCTTTAGGTTTAGACAAAATACAATTAGGTTCAGGCAATAAAACAGCAACTTATTTAGGTTTAGGCAATAAAACTACAACTTCTTTAGGTTTAGGCAAAAAAATACAACTTCTTTAGGTTTTGGCGATAAAACTACAAGTTATTGAGGTTTAGGCAACAAAACTACAACTTCTTTAAGTTTAGGCAAAATACAATTAGTTTCAGGCAATACAACTTCTTCAGGTTTAGGCAATAAAACTACAACTTCTCTAGGTTTAGGCAATAAAACTACAACTTCTTTAGGCTTAGGCAAGAAAACAACAACTTATTTAGGTTAAGACAACAAAACTACAACATCATTAGGTCTAGGCAACAAAACTACAACTTCTTTAGGTTTAGGCAAAAAAAACAAAAAAACAATTAGGTTTAGGCAATAAAACTGCAACTTCTTTAGGTTTAGGCAATAAAACTACAACTTCTTTAGGTTTAGGCAAAAAACTACAACTTTAGGTTTTGGCGATAAAACTACAACTTCTTTAGGTTTAGGTAACAAAACTACAACTTCTTTAGGCTTAGGCAACAAAACAACAACTTTAGCGTTTGGCGATAAAACTACAACTTCTTTAGGTTTAGGCAACAAAACTACAACTTATTTAGGTGTAGGCAACAAAACTACAACATCATTAGGTTTAGGCAACAAAATAACAACTTATTTAGGTTTTCGCAATAAAACTACAACTTCCTTAGGTTTAGGCAACAAAACTACAATATCTTTAGTTCTAGGCAACAAAACTACAACTTCTTTAGGTTTAGGCAAAAAAACAAAAAACAATTAGGTTCCGGCAATAAAGCTACAAATTATTTAGGTTTAGGCAAAAAAACAAAAAACAATTAGGTTCCGGCAATAAAGCTACAAATTATTTAGGTTTAGGCAATAAAACTACAACTTCTTTAGGTTTAGGCAAAAAAAGTACAACTTCTTTAGGGTTTGGCGATAAAACTACAGCTTCTTTAGGTTTAGGCAACAAAACTACAACTTCTTTAAGTTTAGGCAAAAACCTACTAGTGGGTATAATGGGCTTCTATTGACCCACATCTATGGGTTTTATAGTGACTGATAACGCCTATTTAATAGCCTGACAAAAGTCTAATTGGCTGACAAAGAAGACTCTTTTGTGATGTCTGCAACCAAAAGAAATCATGTCCAGCCAATAATTGTTTAATATATTATTTAAAATTCTTAAAATTATATTACCGGCTCTAAAGATAACAAATATTTCACTTTGCTGACCTGATAGTTTCCAGGTTACAGTGTGGACTCTCCAGTCCAGCAGAAAGAAGCTTCACTCCTGAATCCTGCAGGTTGTTCTTGCTCAAGTCCAGCACTCTCAAGCTGGAGGTCTGGAAAGTGAGAGCCGAGGCCAGAGATTCACAGCTCTTTTCTGACAGGTTGCAAGCTCTAAGCCTGAAGAAGAAAAGAGAATTATGAAACAAACATTAAAAAAAAGAAAATCTTAAATTGATCTCAAGCTGAAAATTTAAAGCAGATAAGCCCTGACACACTGAAATCGCTGTGTAGAAAGATGAACTCAAGCCCCATTTGGACTGGATTCATTTCTCTAGGGGAGGTGAGGTGATTTTAACAACCTGCCATGGTCGGTAAATTTAATCCAGAGAGCGTATGCGGGTCATTTTTTAACCCTGCCCCAGTAATAATTACAGCCACAATTTCCTACTGTTCATCTGCGAACGTGTTGGTCCCCCTGTTATTTAAATTTCGGGGACACTGAACTCCCCGTTGACAGTGTGAACAAACCACTACATCCAGGAAACAGACATGAAAGGATTTGGATTTATCAACTTAAATCAATGAAACAATGACAAATTGGCCAACAATACAAAGAGCCTTGGAGAGGAGTTTATTTTCCTATGCTCTGCTAGAAGATCACTTGAGCCCTGTTTCCACCGCAGGAACTTTCCTCAGGAACTTAGAACCTTTTGAGAAACTCATTGCATTTCGACTGCAGGGACCAGGCTCTGAATTAAGTTCTGTGGGACATTTTACGTGGCCTTTTTACCCCCCAAAAAGGCCCTGGTTTGGGGGTAGTATTTTCTGAAAGTACCGGAACTTTGGGGGTGGAGTTTGCAGGGATGACCGTCGCTGATTGGTCAAACACACACAACGTGTTTTTTAGATGAAACGGGCGGGCACACTGAACTGCAGGCTGCAGAGTGTGTTTGCTGTGACCACCAGCAGCCCTCGTCACATGTCATGTTGCTTTTTTAAACCTCAGTGGACTAATTTGCCTAATCTTTGCAGGTATTTTGACCGCGGTGGAAACGCAGACAACAGGGGACTAGAGGAAGCTTTTAGTTTCTTAAGAAGGAGTTCCAGGGACTAAAAGTCTCAGGTGGAAACCCAGCTTTTGTACTACCGTTGAGTTGTACTCTGAGAGAAGAAATAGAGAAAACTTCCCGACAGGATGTTAGATCAGCCAATCAGCTTGCTTGATGTCTGGGTAGGTTTGCAGAGACATTTATGCGTATCTCCGCAGAAGCAGAATTCCAGTTTTCGTAGGCACACATATTGGCACCTGCAGAAACAACTTCTAAACTTAAGTGCCAGAAACTGTTGGAATAGTACAGAACCTGACCTGAGAGTTTCCAGTTGACGGTGTGGATTCTCCAGAACAGCACTGAATGCCAGCACTCCTGAATCCTGCAGGTTGTTCACACTCAGGTCCAGCTCTCTCAGACCAGAGGACTGGGAGCTAAGGAAAAAGGCCACAGCATCACAGCCTTTCCACGTCAGCGCACAGCCAATCAACCTGAAAAAGAATGAGCGATGAAGACAAACTTTGAAAATGACAGCTCTAAAACAGATTTAGGTGTGGTTCATCATAAAGCCAGCTGACCTGAGAATTTCAAGTCCACAGTGTGGACTCTCCAGTCCCACAGAGAGCAGCTTCACTCCATTGTCCTGCAAGGAATTGCTAGTAAGGTCCAGCTCTCTAAGACTAGAGGACTGGCAACTGAGAACTGAAGACAGGGCTTTACAACTCCTGGATGTCAGATCACAGCCACTCAGCCTGAAGAAGATGGACAAATACTTTAGAAATGTAAAGTTGCAAAATTTTAGACTGAAAGCAACTACCAGTAAAACATCCGCCTAAAAACTGTCGTACAAAAGTAAAACAAAATAATTTCTGTTCTTTTGTCATATTCTACTGAAATGGCCTGTGTTGAACAATAAAATATTATAAATATATTAAGTGTTTTCAGTCCAAAATGGCGAAAGGGGCTGTTGTCAAAAAAACACCAGAGTTTTGTCTCTTTGCTTCTATACTCTTTGCTTATATGAATATTTTTGCCTCATTGTGACGAATCTGCTGATATCTCATAGTGCATTCCATTCTATATTTACCGGCTGTATAGCATGGAGCTCAGGGGAGTTTTTCCTTGCCAAGGGGAGGTTTTTCTGCCACTGTTGCTCATGGGGGATCTCTTGTTGGGTCTCTAAATTAGTAAAAATTAGAGTACAGTACCTCTATATGAAAAGTGTCTCTAGATAACTGCTGTTATGATTTGACACGATATAAAAGTAAATTGAATTGAATCAGTAATCATTGTGTTTATTACTATGTCAAAGTTATTTGTAACAATCTTTTTAAACAGATTTTGCATTCACATGTAGAATCTGTAGAGGCAAGATTTTGGTACCACAAACATTCTGGTTTAGTGTGAGTAGTGTTGACCAATTATGTTCGAGCAGGCTTTGGCAGTCACCTAATTAAAACAATCGCTTAACGATTACCAATTAGGCTTAGGCCATGCTAACAGGAACTAACTTTGCTCCACTGACTTCTATGGTAAGTAGCTAGCAGGCTAGTGAGCTAGCTGGCTTTGTTGATGTACGTGACGGTCTGTGGTTAAACTTTTAAACAGGAATTAATCAGAATTACGTCATACATTTCCTCTTGAAACAATCACTAACCCATTGACAGCATTTATTTACATTTATAGCTCTACATTTATTCAATTACTTCATTCTGTTACTAAAATACTTTCACATTTGAAAGGTACATTCAACTGATGTAATAAATGTAATGCATATCTCGGGTAACAATATTTGGGAGAAGTGAAGCCTAAGGTATTTGTAAATCTATGTCAAATCCACCTCTGAGGTGGGATCCAAATGATCCTTAATTTTGGGATCAAAGTTTATGCTTTAAATTCTAAATACTCAAATGCAGCATTTTGTCCGGATTAAAAACCACTATAATCCCGTGAGATCATTTTTAAATAAATTAGCTTGTAGACTGGCTACTTGTCGTATACGTCGTCTCTCAACTCCAACTCCAGTCTCGCGTCTCAAGTTGCTAATCGGACTCTATATACAATGAGCAGTGCACGGAAGAGGAAGTCTTGGCCCGGTTATCCGCTGGCTACACAATAACCCCCAAAATATAGCCCCTTACCACCAGAGGCTTATCTGTCATCAGACCGGAAGCTGATGGGTTCTAAGGTTGTAACATGTAACATGGCTATATGGAAATAAATCGTTTTTTAAAAGTAAAACTCCTAGTAAACAGTCAACCTGGAAACAATAAACACGGCCAAAACATGGAGAGAGCCTGAGCATATCTTATAAATTGTATCATAAATGGTGTATTTTAGTGTATTTTCATCAAATACAGTCCCAGTTGTAGTAAAGAGTAACAGAATACATTCAGTTCATTATCCATGGGATCTTTGTTTTAAAAATGATATTGCCATTGAAATTAAAATGTCGTTGGCGTTGTTTGATGCTATAATGATGCTCTGGATATCGTATAGAGAACCTTTAAATAAAGCAAGCAGACCTGAGAGTTTGAAGTCTACATTGTCGATTCTTCAAGCCATCCGTGAGGACCAGGAGTCCTGCATCCTTCACATTGTTGTAACTCAGGTCCAGCTCTCTCAGATTAGAGGTCGGGGAGCTGAGAGCTGAGGCCAGAGCATTGCAACTACTCCCAGACAGTTTACAGCCATTCAATCTGAAGATGATATAGCCAGAAAGAAAGAACAATAATCTAAAAATATAACATTTACAGGTTTTAATACATAAGTGCCGGAAGTAGGGGGGCCAAGGGGCCATTGGTTCTCCCACTTTGTTTTTAAATTCGTGAATCACTGTATCCCTGCAAAAGCCCCTATATTGCAACACAGTAATAGAAAATAATCAATTCCCGTCCACCCTGTGTGTGTCAAGACTGGAGGGTGTCAGAAGTGATTTTTACTCTACAGATACGCCCCCATTTTAATCTGTGCAGCAGCTGTCTGCACGGCTCCGTCTCAGCTGTGTCTCACATAACCGCAACCTGAACTGAAGCGTTTATTCGCGCTTCAAGTAATTTTTTCGACAATACGTGCGTAAACGCGAGGTTGATGCCCATTAAAAAAGCACTGAATAATATGTGTATCCACGTCTTGCAATCGGCGGAGCAGAATGTGCTGTGGATCTTTATCCAATCATAATCAACCATTGTGTAGCCTGATTCAGATGAAATCAAAGTGATCGGACATTCACCCCACTACAGTTTCATAATGAACCAAATATGTTTTTATACTTCTCAACTGGTGGGCTGACCCTCGCCGGGCGCATCGTCCGTTGCGCCGCGACCAAGGTTTGATTGGAAAGTCCCGATCGTGAGTTTTACAGCACCCCTCGCCCGGACCTCGATGCTGCCCGGAGCCGTTCAGTACTCGCTGCTCAATGTGCCCTCTCTCCCTGTGGGGAGGGACGGGATTCCCAGCGCGACTATCAACCAGGTCAGACTGTCGTCAGTGCGAGGGGTCTGCAGCGACGTTGGCAACCCATTCATAACCATACAACCTTGATGATTAAATAGTTTACTAGAGCACCAAGTTGTTCATAGATCTAGCCTAGATGATGCTCTCACAGTGCTCCAGATTGTTGCATTTAACTTTAATATGTTCAAATTTTTCTTCCTAGGCAGCACCACACCACAGTCTCTCAAAATCCTGTTGGAAACACTGTACTTACATCATCCAAAGCTGCCGCCCCCCCACTTCAAAACTCATTCCGGCACCACTGATTGAATACGTTATGCATATGATGTGAATGTGTTGTGAACCCACCGAGATAGACTGGAGGCTTGAAGCACTGGCAGCAACATCAGTAGACCTTCCTCTGAAGCAGAGAACTTCTTCAGGTCAAACACATCCAACTCGCTCTCTGATGACAGTAAGATTTTGACCAGAGCCGACCACTGAGCAGGAGACAGTTTGTTTGTGGAAAGCCATTCTGAACTCAGGTACAGTTGGATCTCCTCCACTAGAGAATGATCACGCAGCTCATTAAGACAGTGGAACAGGTTGAGGCATTGCTCTGGAGAGGAATTCTCTCTGATCTTCTTCTTGATGTACTGGACTGTGTCCTGATTGCTCTGTAAGCTACTTCCTGATTGTTTCAACAGGTCTTGAAGGAGTGCTTGATTGGTCTGCAGTGAGAGGCCAATTAGGAAGCGGAGGAACAAGTCCAGGTGCCCATTTGGACTCTGTAAAGCCTTGTTGACCGCACTTTGGAGGAGGTGATTTACTGTAGATTGCTCTGTGCTCTGCTCAGCAGACTGTTGGGAGGTTGATGGCTCTTCTGCCAAGAGGTTGACACCAGAGTTGATGAAGGATGCAGTGACATGGACAGCAGCCAGAAACTCCTGAAAGCTCAAATGGACAAAGCAGAAAGGTTTGTCCTGGTTCAGCCGGCGGTCCTCTTTAAGGATCTGTGTGAACACTCCAGGGTAGACTGAAGCAGCTGTGATATCAATGCCACACTCTTTAAGATCTGCTTCATAGAAGATCAGGTTGCCTTTCTGCAGCTGCTCAAAAGCCAGTTTTGCAAGAGACATAATGATCTCGCTGGTCTCTGTGTTCCAAAGTAGACCTGTCTCAGCTCTTCCATGATTTTTGGCATTCGCCAGTATGGACTGATCTAACAGAAAATGGATATACATCTCCGTCAAGGTCTTGGGCAGCTCTCCTCTGTCATTGGTTTTCAACACATCCTCCAGAACTGTCGCAGTGATCCAACAGAGGACTGGAATGTGGCACATGATGTGGAGGCCTTGGGATGCCTTAATGTGAGTGATGATTCTGCTCGCCAGCTCCTTATTCCTGAATCTCTTCCTGAAGTACTCGTCCTTCTTTGGATCAGTGAACCCTCTCACCTCTGTCACCATGTCAATGTACTCCGGAGGGATTTCATTGGCTGCCCCGGGTGATGTGGTAATCCAGAGGCTGGCAGAAGGGAACAGTTTCCCCATGATGAGGTTTGTCAGCAGCACGTCCACCGAAGCCGTGTCAGTGATGTCAGTCAGAATCTCGTTGTTGTGGAAGTCCAAAGGAAGTTGACACTCATCCAGACCATCGAGGATAAACACAATCTGGAATTTATCAAAACTGCTTATTCCTGCTTCTTTGGTTTCAGTAAAGAAGTAATGAAGAAGTTCCACCCAGCTGTATTGTTTCTCCTTAAGCAAATTCAACTCTCGGAAAGTGAATGGAAATATGAACTGAATCTTGCTTGTGACTTTGTCTTCGGCCCAATCCATGGCAAACTTCCGTGTCAAGACTGTTTTCCCAATACCTGATACTCCTTTTGTCAATAATGTTCTAACTGATCCGTCTTGACCAGGTACGGTTTCAAAGAGGTCTTGGAGGATGACCTTCCCAGAGTTTTCCTCTGTGATGTCGAGCTCAGTGTAGATCTCATTCATCAACATCTGCTTTCCAGATTTTGTTTCTTGTTCAAACAAATGCTGAAACCTCTTCCTCAGGTTGGATTTGAGTTTACGCTGGCAATCAGTGAGAGCCTCTGAACAAATACACAAGAGATGACATTAATTTGAACATGCTTTTGTACAAAATAACATTCCCATACAAATAAACTGCATTCTCATTCATGTTTCGAGGGAAAGTCCCTTGGGGTTTTTCTCCCACAATAAGAAGCAGGAACTACGGATGCTCTGTTACATGGTAGAGGAATGTGTGGCAGCACAGAGTAGTGAGGAAGCTGTTGAACACTATTATTTTACGGTTGGTGCAAGTGGCACATCTTTCCATGGCCACAGGTGTAATTCATCACACCGCAGTTAAAGCCTTTGCACACCAAGTCCGTATTAAAAATAAATACAACCCCATGTTGTGTCAGTCACGTTGACACACCGACCCCGAAACGTTTGTCCGTCATTAAAGTTTTCGGAACAGGTTAGATTTTCAGCGTTTTTTTCGCATCCGTTAAAAGGCAAAAAAGGGTTGTTTGACCACTCACAGCCACCGTCTGTGCATTATCCAAAAGGGCATGCTAAACATTCATTGCGTGAACCAGCAAAAAGCACTTTCTGACAAACAAAATAAAGAATACAGACATGCAGAATTTAATGATAGATTGTGGGATGTGATTGCAGAACAGGGACAGAATCAGAATCGGGGATAGTCGCATAACAATGGATATATGAAAGATTAGACAGTAGTGATGGTGCTCTAGGCAGCTAAAGGAGTCCCCGTTTGGGACTAGTGCTATCCGTCACACCCACATAAATAATTCAGTATGCTCTTATACTGAAAATTTCACAACTATTAGAATAATAAAGCACATCGGACTCAATGTGCGAGGTTTCTGTGTGTTTTTTTTTTAATCAAACAATAGTTTAAAAGAACGCATACAAAACAACGGACTTGGTGTGCAAAGACCTTTACACGTGTAACTCTGTTCTATCCTTTTATGTATTCATTGATTTGTGTCCTCACACGTACCTTTGGATGTTGAGCTGATGTTTGATAAACGCTGCACCAAGTCATTCTTTCTGATGAATTTCAAAGCCTTGATGGTCACCTCCACTGCATTTTGGTTGTAGGTCTCTATGATTTCATCCACTGTGTCCAGCCTGTCTGCATTCCCTAACTGGCTCCTTGGGATTGCTGGGAAGCCTTCCAAGGCATCAGCCTGCTGCAGGAACCATTTGAACTTTTTAAACTCTCCGTCTGTCAAATCCTCCAACGTTGCCAGCAGCTCTACGGCTGTTGCCATGGTCTCTTCCTGCTGAAATACCATGAAACATTGTTAACAATTTACAATAAGGGTGCATTCATTAAAATCAATTAGCACACTGAAGAATGTTTTTTAGTATTAAACAGTTTGTAAATGTGGTAGTTAATTAACAATTTGGGCACACTAACCAACACTTTATCTTAATAATCGATCTTATCAGAGGGTCATTATATGTCTATATGCTGACCGTCACCACATTATCTAATCCTTTCATGAATTAAACCCAAGGTATTTAATTTGTTTTAAATAACATAATGTAGCACAGAACGGACAAACCAAGCATTTTACGTTATCTTAAAGGGGACATATCATGCTCATTTTCAGGTTCCTACTTGTATTTTGGGTTTCTACTAGAACATGTTTACATACTTTAATGTTTAAAAAACCCTTTAAGTTCCTCATACTGTCTGCTTGGATATACCTGTATTTACCCTCTGTCTGAAATGCTCCGTTTTAGTACATTTCAATGGAATTGCAACAGAATTACATTGCTAGGTAACAGCTTGGGTCCATGTTTACTTTCTGTCAGCTGATGTCATTCACATACACAGCAACAGGAAATAAACTGGGACATATTTAGAATGTTTACATTTAAAACTTTAAAATGGTCTAAATATTGTAGATTTGTGACATCACAAATGGATAGAAATCCTAACGGCTTGTTTCAAAAGCTCAGTTTCTGAATACGGGCTGTGTGTATTTCTCTGTGGATTAAGCGTTTCGATACTTTCACAGTATTTATATAGAACTTAAACCTGCTTTATAATATAAAAGCCATGAAAATGTGACTTTTTACAATATGGGACCTTTAAGGGCACTGTAATTCTACGCTTGTGAAACTTCAGTAACGTGAGCCACAGAGTGCAAGACTGTGGTATCGCTAGACACCTTCTGTCTTCCTTTACTCCTAAAGTAGTGTTATTATGGTATGAATGGCCTATGAGTGAAGTGAACGACGTTACCATGGTTTTTCACTCGGCGGCTCACGTTACCGCACTCTTGGAAAGGGAGGAGTGAGCGGAGGGGTACTCAGTTGGTTGCAATCTGCAACCACACCACTAGATGCCATTAAATTTGATCCGGTTCAAGTCCCCGCATGGATCAAGTACTGAGTGTGAACTGGTCGCTGGAGAGATGCCAGTTTGCCTCTTGGCAAGGCACCAAACCCCCAACTGCTCGGGGCGCCTGTCAGGGGCAGCCCCCTCCCTCTGACATCTCTCCATTAATGCATGTACTGTATATAGGTCCTGTTTGTGCATGTATGTGTGTGTTTCAGGCCTGTGTGTACTATGTACTGTGTAAATATAACAGAGTGAAAAAATTTAATTTCCCCTCGGGGATTAATAAAGTGCCTTTCTTCTTCTTCTTTTCTAAATCCTACACACTGTGCCTTTAAAGTGTCGTCAATTAAATCATCATCTGTCCAGTGTTTTATTATAGAATTTTATCATATATTTGTATATTTTATTGTGAGAAGTACTACAATTATGAAGAGTACTATACACAAACAGACTCATGTCTATCCATACAAAAAAGGTGTGTATATATATATATATATATATATATATATATGTGTGTTTGTGTTCAAACTAAACTAGAAAAAGGTAATGCCCGTACACTACTCCATGCCACAGTATTTTTTTTTACTACGTTTTGATCCTGCTTGGATCTTTGTCTGGTCAAAATGTTTGAAAAAATGGAAACCACACCCATATTTATACATAAATCTATAGGTTTGCCTATAGGCTCACCTATAAACAAGCTCTATGATGGCAGGTGTAGTTCATCCAAAACACCAACGTGATAAAAACATCCACAAATAATTCACAATTTGATAAAGTACATAAAAAACAATAATACAAAAGCCATACTTCTAAATAGCAAACATTATTTATACTGATATTATAAATATATATTATAAACGTTAATAATAAACACTATGGGGCGGCTGTGGCTCAGAGGTAGTGCGTCTCAATCGGAAGGTTGGTGGTTCGATCCCCGGCTCTTATGGCCCACATGTTGCAGTGTCCTTGGGCAAGATACTGAACCAAACCAAAAATTAAAAAAACAAATAGACCCAAATTTCTGTGTGAACGAGTATTTAGATTAGATGCCGGTTGGCAGGTTGGCAGATCCCGCTAAGTGGTCGTACGAAGGTGGTTATAAGGTCGGTAAATCAACACCAGGGTTTCTCAGTCTGGCTGTGAGCATGTTCACATGAACGGGGCGGGGTTTGCAGTATATGACCAATCACAGACATGGACAAGTCTACAGACAGGCAGACAGACAGGGATTTCATTTCTTTTTACCCTGTGAGTAATCAACGGCGTCTATGAGTATTTCAACATTCTTTCAGCTGCGTCCCCGTCTCCGGCGATGTGAAACGGACTCAAGAGCAAGTAAAAAAATAAATATAAAAACATAATTCAAAGCGGTAAACACCCACAGCATAAATCCAGCTGTCCTTCCTGCATCTGTCAGTTTAAACTGTGTTGTTTTAGCTGGATTATGACTGTAACTTCTTCATATGTGTGTAATATTATCATATGATCACCGCACTGAACTCTGATTGGTCAGTAGGCGGTACTTTTTCTAGAGTTGATCAATTATTTGGAACATAACCTGCTCCGGAGCAGGTTAGCTGTTCAGCATAAGTTACCATGGTGATCTATCCCGGTAAGAAGTGAACCACCTTCATAGGACGGAAAACCCTTAAATGGTTAACCCTGAAGTTACCTCGCTAAAGCCAAAACCTGCTTCGTAGTACAGGCCTCTGGTTCGTCGAAATGCGCTAAAAAGGAGCGTTTCAGACAGAGGGTGAATACAGGTATATTCAGGCAGACAGTATGATGATAATAAAGTTTTTTTTGAACATTACAGCATGTAAACATATTCTAGTAAAAACACAAAATACAAGTATGATCCTGAACATGAGCATGATATGGGACCTCTAAGGTATAAGTAAAAGGAAAGAAGACATATACTGTATATAATACATGTAATAATTGGGTTTAAAGCACCCTTCTAAATAATTTATCTATATCAAATCCCAATATGGAAAAAAGACACACCTGTTGTACAACATTTTTTCATTTTTCCTAATATGTGTGTCAGAATATAAGTGTATATATAGGAAGAGCCATCGTAGTACAACTACCATGATTTGTTTTAGAGAAAATATTTGATCTCATACTCTAGGTGACTACAGACTTCTAGGTGCGAGAGTCTGTGTGAAAATACAATAGCTTTCTCTGGAGGAAGAGGGTATTTCAATCTCCTCCTCTTCTAGGAGATCTAACATGCTCTCATTGTTGCATGGTGCATTCTTTCGGACTAACGGAATAACGGGCTGTCGAAACAATGGCAAGATGGGTCTAAATTCCCTTTGCATCATGCTGATGGAACGATTAGAAATTGGGGCACACAATGGTCAGTGTATGTTTTGGTCATTCGATTTTCCTTTCACAAATGGATATTAAAAAACAAAAAAATTTGTGGTTATTTGATTTTCATTTTAAAATACAGAAATTAAAATTGAAATACAGGGCGTTTTTCTTTATCAGGCTCAAAAAGGGGATGAACTAAACTTAAAAAACGGGTTGATTTTCATTTACTATTTCTAAAAACAAAAAATAAAAACATTAGAAGACAGAAACTAATAAACGCACGTTTTTTCATATTCGGCGACCGAAAGTTGCCACTCACAAAGTAAGAGCGCGTATGAGGACGGTGCTGCTGTGTAACTGAAGGTGATGGACATGGATCAGTACGTAGTTTTTTGAAACAATAAAAGAGTGTGTCTCAGGGAAGAAGACATGACTGCAGAAAAACCTCGGTAAAGTTGGAAAAGATATTGACAGATGTGAACTTCCCGGATCAATAACTCATAAACCAAACGTTGTTAAAACACCAACGAAGGCTCTTTCTAACCGTAGTGAGGTAGACAACGAGCTACAACCTCATTTTAATCACAACGAGCCGTCTCCGAACTGGACACATAACATCGGTCTCTATGTGCAGCCGGCTGTGAGACGAGTGGTCAGGGACCATCTACAAAGTGCAACGCCAAAAAGAGATGCTATAAAAATATTCAATAACTTCACTGTTATACAGTGTAGTACCACCAAAATTACTTCACACATCAATGGTCTCCTCATAGTTGTACTACAACACTTAGTTTGGAAAAATATACTTTTGCATAATTTTGGTGAATTTAAAATGGGAGAAATATTCAATAACTTCAGTATTATACAGTGTAGTGCCATCAAATTTTTTTCCCTGAGACACACTCTTTTATTGTTTAAAAAAACGATGTACTGATCCATGTCCATCACCTTCAGTTACACAGCAGCACCGTGCTTTTTTCTTTCATACACAACACCATCCTCATGCGCGCTCTTACTTTTTAAATGGAATCTTCCGGTCGCAGAATATGAAAAAACGGGCGATTTTTCGTTTCTGTCTTTTAGTGATTTAATTTTTATTTTCAAATAAAAATCAAATAACCACAATTTTTTTTTTTAATATCCGTTTGTGAAAGGAAAATCAAATGACCAAAAGATACACTGACCCACAATGAGTCTAGAGAGCCGTCCTGTTTGATGTCAACAGCACATGCTAGCGGTCACAGTGTGGTTAATGGTATATTAGGGTGTCAGGATGTGTGGACAGCATTTTAAATATCATTGCAGATGCAAAAAAGCAAATAAACGTATTCTACAAACTGTCGAGTTCTTCCTCTAATTGTTTTGGTGAGAGCGTCGCACTGTAAAGGACAGAGGGTGTCGTATCCTGTACAGATTGTAAAGCCCCAAAATTTCTGATTTGTGATTTTTGGCTATACAAATAAAATTGACTTGACATGACTATAAACTTACCCCAAACACACACATTTTATCTGCACTTCAAATAACTTTAGTCGAATGTAAAACTAACTCAGTTGTTGGCTAATGCTTGCCTTTTTGTAACCTTACATTAATCTGGAATGGTTATGATGTGTAATAAAATGCTCTTTTTGTGCAGAGGATTTGGTAGGCATTGAATCCCGCTTTTTACAAGTTATTGTGTGAAAGAAGTAAGGGAGAAAGCAGTACCTTTTCTTTACAGACAGAAGTTTTGACTGAAGCTCCTTCTTCTCTAGATTGAGGGCATTCTTGAATCTGTGTGGTTTTATAACAGCTGAGGGGAAAGAACAGAAAAAGAGAAGAGGAACCTGGAAGTTCCTCATAGGGCCTACAGTTAGTTCCTCAGGCAATTGTGTCATAAACTTTATATTTTTTTTAACCAAATATGATGACATGGTTTTGTCTACTGCCTGCTGGGTTGATGCATTAAGTTGAAAGTTCCTCCCTAGTGTCTCAAACAAAGATATGAACATGCACATGCACTCGTAACATCAGATATATATAAGGCTGTGGCGCACATTCTCTTTCAGCTCTGATTTTGGTCAATAACAAACTCCTGTGAGAAATATCTGGCTCTTTGGCTGCTAAATGCTTCACTATGTTCACCAGCTAACATGAAAAAATAAGTCAACATTACTTTTAGTTTCACAGAGGACATGAACAACGGTCTCCTGGTTGAAAGTCTTGTGTTTGTTTGACCCGCCCGCCCTTAGCTGACTCTCACGCTACTATTACTATGTATCTGCTCCGACCTTTGAATAACGCCGGGGCAGGGTTTACATTGGAGTTCGTTGAAAGCCCGGCTACCGTTGCTAAAGAGGGCCTCCATGCGTCGGTTTCCGATGCTGAGGGGCACTTACCAAACGGCGCTATATGACAAGTTGGGAGTGAGATCCTGGCCTAATTAAAAAAGTTAAAACTGTTAGGAGATTATCAAAACTAACTTACAGTAGCTCCTTATGGGCCCAGAGCAAGGTGTGGGTTACAGCCCCTTAAATCCCAATTGAACGTCTTTTGATGGTAAATGGACTTGCATTTGTACAGCACTTTTCTAGTCTTCCGACCACTCAAAGCACTTTACACTACATGTCAGCATTCAGACATTCACACACACATTCATACACTGATGGCAGAGGCTATCAGTGCCAACTTTGCCCATCAGGATCTAATCTAAATACTCATTCACACACCCAGGGCTGGACTGGCCATCTGGTATACCGGCGGACGTCCTTTTGGGCCGACGTATGTGTGTTTTCTTTTTTTGGCCCATAAAGCAGGTAAATCGGCCCATTTTTTTTCCTTAATTGACACTGGGCTGGCCTAATTGCTCTGTGCCGGGTGGCCACAGTGAGGAGGAGAGGGAGAGAGATGAGGGAGGGAGTGTAGAGGTAAGCAGTTCTGGGCTGTCTGGCTCAACATGTCATGAGAGATGAGCAGTGCTCTAGTGGGCCGGTACGTAGCGGTACGTAGCGGTACGCAGTATTTTACTCATTTTACTTCTTGGCGTACCGTGACTTTTTCATGCGTACCAGAGCTTCTCACAAGCTGCCGGTATTCTCCTCTGACCTCTCCGGATCAGGTTCTCTGGGAGATTCATAATGGAGATACATAACGGCGCAGCACCAGCGTATTTGCGCCACGTTGGTTTATTGTTTTAAAGTCACCAGAATTCAGGAAACAAAGTCTCTGAAACTCAAATGTTTCTGGGGTAGAACCCCCAGACACCCCACTTTGGTTTTGAAATCCTCCCTATTTTTCAGGTCTCAAGATTGGCAAGTACGCAAAACAACCACATTTGAAGGTATTTCCTTGAACACAGCCTTCAGTAAAACGTGGTACACACAGCACAAATGGCCGGTGATGGGACTGGTCTGGGCCAAAATGCCAGGGTTGATTTTTTGTCGCAGTCCAGCCCTGCACACACCGATGGCTATGCCTTCGGGAGCAATTTGGGGTTAAGTGTCTTGCTCAAGGACACATCGACTGGAGCCGGGGATCGAACCACCGACCTTCCAATTGGTGGACGAAGTGCTCTACCCTCAGAGGGTTTATCTAGGGGAAATAATTTCATTATCAATAAACTGACACCAAATTCACATATTTTATCATTACACTTTAAATGACATTAGTCAAACGCAACACTACGTTCAGTTGAAACAAAGCGTTCAGGTTTATTATCAGTATGGTTACTGTAAATGGTCTAAAGATTATCCTGAAGCAAACAAACCAGTTTCCCTTCATTCTTTGCTACTTCCTTTTTTGTTTTTATTCCTTTTTTTTTTTGTATTGGTGCAATATAACATGTAGGACGATTGGTGCAATAAAACATTACAAGAAGACGGAACAATTGGATGGTATTAAATCATACAGACATTAGGACATTAAGGGTCCCATATCGTGCTCATTTTCAGGTTCATAATTCTGTTATGTGTTTCTACTAGAACATGTTCACATGCTGTAATGTTAAAAACAAAACTTATTTTCCTCATACTGTCGGCCTGAATATGCCTGTATTTACCCTCTGTCTTAAATGCTCCGTTTTAGCGCATTTCGATGGAATTGCAACAGAATTGCGTTGCTAGGCAACAGCTTGGGTCCATGTGTACTTCCTGTCAGTTGATGACATTCACTGCAACCAGGAATAAACTGGGACACATTTAGAATGTTTATGTTTAAAACTGCGTAAAGGGTCTAAATTTTGTATATTTTTGACATCACAAATGGACAGAAATCCTGACAGCTTGTTTCAAATACAGAGTTTCTGAATACGGGCTGTGTGTATATCCTGTGGATTGAGCGTTTCGATACTTTCACAGTATTTATATAGGACTTAAGCCTGCTTTTTAATAAATAAAAAAAATCTCACTTTTTTATAATATGGGAACTTTAAATGACATTAGTCAAACACAACACTAAGTTCAGTTGAAACAAAGCGTTCAGGTTTATTATCAGTATGGGTACTGTAAATGGTCTAAAGATTATCCTTCAGCAAACAAACCAGTTTCCCTTCATTCTTTGCTACTTCCTTTTTTTTTTTTTTCCTTTTTTTTTGTAATGGTGCAATAAAACATTACAAGAAAACAGAACAACTGGACAGTATTAAACCATACAGACATTAGGACATGAAGACG
Source organism: Sebastes umbrosus (assembly GCF_015220745.1). Taxonomy (NCBI): domain Eukaryota; kingdom Metazoa; phylum Chordata; class Actinopteri; order Perciformes; family Sebastidae; genus Sebastes; species Sebastes umbrosus. The sequence goes on along the minus strand of NC_051282.1, from coordinate 2,096,528 downwards.
AGTACAGTGCAACAGTTTAGATTAAACTGGCTGGTAGAGTTTGGTAGTGTTTGTGACATGGCATGTAAGATTAGGTGAGGTATTATTAGGTAACTATATGAATGAATAGCTCTAAAGTAGGGTTGTCAAAGTTATAACGCATTTACACAAATTAGTTTTAACGTCGCTAATTTCATTAACGCATTAATGCAACTTGCGATTTTTAGGTTGTAGCGGGCTCAGTTTTAAAGCTAGAGTGAAGATACTGGCATCATATGAAACTATGAAATGCTCCAAACCTATGCTAAATTTTCATTCATCATTCACACATATACACACACATACATATATATATATATATATATATATATATATATATATATACATATACATACAGTATACACACATATACATGTACATATATATGACATACAGTATTTTAGTTTCACATGATATCAGTATCTTCACTCTAGCTCTAAAACGCTACATACTGTATATAAATATACACATGTAAGGGGCTGAGAGGCAGCTACATTCCTGCCAGGTGGTTCCACCCACTCCCATTTGAGAGTATTGGGAGCAGGTGTGGGGATCCACACATCTGGAGCTGATCTCCTCATCAGGGGAGCATTAGGAGTGAGTAGGGTTCATTTTGGTGTGGCATGCTGTGAGTGAGGGCACTCACTCCCCTAGAGCTCTTTGGGTATTTGTTGAACCGATATGTCGGCCAGCGGCCCGGCTAAGCTAGTTTTTGTTTAGGGCTCCTGAAGGAGTTAGATTTTCTGTTGTTTTGGTGTGACTTTGAGTTAGAGGAAATGAAACCTCTTTTTGACTGTTAAGCTGACTCTGTCTCTGATTGCTCCACTTCCACTATTTTCCCTGTTCTCCACCCAGTCCTGTTACAACACACATACATATACATATATATATGTATATATACATATAGATATCTACCAGTGGAGGCTGGTCCATAGAGGCAGAGGAGGTTGCTCCTCTATTTTTTTTGAGAGGCAAGAGGGAGATCAAAATATAAAAAAGAGTAATTGGTTGAAATAAATCATTACCAAATCTCAGTATCATTTATAAAATAGGTTTTCTGTCTTCTTTGGAAAAAAAATCCATTATTAAATCCTGATTAAAATGACTTATTCTTCAGAGGGTAGGCCTCTGCCCACTTTGTGAAATAATCAACAATTACACAAATGTATTGATTACCACCTTCAGTTACAGTTAACCTCAATAGGTCCATTTCAACAAGTTCAAATGGTTCGGTTACCTGAAAAAGATGAAGGACAATTCGAGATATGCATGAAGTTGCACATTTAGCTACGTGGAACATTCAGTCGCACAGATAACCTCACCTCTATTGGGTTATACTGGGTCTTTTCATTAAGACTTGTCCGTTTTGCCTGGCAATCTGGACACTGAGCAACCTGAATACCCTTATAACTTACCCATTTGCGGATGTCAGCTTCCATTCCAGGCCAATAATAACGGCTGATCACTGCATGGTGCGTTTTTTCAACACCAAAATGCGAGCCAATAGTGCTGCAGTGTAGTTCTTCAAAAATGTGGTTGGCCTCAGCGGCTGATAAGACCACCTCGGCCAAATGCTCCTTTTCTTTACGTCGTCTGCATATGTAGTGGAGAAATCCATCTGGTCAACAAAAGCTCAATTTAATCTTAATATAACAGAACGAAATGACTTCTTGTGATTGATGGTATATAACATTAATACTTACCCTTGAGCTTCAATGTTGAAGCTCTTCTTTTTATTGTGTTCCTCTGTTGCTTAGTGAGGCCCTCAGGAAAGCCATTATGGACTTTGAAGTCCATCATTTCCTTCACAAGTGTTTCTTCCGTTTTCTTACTGTGTTGTCTCTTTCTTTTCTTTCTTCCTACCTCCAACACAGTTCCAACTTCTCCACAACCTTATATATGTTTCCATAAATTGGTGGTAATGGGCTGATTGGCCAAAGGCTTGGTTTGATGGGCTCAGCCATTTTGAACCTGGCAACTTCATGTGGTTAATGCCCATGTATGGTCAACAATCACATATGGGTGTATGATTGGGTATCCACTTCTGGTCATATATTATAGGCCAGTGTATGTTTTCTATAACTGATGATCTTAACTCTTAAATTTAATAGCTACTAACATAAATATATAGTCTATCTTAGAGAGAACCTGTGTTAAATGGCTGTTTTGTGTTAATAGTATGTTTTCCCCTTGAGAGGGTCATATGTTGTGCAGATTGATTGGCTACAAGTTCAATTTGTGGACCTCTCCTGAATAAAATCAACTTGAGTGTTTGACTTCTGTGTTGTTGTCTGGGTCAATTCTCAGTCCAATGCTTTTTTGGTCTGAAAACATTTTCTTTACCGAGCAGCTGATGCGAGATCTTCAAACTTCATTATTTCCACGTGAATACAACAACATAAACATTTGCTCCTTTGATTTGCAGCACTACAACGACATTTTAAACAGACACTTATCTGTGTTGGAAATCAGATGGTCTGAAGTACACGGACTAGGGATGCTCATTTTGAAAAAAAATCTTAACCGATAACCGACCCTCGTTAACCGATTATTAACCGTTAACCGACAAGATTTGTGCCTCGCATGCAGCGGTGCACCAGCTGCAGGAGCACAACAGATATTGGTTGACGGGAGTCTCCAGTTCACCGTCCGGGAGCATTAACTTAGCAGCTACGATGCTGCGTGTAGTGTCACGGACATGCAGCCACTTTCCCAGTAAAAGTCTCCACCGCACATTTAGTTTAGTTTAGCAGGTTGTCAGCTGTGTGTCTGCCCGGCATAACTTTAGCGAGTGACCAACAAAAAGTGTGTGTATTTGTGCTACGTTAGCAGCTCTAGCATTGCTGGAGGCTTCGTGCTCGCCGCCGCACACGTAGTCTGAGTAACTTTAGCGAGTTTCCAACAGACTGTGTGTGTGATGGTGGTGAGTGTGAGGTTGTTGGTGGCGTTCTAGTTGTGATCGTAGGTGTAGCAGTGTGTGTACAGTTTATTTGTCGGTGAATAAATGCTATGAAACTACAACTCCTCCGCTCCGCTCAAGCGAGCCAGAGACCGAAGCCGACTTCCTGTATCCTGCAACTGTGGCTCCACCTCTTAAGGTGGGCTGTTAAGGTGGACCAGCTTTTCTCCTTAAAGTGATGAGCTGCTCCTCTGAGCAGTTCATTATTAACATTTCTTTTGAGTTCATTATTAACATTTCTTTTAACCGTTTTAACCGATAGTGTTGATCAGTTAAAATGCTTAATGTCGGTTAACGGTTAAGCGGTTAATTATGGACATCCCTACGGCGGACAGTGTGGTCACAAGTTAATCTGGCGTCTCAGAGCGACTACTTACCGTGTGGTGTCTGAGTTAAATATGACCTTCACTTGTAAATATCTCAGTGCTGGTGGCGCACTGGAGGAATCTCTCGTCTGTCACACAAGTTGTCCTTTCAGTATGAGTTTGAATCCTGTAAAACATGTACGGTTTTTTATTCTTTTCTTTTTTTTACTTAAGGGAATGAAGAGTTCTTCTACATGACACATGTTTACTCAAACAAGCTCCAAGAGCAACGCTGCTCTTCCTGTTTTCAACATATTCATCATAACAAGCAACGTTCCAAACGTGAGCGGAATATATCGGACACGTTTCCCCAAACAAGACTCCAAAGCTCCAAAGATGAATCCTCTATGTTTTAGACATTGTAATGAAATACTAAACAAAGAGTCATTCACCAGGACAGCTACGTATTCTCTTCCTGCTTTTAACAGCTGCCGTAACTACGACAACCACAGACTCATTCGGCTGAAAGTTGCAGTTAACGAGGGTCGCCTGATAAACCGTAACACCGGTCAAGTAGTTGGCTAATCAGGCTCCCAATGGACAGGACCTCTGCCCTGAATACCGGACAGCTCACGATCCGACACCAGTCTCTCAAGTGGATTACCCACGACTGCGATTCAGACACTGTGTTTGATTAATGACAACCAGCAGCTGAGATCCAGCAGGTAATGTTAACCATTTAGCTCCGTTTAGCTGCTAGAAGTGCCACTGGCAGCTGGCTCTGTAGACATCAAACACATCTGGTTGTCCTGAAAGTTGTGAGTTGTATGTGGTGAAGAGTAACGTTAGTCGGTGTCACATTGACAAATAGTAATAATAGCAACAGTATTAGCAGCAGTAGCAGTGGAGAACGCACAGCGTACAGACAGGCAGACATATATTATATATCTATATGTATATGTATGTATATATGTATATACATATCTATGCAAAACACCACTGTAGTGGGCTCAGTTTTAAAGCTAGAGTGAAGATTCATACATGAATCATATTCATGGAATCATATGAAATGAGAAAACTTAAGGAATCCATTGGTACCAACCACTAGCTTGGCTGAATAACGCTCCAAACTTGCGCAAAATTTTGCCGAGGAAAAACTGGCATGGTGATTTTCAAAGGGGTCCCTTGACTTTTGACCTCAAGATATGTGAATGAAAATGGGTTTTATTGGTACCCACGAGTCTCCCTTTAAACCTTACCTTTGTTAACTGATTTCCAATAATAAATATATGTATAGACATTTGCATAAAGCAGCTTATTTGTCCACTCCCATGTTGATAAGAGTATTAAATACTTTACAAATCTCCCTTTAAGGTACATTTTGAACAGATATAAAATGTGTGATTAATTTGCGATTAATTAACTATGGACAATCATGCAATTAATTGCGATTAAACACATATTGTGGTGTCTCTCCTCACCACTGTTACCTAACCTCCAGCAGAGGGAGTCAGAGAACAGGGGGGAGCCAGCGCCAGCTGGGAAGAGTTGTTAATCAGGTCTATCTGCACTGCCAGCTCACCCAGGCCTGGACAGAGACCAGCTGAGGTGTATCAGCAATCAGTGACTGCTGGATAAGGAGGAGGAGAGCAGGAGCTCTCAGTGTGGTGGAGAACACAAGGAAAGTAATCTGTGGAAGTTAAGAGTGATACATCAGCCTGATCTCTCGTTTTCTCTCTTATGTCTCTCCAGAAGGACCACAGCCATTAAAAGAAGGCAAAGTGACAGCCCAGTATTTAATACTCTTATCAACATGGGAGTGGACAAATATGCTGCTTTATGCAAATGTCTATACATATATTTATTATTGGGAATCAGTTAACAAAGGTAAGGTTTAAAGGGAGACTCGATGATCTGGGAAGTGTTGTTTAGTCCCCTGCCCTTTCCCCTGACAGTTAATAAAAGCAAAGTTAATGCCATAATAGTTAATGCAAACTCCTTTTAACGCCACTAATTTCTTTAACACATATACGCAACTTGTGATCAGAGGTTGTAACGGGCTCAGTTTTAAAACTAGACTGAAGATGCTGGCATCATGAAATTACATTGGTACCATGGTACCCACCATGTCATACTACCTTGTTGCGAAGGAGATTAAATAACGCTCCAAATTCACACTCAATTTTGGCGAGGAAAAACTGTCATGGCCATTTTCAAAGGGGTCCCTTGACCTCTGACCTCCAGATCAGTGAATGTAAATGGGTTCTATGGGTATCCACGAGTCTCCCCTTTACAGACATGCCCACTTTATGATAATCACATGCAGTTTGGGGCAAGTCATAGTCAAGTCAGCACACTGACACACTGACAGCTGTTGTTGCCTGTTGGGCTGCAGTTTACCATGTTATGATTTGAGCATATTGTTTTATGCTAAATGCAGTACCTGTGAGGGTTTCTGGACAATATCTGTCATTGTTTTGTGTTGTTAATTGATTTACAATAATACATATATACATACATTTGCATAAAGCAGCATATTTTTTTCCACTCCCATGTTAATAAGAGTATTAAATACACTGACAAATCTCCCTTTAAGGTACATTTTGAACAGATACAAAAGGTGTGATTAATTGCGATTAACAATGGACAACCACGCTGGCTGACCTGCAACGAATCCTGGTTGAGGAATGGAACGCCATCCCACAGCAACGTGTGACCAGGTTGGTGACCAGCATGAGGAGGAGGTGTCAGGCTGTTGTGGCTGCGTATGGATCTTCCACCGCTACTGAGGCTCCTGACGGTGTATTAAATGAATAAAGTGTAAAATTGCCAATATGTCTTGTTTGTTCCTTGTTACTGATAGAGAGTTCAATCATCCAATCCACCAAACAACTCAAAACAAGAGTCAATACCAACAGGAGAATACACTGTTTACCATTGGCAGAGCATTTTGGCACATCTGTTCAAAATGTACCTTTTAAAGAGAAATTTGTCAAGTATTTAATACTCTTATCAACATGGGAGTGAGAAAATAGGCTTACTTAATGCCACCAAAATTTAATGGATTGTTCATTGTGCCAAACCCTAAACCTCCAAAAGATTTCATTCAAATCCATCGCGGACTTTTGGAGTAATCATCCAAACAGACAAACCAACAAATAAACAAACAAACCAATGCCAGTGAAAACGTAACCTCCTTCCTAGACCTTCGGCCTTGGCAGAGGTAAAAATACCCCTGTTGGTATTTAAAGGGCCAGTGTGTAGGATTAAGGGGGATTTATTCGCTTTTCAACACACTTGTAAAGGAAAGGTTGAGCGGAGGAGTATTCAGTTGTGAACAACAAATCTGTGTTGAAATCAGCAAAAGGAGAGCTAGTTAACGTTAGCTGTTAGAAGCCGGTGGGCAGTGGAGTTCGCACATGGGAGTAATTTGACTTCAGGACTCTCTGCCAGAACTGGTTTATTTGAACCCAAACCAGGATCTTTTCCTAAACCTCACCAAGTAGGTTTGTTTCCTTGTCCTGTCAGAAAGGGCTTTCTGACAGAAATCCCTGAAAGCAAACTTCTCCCATGTAAATAATGCACCTAACAGCAACGTTAACGAATGTTTCATTGGCTTACATTATGGTGCGTTCATTCTCTGCTCTGTAAAAATGAGCATTAGGTGAGGGTAAAATAAAATGCTATCATGATGTGTTCAAATGTCATCTTGTAAAATGTAGTTTTTAGAGAGAAACTTGAATAAATCCAGTCATTTGAAGGACATGTTTTCACAGCAATATAAAATAGATAGAGAGGGAATTATGACCTGTTTAACTTCCTAACACTAGCTTTAAGCAGCCGATAATAATGCATACTTACAACTACTAATGCAACGCTTCTGTAGAAAGCAATCAGAGTTGGTGATTGTTGAAACAGTGAAAGACTTGACCAAGACAGTTTTGATGAGTTTTATTTTGTTTCTGTCGAGTGTGTTTTACAATGATCAGCAAGGTAAAATGTCTGTTTCTGTCAATGGAGTCTGGTGGCTTTGAGGAGAGCATATGAACTGTATGTTTTGTACGTTAATAAATTATAATAATTGCTTAAATCCCTGTTGATTTTGTTGATTTTTCAATTTAAGTTTTGCTATCGGGCAAGTAAAACATCTCATCTACTTGCCCAAAGGTCAACTGGCTGAAAAAGCTTAATGTCGAGCCCTGCAACTACTGGAATGCTAACCCCGACTTTAAAAATAGAGAATGATTTATAGCTATTCAAAATACTGCAAGTATGAAATTCTCACTGTAGCTTTGGTTTTCAAGTTTCAAGGTAGGGGAAAAACTCAAGGAAAAAAGGTCCAGTCAGAGCAAAGATAAGAAAACAATCTTCATAGCAGAGTCAAGGAGCAACACAAGCAGCAGCTGAAGGAGGTGGTTCAGGATCCTGCAGAGGCGGTGAGAGAGGAGACGTGGAAAGAGTCTGGCAGGTTCTTGGTGTACTCCACCAGCTCATAGGAATCCCTGATGTCCGTCAGACCGAACCAGAACACGGTCCATGCCCCATTGACAAAGCTGCCATCACAATGTTTAAAGTACCTGAACAGAAAGAGAGAGAAATATCACATGTCAAATGACCAATGTTGTAACAAGAGTAAAGCCTCATCCACACCAGGAACGTCAGCAGTGCGTGGCGGCTGCGTTACCTGTTGTTTTTTATTTCGGCGTCCGTGTTAACAGGTTGCGTCTCACGCACGTCTCAGATGCGTCTCCTCTAGAGAATAGAAGTCTCGCCTATTTTTGGCGTGTGTGTTCACAGCAACAACAGACAGTGAAAGTGATCTATTGACTGTATGTTGACATCATACCAGCAACATCACTACAATTTCAATGTCTATCTGTAGAATATGTCATGGAGATGAAAAAAAGTAAAGACTTATTTTTAAATCAACACTTCCTGCTTTGATTTCAAAATAAAAGCCCTCAAGCATTTTTTTCCATGGACAGAATTCCTTCACTTGTTAACACAAGGCTTTTATTCTGAAATATGTGACGGACAGTGTTCTAGAACATGCAGTGACTTGGAGAGCTCCATGAATGAATATAGTACTGAGTTTTAATTGTGGATTATTACTATTATTTACAAATTACCACATGTTTCTTAACCTTTCTCTGTCTAAAATAAATATACCGTAATTTCCGGACTATATAGCGCACCTGATTATAAGCCTCACCCAGTACATTTTTAAAGGAAAAAAACATTTTGTACATACATAAGCCGCACCTGTCTATAAGCCGCAGGTGCCCACATTGTAACATGAGATATTTACAAAGAAAGACGGTACACAGAAAGAGTTTTCAAAGTTTTAATAACATACCTTAACTTTTCTTAAGGCACAGCAGCAGCAACACAGCAGCAACACGGCAGTAACACAGCACTAACAGGGCTGGTTAAAAAAACATAAAAGTCACTTATGACTTTTAGCCGTCTTCATCTTCCTCCTGTGCACTGAAACCATGGAAGTCTTCCTCCTCAGTGTCGGATTTGAATAGCCTCAGATATACTTCGCCACACACTTTCTCAGTCTCTCTTTCGTTGTCGCTTTCAGTGTCACTCTCATCCTGAGGCAAATTCACTCCTGAGCTTGTGCTGTCCTCTCCGTCACGCAGCAGACCGGCTTTTCGAAACCCGTTGGTGATGGTGGATTTTTTCACACTGCTCCACGCTGACAGGATCCACTGGCAGACTTGTGCAAAAGTTGCTCTTCGCATGCGGCCAGTTTTGGTAAACGATTTCTCGCCGCTGGTCATCCAAGCCTCCCATTCAACTCGGAGTGCCACTTTAAATGCACGATTCACACTAATGTCAAGTGGCTGCAAATACTTTGTTGTGCCCCCAGGAATCACAGCTGGAATGGAGTTTGTCCTCTTGATGGCTGCTTTCACAGAATCTGTAATATGGGCCCTCATGCTGTCCAAAACGAGTAATGCTTTTTTTCTATGAAAAAATCCTCCCGGTCGACACATATATTCCACCTGTCTCACTCTTACCTTTTCTGCTCGAGCGCCCCTGGCGGCCGTTAGAAAAATGTATAAATTGGCCGCATCATTGCATAAGCCGCAGGGTTGAAAGCGTGTGACAAAAGTCGCGGCTTATAGTCCGGAAATTACGGTAAATGTGTATAAATATAAGTGTGCTAGGCTTTGAAGGAAATTTTACATAGTAGCCAAACGGTGGTACCAAAGAACACATATCGCTAAGAAGTGAAAGTCAATTGTTCGTTTCCATTGCAACATCAGTGCCCAACGGCAGAGCTACGCTTCCGCCATTTTGGACTGAAAGGGACTACCGTTTGCATACTATTATGGATACACTCCCAAGTTTTTGATATCTACCTCTTGCTACTACATGGTTTGAAGTCGCTTTGGAGAAAAGTGTCTGCCAAATGAATGTAATGTAATAATAATGGAACTGCCAACATGAGTGTCTTAAAATGTGTGTCTTACCAGGGGTTGATCCTGTTGGTGGCTCTAGACCTCCAGAACAGTTTGCCCAGGTCCTGTCTGATACATTCCCACAGGATGTGGCTGGTGCCCTGACCCTGCTTACTGCTGCTCACCACAAACTTGTCGAGGTAGGGAGTGCCGCTGTTCACCGGCTCCATGGTGATGATGGCTGCCGCGCTGTAGCTGGAGTGACAGAGATACAAAATAATCAGGAGAAAGGTTCACTGGGTTTAGATTCACTAGTGCAGCGCCCATACAAAACATGCCCGTACCTAGGCCTGTGTATTGCTGCTTGCAGCCCTTCTCGAGAACTGCTCATACAAATCACACTCGATACGGTGCTTCCTTGGGTCCTGAGCAATACATCTGCCATGACATAGTTGTGCCACACACCCAAGTCGTGGTTACTCAGAAACACCGGTGAATTAAAGTCTGATTCACGGGTAAAAACAAACCCAAGTTCGGCTATTCGCAGTCAGAAACATTGCTGAAATACACTTAGCGGATGTATTCATTTTCAAATAGGCGTATTGGTCCCTTTTTTTTTTTTACATAACCGCAGTGGTTATAAATAGAGCATGGATTTAATTAGTGGAGGTATTTTGTTGGGGGTAACATCATAAGTTAGAGGGGCAAATATTTGCACAATTTGAGCTGCAATGGCAGAGTGACGCTGTTCCTGGAGGCTATCCACTCATGCTTGTTGACTCCAGGGGAAGTGGAGAAAAGTTCCGTATATCCAGCAGCATCCATGTAATTTTAGTATATCCAGCATCCAGCAGCAAAAGTGATGACAAATATTGTCCAGAAACCCTCACCGGTACTGCGTTTAGCATAAAAAACATGCTCAAATCATAACATGGTAAAGTCAAGCGTAACAGGCAACAACAGCTGTCAAGTGTGTCAGTGTGCTGATTTGACTATGACTTGCTCCAGCTGCATGTGATTATCATAAAGTGGGCACTGTCTGTAAAGGGGAGACTTGTAGGTATCCATCAAACCCATTTTCAGGTCAAGGACCCCTTTTGAATGGCCATGCCAGTTTTTCCTCGTCAAAATGTAGCTTGTTTGGAGCGTTATTTAACGTTAAATGTTGTCGTTAAATGTATTAGCGTTAATTTCGTTACCATCACGTGATGCTCAATAGCAGATCTATCTGTATGCAGAAGTGAATTACTTCGATCTTTAATGTTGGATGGCTGTGTCTCTGGCCTCTCTGGTCAAGCTTCGGCTGCAGGGCCGCAGGTTTCCACCCAGCGCCGCGCACACCGGCTGTGACCCCACCGTCCTCCACATGGCAATTTCCGTATTAACTTTATGGTTCTCCGGGTGTTTAAATCTGTATTGTCAAATATCTTGCCAAGTATAAATAAAAACATCCTGTGTGTGTGTGAAATCTGACTCCCTTGCTACTCGCAGCTGAGACTCCACTTTCAATTTCAGTTGTAGCGTCTGTCGTCAGACTACTATTGATAAACACGGTGCTGATTATGCGAGAATGAACTAAATGGGATTTTATTTCTATAAAAAGTAAAACAACGGTGGGGGCGGTGGGCAAGTAATGTAATCGGAGTATGCCCGAACACCACTTAATACCAGTAACACTGACTACCGCGGCAAGCCTAGTGTACGATATGCTCGGATCAACTGCAGAGCCCTGAAGCCCCGCCCCCACTGCTGCACAGAGCATGTTCACTCGTTTATTCAAAGTTTATTCATATTTGATGTGTCCAAACTGCACCACATTCAACGCTGCACGTCCTCTGGGATCCGCCAAGTGTGACATAGATCGGCTGAGCGGTTCTCGAGATGCGAAGGACACACGGACAGACAGACAGACAGACAGACAGAGTCCTTGCTTTATAGTCAGATATATTAGACATACTTGCGCCCACAAGCCTTGGTTTAGTAAGAAAGACAGGATGTATACATTACTCACGCTTCAGAGAGGTAGATGGAGTGCAGTCGTCCTTTCAGAGAGTCGATGTAGTCTCGCCTCAGAGTTTTATCAAATGACTTGTTGATGAGAGCCAGCAGACGCTCAACATCAATCCCATCCAGAGAGCTGTACCTGCACACACACACACACACACACGCATACACACACACACACACACACGCACACACACACACACACACACACACACGCACACACACACACACACACACACACACACACACACACAAGTTACTCTAAATGCAATAGAGGAGCCATATGCAGTGTGTGCTCTATTTGTGAAGGAGAAAGCAACTAAACTCTTTTAAGGAGGTAATTTTGGTTTATGACTTTAAGGAATTTAGGGTTACTTAAGGGTCAGATTACTCATGTTTGTCTGTACTTACCGATGTATGGGGTCTCCGTTTTTAAAGAGTGTTCCAGACCCTGAGCGAGAAACACAGACAGGAAGAACAAGCACTTATAGAAATAGCATTAACATATAAATTCATGTTACGGCTGGGAAACACAGGGAACGTCAGAAGCGTGGTGGCTGCTTGGCGTGGTGGCTGCGTGATTCATGCGTCGGGTGTTCACACCAGCTGCATTTCAGCTGCGTGTCTGCTGCGTGTCTGCTGCGTGTCTGCTGCTGCTGTCAGCCCTTTCTTTTTACATAGAGTTTGCCTTTTAATGGCCATTTCATTTCATTATAAATATAATTTATATTTATTTTAGACAGAGAAAGGTTAAGAAACGTGTGGTAATTTGTAAATAATAGTAATAATCCACAATTAAAACTCCGTACTATATTCATTCATGGAGCTCTCCAAGTCACTGCATGTTCGACATTACTGTCCGGCACATATTTCAGAATAAAAGCCTTGTGTTAACAAATGAAGGAATTCTGTCCACAGAAAAAACGCTTGAGGGCTTTCATTTTTAAATGAAAACAGGGAGTGTTGATTTAAACCCTATACTTTATCAATTCATTTTATTTAATTAAATTTTTTTTTAATCTCCGTAACATATTCTACAGATAGACATCGAAACTGTAGTAATCTTGCTGGTATGATGTTAATATACAGTCAATAGATCACCTTCACTGTCTGTTGTTGCTGTGAGACGTGCGCGGCACGCGTCAAAAATAGGCGAGACCTCTATTCTCTAGAAGAGACGCAGCTGAGACGCACGTCTCACACGGGCGGTGTGGCTGCTCTAACCCGGACGCCGTAACAAAAAATGACAGGTAACGCAGCCGCCACGCGCTCTTGACGTTCCTGGTGTGTCCCAGGCTTTAATCGTTGAGTTATCAGAACCCCCCCACACACACACACACACACGCACACACACACGTACACACACACACACACACACACACACACACATGGACCAGTGCCCACTTGGGTTACACCTCAAAATAGACCGCTCTCCATGTATGTGTGTGTCTGCATGTGGGAGAATGGTAGGAGGGTCGGTCTGTAGTCTCGCCTCTGTGGCTGAACAGCTCGGTCAGCAGCGTGTCCGCGGACGTGATCACCGCAGACGACTCAGTCAGCAGCTGGTTGAGCAGTCTGGCTATGGCCGTCACTCTGCGGCGCTTTGGCAGCGCTCAGCCACGCCGCCGTGGACAAACCGGGCAGCGTCGCTAGGCACCGACACTATGTTTTCCAGCACCTGTAACACCCACACACAAAGTGTTCAGGAGAAGTTGGTACAAGACCTTTCTATATTGCAGAAGGGTTCTATGGGGGAAAAAATAGATTCACCTATGTATCACAATGTTTTTTTTTTTACTATTTTGAAATAGATTTTTTTTAATGCCAGAATCGATGTACAGTATTTGCTTCATTTGAGTCTATGTAGAGGTAGAAGGAAGTTATCACTTTTATTGTGTAGTCAGAGTAATATGACGTCATATCCGTTCCGTATCGTCAACCAAACAACCGCGAATGTGAAACCGCAAACATTTTGATTGTATTAATTTAGATATTTTCCAAAGTAAAAGTCCCCAGAAGTGTATGATTCAACTTTTCCCCATGGTCTAGTGTTAAAAAAGTTCACAAAACTCCCAATCAATCGTAATATCGACTGCAATACTTAAAAATCGTAATACATATCGATCGATAACCTGAGAATTGATACACAAGCTATTTATCTACTATGTCTACGGTAACACAATCAGAGCCGGAGCCAACCGTCGTGCCTTGTTTTCTCGGCTGCGGAGACCTCCCGAGTTGTTCAGGAACATGACTTTTGTGGGGTTGCAGAGCTCTGGAAATAGCTGCCGTCACCTCCGTCGGGTCCAACATTACCGAGCAGCCCCGCCCGTCCCTCCCCACCGGACAAACCAACGGGATCGTCCCGCAGTTCAGACTCCACTGGAGAAGGCTGGTGTCCACGGCGACGGAGGGTGGAGCACTGGGTGATGAAGACAGGGTCAGAAGGATGTTAGAGGAGAGGAAGGAAGGTTGGGATGAAGAGAAAGCATGAAAGGATGGAAGAAAAGCAGTGAAGGAAAACACGTGTCATGTTAGGGGGGAAAATAGATGTGTCTGTTAAAGCAGCACTGCCTTTAGTAGACATTTTATGTTTTCCAATAAATTCATAATATCAGTAATAACAAAATACTAATGTGTTTTTAACAGTGTTAATATTGTTTAGGCATATACACCACAATACAAATTAGATTTAGGCTGGTGCTGACTGATAAATCGTATTTTCATTGTCATCGCGATATGAACATGTTCAATAAACACATCGCAACAGACTGCCTGAAACGCAATGAATAAGAAAAATCATTATATTTAGGGATGGTTACTGAAACCCGGTATTAAATGGGCACCGAGGCTCAACAAGCATAAACATGATGCAACTGTTGAACATGTAGAAAAGTGATATTTCCATCTGCTCTGTCCGCAGTCTCTCATCCACCGCCGCAATGTTTACACGAGCACAGCGCGCTAGCTCGGCGGCTAATACCAGATTGTTACAAACAAGTGTTTTTGTTGAGTTGCCTCTTAGTGAAGGCTCTGAATGACTTTAATTCCCTCTAGTATTTTATTGTGAAGGGTGGAACGGAGGGAGTGAAGCGGTGATGCGCTGTTGCTGACACGGTTGGAGTAATGAAGTTGTTGCCGTCCTGGTGCAGACTACGGAGCCTCCGTGTTGTTATTCATTTATTTCCTTCATAAAGTACAGGAGCAGCGTAACCCTCGGCTACACAAGCTAACACAAAAGCTGTCTGTTTGTAGTCGAATTGTTTAGCTTAGTTTGCCACGTCTCTTAAAATGATTCATCTCCATGACAACTGAGCAATCTTCACTGCTGATGAGGACCATGTGATAGGGTTCAAAGCTTTGTAAAGGCTAGTAAGTGGACCTTGAGTTGAGATTGTATTGTCGTGTATGTGCATTCTATGTTTTGCCTACTGTACCTGCTAGAAAAGTTGACCTTTGGGGAGAATGAAGTTCTAGTTGAGGTACATCAGGTTACGGATTGGTCAACACATACTGGTCAACGTAATGGTGAAGAACATGAATGGCAACAAAAAGGAACTTTTAGCTCTGATAATACTGCTGGATTCTACAGGCAACTCTACAATGTTTGCGTCACTATTTTTGTATCTATTACTGTTACTTGCAATAATGAACGTATTATCAGCTCCATGCTAAAAAAACAATCATCACTGAAATACAATTAAAAACAAATACACTTACAGGCACACAACACAGTATGGCTGTGCTTTTATGGAGGACAGAACCTGCCAAAATCAAAATAAATAAATTAATAAATAAATGACTATGAGCCGTAGCTAGCATATAGGCATGCACCGTGACCCCATGACATACATTGAGTGACAGCCCCCTCATTTGCATAATTAGGCATTTATAAAGAAAAGAGTAAAGAAATAAATACGTTTAGGGGAATAAATAAGGGGTGAAATGCAAGGGGAAAATCGTACAGAAATAAATAAATAAATGCATAAATACATACGAGGCTGCACGGCTTGCTGTGAGGCCTTGTGTTAGAGGGTTTTCTCCGGGTTCTCAGGTTTCCTCCACAGTCCAAGGGCATGCATGGTTCATTGTTGACTCAAAATTGCCCGTTGGTGTGAAGGTAAGTGTGAATGGTTGTGTTTCTCTATGTGTCAGCCCTGTGATAGTTTGGCGACTTGACCAGGGTGTACCCCGCCTTTACCCAATGACAGCTGGGATCGGCTCCAGCCCCCCCGAAACCCTGAATACTATAAGCAGTTATAGATAACGGATGGATGGATGGATGGTTGGATAAATACATAATAATGAATTAAAAAATAATTAAAAAATAAATGCAAAAATAAATTAATTAATGCAAAAATAAATGTACAAAAATAAATGCAAAAATAAATAAACAAATTTAAAATTAATAAAATACATGAATAAATAAAAGGGGAAAATTAAACAGAAAAGTAAATAAAAAAGGAAATTAATACAAAGATACATAAATAAATAAGCAAATTAAAACAGAAATATCAGTTTATGTCACATTTTATCAATTAATTAATGGCTACATTTATTTTTAATATCATTTTTGCTAAATTTAATGACAGTTATTTATTTATCGAGTCATTTATTTAATTATTTTTGGGGATTTTGGAAGGTTCAGTCCTCCATACACATCTACAGCATCTTCTTCCCTGTGTAATATTAAGAGAATTGTATGTCTCAAACCTCACCTGCTCCCTCGTGGGGCTTCATGTAGTAGGAGGAAGGACTCAGCGGAGAAGAGTGGCAGGACGGTGGCCGAGTGCTGCTGCAAAGCCTCGGTCAGCTGCTGGCTCCGCTCCACCAGACCTCGGGTGCAGTGGGACCCGGCCACCGGTTCGGTGGGCCCCGTCTCTTCGTACTCAGACTGGCCCATCACCACCACGGGCTTCATATCCATCCGCTGCAGGAAGGAGAGCCCGAAGGCCAGGCTCTGAACCATTTCCCTGCTGGCAAAAACTGAGCCGTCCACCTGGAGAGACAGAGATGGACAGACAAAGATGGGAAGTGTTAGTTAGCACTGTCTCAAACTAAGTATCTCTCTTTTTAGTGTTTGAAGGCAAGCACATCAGTCCTTTCTCCTAACCCGCCTTGTATCACAGCAGCAGGTTATTGTTAGGTTGATATCTGCATTTCATGTCTATTGTTTTGTCTTTTACTTGCTATTTTTTCTTTTGTTGTGAAGTACTTTATGCTCTTGAAAGGTGCTATATAAATAAACATATTATTAGTATTATTATTTTGTGTTTAATAAAGGTACAGTTTGGTCCAATGTAGCTTCATTTTCTTTTCACTGTTTTCAAAAGATAGGTCTCTAGTCATGTTTGTGTGGCTTTTTTTCTGTTAAGTTTCTTATTTTGTGGTAGTTAAGGGCCCCTCAGGTCCGACAGATTTAGAAACAAATAAAGAGTTATGCTATTTTTTCATGTAGGGTATTCATTTATGAAATATAATATTGTACCTCTGGTACCTGCCAGCTTTCATATAGCCTACTATCTTGGACTTTATTTTTTTTATTGGGGAAAAAGTCAATTTTTACCACTTGTTAAAAAAAAACATTGAAACAGTAGCACATAATTTATTTTCATTTATGATTTTTCCTCAAATTAACATAATAACTAATTAAGAAGCGCTTACTATCTCGTGACTTTGAAGTGGTGGAAATGGGCCTCCATACAGCCTATCCCCACACGTCAAATAGGCAGCATGTTCATATTCATCACAATAAATAGTTACTATGACTTAATAACATATTTTTAATTGAATAAAAGTACCTCCAGTACGGCAAAGGCAGTAGACTGAGCCGAAGTGGCTCTTTGGAACTGGGTCAGCCAGTACCGAGCCTCCCGAGGGTTTCCCCCAACTTCATTGAGGAAAGCCTTGACGTCCCGGTAGATCAGGGTGGGGTTGGCCAGCACATGTCTGTCCGCGGCGGAGAAATACCCCAGCTGCTCCTGCTGGGCCAAAGCTGCGGGTTTTCCTCTCGTGCCGGCCGCGTCGGCGCTCATCATTCGCCGCTGTTGACAGAACATCTTCCGCTGACCGTGGCCGGAGCTCCGGGTCAGCGCCGGGGGACACGGAGCCGACAGGTACTTTCCTGCCTTCACCATAGCCCGACAACCGGAGGCACCGCTGTTCACTTTGGCCATGTTACTGCCTGACAGAGCTCCGTCCGCGGGCTGACAGCCGGAATGTTGCTGCGTCGGCGATTCTCACATTTCATTAGACTGGGACATGCTGGGTGGGGGACATGGTGGGGGGGGGGACACCATGGGGGCCACTTGTACCCGCTATGGGGATATATACCTCATCCATTCATTCATTCATTCATTCATTCATTCAAAAACCAACAAAAGTCAGTGTATCTTTTGGTCATTTGATTTTTTTCTTTCACAAACGGATATTAAAAAACAAAAAAATTAGTGGTTATTTGATTTTCGTTTTAAAAAACAAAAAATAAAATTGAAATACAAGACGTTTTTCTTTCTCAGGGTCAAAAAGGGATGAACTAAACTTAAAAAAAACGGGTTGATTTTCATTTTCTATTTATAAAAACAAAAAATAAAATCACTAGAAGACAGAATATGAAAAAAACACCCGCTTTTTTCATATTCTGCGACAGGAAGTTGCCATTTACAAAGTAAGAGCGCTTATGAGGACGGTGCTGTGTATGAGAGGGGAAAAGACATGACCCTGAGACAAACTCTTTTATTGTTTCAAAAAACTATGTACTGATCCATGTCCATCACCTCCAGTTACACAGCAGCACCGTGCTTTTTTCTCTCATACACAGCACCGTTTTTTCGTTTCTGTCTTCTAGTGATTTTAATTTTTGTTTTTTAGAAATAGAAAATGAAAATCAACCCGTTTTTTAAGTTTAGTTCATCCTTTTTTGACCTTGATAAAGACGCCTTGTATTTCAATTACATTTTTTGTATTTGTGTTTTAAAGGGAATGTTTGTAAGATTCAGAATGTCTTGTGAACAGCGACACCTGTGGCCGTTAAGTCAACGACAGTCAGCGTCCTGTTGCTCGCGCTTGTGCTCGCTCTACATAGACATGAACGAGCATCGCTCAAAACAGTGAGGAGACACACGTCAGCTAAAAGCACAATATCACTCTATATTTCAGCTGCTTGGCAGTAATGTTAGCTGACCAGACGAAGGTCTCTCCATGAATCAATGCTGATCCGAGTGTTGGCTTTTCCTGCTTCAGCCTCCCGACCGCGGCCGGAGGGAACAGGGGAGACACCGGAGTTTTGGTCGGAGACGATAATGTTTCTCTCTGCGGAGCCCCGTCACTTCACAAGACACGGGAAACCTCTGTTGGTCTGGAGGAGCTGCAGCATTTGTTTCTGCACAAATGTCCACTGTACATTCACTAGATATTGTCAGAGCTAAACTAACTCTTCTGCAGTGTGTAGTGCGCGTGCATGCACGTGAGGTGGAGCGAGACGGCGCGCGGTGTGTGAGTGAAGGCAAGCAGAGGAGCAGAGGAGCAGAGTACAGCAGAGACTCCAGTCCTGGAGACCAAAGCTACGGTCTCCCCCGCATCCTCCAACCGCGGCCAACACTGTTTAACAGACGGGCTTCACCAGATACAACTTTGAGGTTTTGGCGCTTCCGTGTAGTTAGTTTGTCTGAACAGCGTAGCCACATGCGAGCGCGCATATGCGAGCGCGCATGGGACACCGACCCGGGTGATTTATACGTGTAAGAAGTTACAAACAGTCCCTTTTAAACGAAAATCAAATAACGTCTAATTTTTTGTTTTTTAATATCCGTTTGTAAAAGGAAAATCTAACGACCAAAAGATACACTGACCCAAAATGCTAACACGTAATATCTTTAAAAGAGTTTTATTTTGTTTACAAATCTCACATAGTCTATAATTCAATGATAGGCTACTTCCTCAACAATTATGAAGGTAGGTTAACGAAAACTGGGCAACTGACAGCTCCTTCATTAGTGGTTGTAGGCCGTTTTTTTTTTCTATGCCAATTTCATTTACTGTACATTTACTTCTGACAAATAAAGGAATTTTATAGTAAAAAAAAAAAAGCTTATCTCTCCCGCAGTTTACATGGACTGTCATGTTATTTGAATGATATGGACTCCCGTATAGCACATCACATTAGTAGGCTATGATGTTGATGATGCCCATGTGTATGGAGGACAAAACCTGCAAAAATCAAAAATAAGTAAATGACTAGCTAGCTCATAGTCAGGCACCCTGATCCCCTGACACAAGTTGAGTGACAGCCCCCTCATTTGCATAATGAGGCAGAAATGCATAAAGAAATGTATTAGGAAAAGAATATAGCAATAAATAAGTTTTGGGAGATAAATAAGGGGTGAAATGCAATGGGAAAATCGTGCAGAAATAAATACATAAATATATATATACATTTTAAAATAAATATAAAGTAAATAAAAAATTATATTAAAAAAATTATAAAAAAATAAATACATGAATAAATAAGATTATTTCACATTTTATCAATTAACTTATGGCTACATTTATATTTCAGTTTAATTTTTGCTACATTTAATGACTATTTATTTATTTATTTATCAAGTCATTTATTTTTTATTTTTTTTATTTTTTATTTTGGCAGGTTCCGGACTCCATACTTGTGAAGGCTGCTTCTGCTTCTTCTATAGCCAAACTCTCAATACATAGCCTAATAAATAGGGCTATATTACAGAATTAATGTACTAGCTTATTAATATGTTGCAACAGGTGTTCAGCCTTTGCCAAACACAGGATAGGATTGTTTTACTTTTAAATTAACAGAAACACAGTAATATAATACAGTAGTATGGTATTATAGCCTATTGGGTAAAATGCTGTATGTCGTGATGTTAAAGTCTTTTGTTGGATAATGCAAGCGAACTCTGATGTGTTAACAGCTCCACTGTTAGAGCCGTGTGGTCTCTGTCTACCCCTGAAGGAGAATCAGGGGTAATACTGTGATCAGAAGTTTACCATTCTGTAAAAATTTCAAAGTGGTTTTGTACAATTGAATATGTTTTATTTGTTTAATTTATGATAGGAAGTTTTTTTGTGCTCTGAAATATCAGTGTGTAAATTTTATTTGAATGAACTGTCCCTTTAATTAAAAGAAAATCTGCATAAATATTAGGGCTGTCTGTCGATTCAAATATTTAATCGCAATTAATCATATGATCAGATCGCGATAAATCGCAAATTAATAACACATTTTTTTATCTGTTCAAAATGTACCTTAAAGGGAGATTTGTCAAGTATTTAATACTCTTATCAACATGGGAGTGGGCAAATATGCTGCTTTATGCAAATGTATGTATACATGTTTTATTGGAAATCAATTAACAACACAAAACAATGACAGATATTGATCCAGAAACCCTCACAGGTACTGCATTTAACATAAAACAATATGCTCAAATCATAACATGGCAAACTGCAGCCCAACAGGCAACAACAGCTGTCATTGTGTCAGTGTGCTGACTTGACTATGACTTGCCCCAAACTGCATGTGATTATCATAAAGTGGGCATGTCTGTAAAGGGGAGACTCGTGGGTACCCATAGAACCTATTTACTGATCTTGAGGTCAGAGGTCGAGGGACCCCTTTGAAATGCGTGAGTATTTCCTCGCCAAAATTTAGCGTATGTTTGGAGCGTTATTTAACCTCCTTCGCGACAAGCTAGTATGACATGGTTGGTACCGATGGATTCCTCAGGTTTTCTAGTTTCATATGGTATCAGCATCTTCACTCTAGCTTTAAAACCGAGCCCTTTTCAACCTAAAAATCGCAAGCTGCATTAATGCGTTAAAGAAATTAGTGGGGTTAAAACATTAAGCATTATTACCGCGTTAACTTTGACATTCCTAATGGGAACGTGGCAGGGCTGATACCACAGTAGCTATTAAAACTCATATGATACACCAATTGTTTGAATAAAGTAGACACACTCTATTGTGCAGTGACACCAACACATGTTTCTTCAGTACTCTGGTGCCCATTTGAACACCCTTCATTTGGCCGTTACGACAAAATACAGACATTAAGTTGAGATCAATCTTTACAAGCACCCACACTTTAAAGTCATGCTCTTGTTGCAGCCTCACAATTGGACCCCATCATCATAGTTTTGTAACTGATGTAATATCATCTTTATTCAATCACACAGTATCAAAGCAATGCTCATCCTCGTAGCCAAATGTTGCTGCTCACTCCTACATCTCCAGTTAGTTCGCTAGCTATTTCTGAGACGCCTTTTACTGCCCCCCAAAAAAAACATAATAATACCGAGACCTGCCAAAATCACACTGACAACGAGCTCAATGACTTTACCAGCACTTCCATCTGTTTATTTCTGTAGTGTAACAGAAATGTGCTGACTGTTTTTGGTCAGTTTATTCGCTTTACGCACTTCAGCATGACTGCCAAACTTATTTATAACTCTTGTTGGCTGTCACTGTTTGCTGACATCATGCTTCTGTCTCTGTTTCTTCCCTATCTCTGTCTGTCATCAGGCAGGACACAGAGGACTACATCTGCCATGGCTGCCCTCAGGCAAGCACACACACACACACACACACACACACACACAGTGAAGGCAGTGCGGAGGTGCACGTACTGTATAATCTTCAGGAAGTGATTAGGGGGTGTGAGATCAAAGTGCGACGGGAAAACATTCCTCCCTCCGTTCCCCCCTCGGGGGGCTAGAAGGACCGACAGCTTCCTCATGTTTAACTCAGACAGCTTTTATAGAACCAAGAACCCTGTTTAAAAACTGTTACGGCATAAAATCATTTCCATCAAAATGTTTCATAATAAATCAGTCCCTCCCGGATCTTGCAGGCTTTTTGGGGGGATTGTTACAGCCTGGATTGGCTCATTTCACAGCAGTTTTTCTATAAAATGTTCAATGCATGTTGTTATGATTTTAGGCATTTTATTTTGCGATAAAATTGCAGGAGCGAGTGAAAATTGCACAAATAGGTTTTTTTTTATAATTCGTTAAAAAATCAAAGGCAACTTATTCCGGTCGGAATAAAGTAAGTAAGTAACCTTATATATGTATATATGATTACTTAGAACACTCAAAACAGTGCGATTTTATTATATAAGCTTCATAGTTGAATATATATGCTTAAATTGATATATATATATATATAAGCATTGTGGAAGGGTGCACTTCTTCATTTACAAATAAAGCATATGGTATACAGCATATATATATATATATATATAAGTAAAAGGATAACATTTCGAAGAAAAAAATCGGAATCGTCAAAAATCGGAAGGCTCAGTATTTTCGGTTTGTAATTTTTATTGACAAATGTTTCCATTTAATTTACAGAACATTTTTGGCAGTCAGTTTCATTTCATTGAATTTAATTTCTTAATTTCTTTGAAATGTTGTCCTTTTACTTTGTTATTGTCATCTATAGTGGTTATTAGCATATTGGCAACAAATCAGAAATATGACCAATCTTCACAACCAGAAAGAAGGAGGAAGTGAGTTTGGTGACGTGGGCGCGGGGGGACTACTGGTTGTGCAAAATGTGAATTGTTGCTATTGCAACATCCTGGAGGGACTGAATGCTTTTAAGGTGGAAGATTTCTAGTTGAGTTTGATTTTTAAACAAACTTCAGTTCTCTATGTCCCAGGAGGGATTCTTTGAATCATTTGGAAAACATCACATCATTTAATGTGGGATCAATATTGTTAAAATGTCGGGGCTACGGTAAAGACAAAGTTCCTGAAAAATTTACCTTTTTGGTGAAGTAAAACTTCTGTCTAACATCTGAAACACAGACATCTTCAACAGACAAGCTGCGACAATCATTTTAGTAATAGTTGTATATATAAATGTATATGTATGCAACTGAAAATGCTCTATTAAACACATAACACAAGTATAAAAGTTTAAGAAAAGTGTAATAAAAGTGCTAAATTCGAAATGCAGAGCATATCCATTGCCTCCACACGGCTCTCAACATGGCGACAGCGATTTCAGCAACCCACCCACTCCGTCTTGAAACCTTGAATCTGCAAATATAAGAAGTTAACATGACAGAGCCGGCTGTCAGTCACTCGCGAAGTTCAACCAAATGGTCAAACTAGGCAGCGCTGATCAAATATGAATCAATATTCTGTTATGTTAATGTCTATTTCTCTCCTCACATGTTCTCAGAAACATCTTGTAGTGCACGGTTTAGCTGTAAAATGAGAAAGTTTTTGACCTGGCAGCCATGTTGAGATCAGTTGAAGAAATACCAAGCACAGCCCACCAGCCGGAGCACAGCCAATAGGAACTCTCTCTCTCTGAAATCACCTGTGATTGGCCAAAGTTTCCCGTAACAGAGCCATGAGGAGGAGCAGAAGTCTAGTTATCTCTCAGAACACTTGAATTACAATATGCTGAAAGGTTATTATGGGATTTTTGCCCAATGATGCCAAAATATACTGCCTACTGCCACTTTAACGCAAATTTTTGTTTTAACACCACTAAAACGCAACTTCAACATCATATGAAACTAGAAAACCTAAGGAATCGATGGTACCAACCATGTCATACTAGCTTGTTGCGAAGGAGGCTAAATTATGCTCCAAACTTACACTCAATTTTGGTGACGAAAAACTGGCATGGCTATTTTCAAAGGGGTCCCTTGACCTATGACCTCCAGATATGTGAATGTAAATGGGTTCTATGGGTACCCACGAGTCTCCCCTTTACAGATATGCCCACGTTATGATAATCACATGCAGTTTGGGGCAAGTCATAGTCAAGTGAGTGATTTAATCGTGATTAAATGTTTTAATCGATTGACAGCCCTAGTGTAAATATGTTTGGTACAATATCTTTCTAATGCATTTCTCTTGTGTTATTTCACATAACTAAGATTAAAGAAGTGTAAAAAAATAGGTTACGTCTAATTATTCCAAGGGACATACATGACGGGTTTCCCGGTTCATTCTCTATTTTAGAGGCTGAAAAAAAATTGAGAACCTCTGTTTTAAACTCCCTAATGCTTTATATTTGCATTACTGTTTTCACACTATGTCACAGTGGTTTTGTAAAATAACTGAAAACCTGCATTAACATAAACGTGACAAGTACGTACATCATTCACTCCTAATGACATATTACAGTTTTGTTTTTATGGGCTTTTTTTTCAAGTACAGTACAGGTCCATGCACATAATATTATACTGCATATAATATTATTATATATCATTATATACAGTTTTTAATAAAACAACACCAGCAATTGCAGCATTGGTGCTACGCTCTCCCTTAAAGGGAACACACAGAATTAGTTTGAAGCAGTTTACAGTAATGTTAAAGGTCCCATATCGTGCTCATTTTCAGGTTCATACTTGTATTTTGTGTTTCTAATAGAACATGTTTACATGCTGCAATGTTCAAAAAACACATTATTTTCCTCATATGGTCTGCCTGAATATACCTGTATTTACACTCTGTCTGAAATGCTTCGTTTTAGTGCATTTCAATGGAATTGTAACGGAATTGCGTTGCTAGGCAACAGTTTGGGTCCATGTTTACTTCCTGTCAGCTGATGTCATTCACATACACTGCAACAGGAAATAAACTAGGACACATTTAGAATGTTTACGTTTAAAACCATGTAATGGTCTAAATATTGTATATTTGTGACATCACAAATGGACAGAAATCCTAACGGCTTGTTTCAAACGCACAATTTCTGAATACAAGCTGTGTGTATTTCTCCGTATATTGAACGTTTTGATAGTTTAACAGTATTTATAAAGCACTAAAACCTGCTTTATAATATAAAAGATCTGAAAATCTCTCTTTTTACAATATGGGACCTTTAAAATAATTTCATTAAATCTCCCATTACTCCATTTGTGTCCAAAGACTATATTTAATGTGATAAGGATAAATACCACATTTGTTCTGATTAGTCAAAAGTCTTGAAATTTGATATGGACATACTTTGGGCAAGTATTTAACAGTAGAACTTAGAATGTTTTAGATCACATGAAAAAATGACATTTTTAATGATAATCAAATTCAGGATTTTTGAAAAATAAGGAAAAACGCAACAATTGTATTTATTAAATGTTCTGCATATGATTTTTTTTGCACTGCATATGTGTACATATCTTTGATATTCAACTTGTTATGAGTTCATAGATACCAAATACGTGCGCCTTGTAGTTTCTGAGATACAGTCATATCGTTATTATACTATATTTAGTCTTTGGGCACATTTGATTACTGTTTATTTCAAAAAATGGTAGAAAATGCCCTAGAATAAGCAGTAAAAATGTAGGGATTTTTTTATGATTTTCAGTACACACATCTGAGGGGCTCCTATCTACATATTCCATATAAATAAATAAAAGTTGTACAGAACTTGTATATGTCATCAGGTGAAAACATTGGCTTGAGGAGCCATTCTCCATTAGTTTCAATGGGTTTCAAAGCACTTTCAGGAAATATGTCTGTTTGCAGCCAAACGGTTTGACCCATTTTGAAAATGTCTTTAGATTTGTGCTTAGGAAAGCCCAGAGAACATTTTCAACAAAAGAAATTTAAAATTTCAGTTACGTGCACAAATGGGCTAAAATTACCATCACTTTTCAAGTTAGTGAATTTATTTCTGCTTTGACAGCCCATTTAGCCCAACAGCCTCACCAACTCGAGAAACATTCAAAACTTAATGCATTCACTACTATCATCTTTGATCCTTTTCTCCTCATTCACTTAAAAACAGTAGAGGGCAGTAGACACCAAGGGCTGAAAGTGTGTGTGTGAGTGTGTGTGTGTGTGTGTGTGTGTGTGTGTGTGTGTGTGTGTGTGTGTGTGTGTTTGTGTAGCTATCTTTGATAGGACCAATTCTAGTTTCAGACTGAGGACATTTTTGGAAAGTGAAGATAACTTATCCAGTCTTCGCCTTCGGACAGACCTTCAAAGGTCTGTTTGAGGGTTCAGACTTGGTTTTAACGTTCAAGTTAGAATTGGGTTAGGGTAAGGATTGGAGTCAGGCATTTAGTTGTGATGGTGAAGGTTAGAGTAAGGGGCTAGCGCAGGGGTCTGCAACCTGCGGCTCTGGAGCCACATGCGGCTCTTTAGCTCCTCTCCAGTGGCTCCCTGTGGATTTTTAAAAGTGGAAATGAATAACTGTTTTTTGTTAACATTTTCATTTTTATTTATCATTTTTGTAGGTCTATGGTACGACGGTACAACGGAAGGCCACATTGAGGAAAAAAAAAAAAATTTGAGAT
Organism: Sebastes umbrosus; assembly: GCF_015220745.1. Taxonomy (NCBI): domain Eukaryota; kingdom Metazoa; phylum Chordata; class Actinopteri; order Perciformes; family Sebastidae; genus Sebastes; species Sebastes umbrosus. The sequence continues at coordinate 2,069,528 of NC_051282.1, read as the reverse complement.
TTCGAGAATAAAGTCACAAGTTTATGAGAAAAAAAGTTGTAATATTCTGAGAATAAAGTCATAGGTTTAAGAAAAAAAAGTCGTAGTATTATGAGAATAAAGTCATAATATTATAAAGTAGTAATTTTACGTGTTATTTTCTTTTTTTCTCGTAAAGTTATGACTTTATTCTCGTTATATTACGACTTTTTTTCTCATAAAGTTATGACTTTTTTCTCATATTACAACTTTTTTCTGAAAATCTCAGATATTTTTCCCCTCAATATGGCCCTAATACTATGTCGTACATTTGCTCTTTGGCCCTCACTGCATTAGACTTATATTCTATATACTTAGACTATAAACTGTGTTACCTTCATCACAATAATCAAATGTTTTGCAGTTCCAGACAGATTTATTTTTATCATTTTGCCTAAAATGGCTCTTTTGTTAGTAAAGGTTGCTGACCCCTGGGCTAGGGAATGCAATATGTCAATGAGTGTCCTCACAAAGATAGAAATACACGGCTGTTGTGTGTGTGTGTGTGTGTGTGTGTGTGTGTGTGTGCACTGTTTCTAACTCCCCTGGTATCTGTCCCAGCCACCACTTGACTGGCAACAACGTGCGGCAGGTAAACTGTCACACAACAAACAAACTGAAAATATGATGTGTCTCAGTGAATATTCAAGTTCAAACAGCTTTCGGTACTTTTGAAGTGACACAAGCTTCAGATGTAGTTCCAACTCTCATTACGAGATGTGACCTTTATTGTAGCCTACAGTAATTCGTGGCACTGGCAATCTTGAAATCATTTCAAAGTCATTTTTATAAACAAACAGGACTACAATAATTTTTTTCCTGTGCAAAAATTTGAATTGTTCAGATTTTGAACTTGACTGGACAAATTGATAAACTTGTGGCTCTAGCAGCAGTTTAACGCTCTGTAGACAGAGTTTGACACTTGGCCAAGACTGACCCTGCAAATAAATAACCTTTTAATTCTTGTTAAAGCATGGATTGAGATGTTAACCCCGGGGTCTTCAAAAGACAGCTCATTTAAAGATTAAATATGTAACATTTCTGCATTTAAATGTCTAAAAACAACTAGACCCATGTTATATATTTTGTAGGGCTGTCAATCGATTAAAATGTTTAATTGTGTAAATGTGAATTGCGATTAATCGCAAATTAATCACACATTTTTTTTATCTGTTCAAAATGTATCTTGAAGGGAGATTTGTATTAGTATTTAATACTAAATACTAATACAAATATGCTTGCTTTATGCAAATGTATGCATGTGATTATCATAAAGTGGGCATATCTGTAAAGGGGAGACTTATGGGTACACAAAAATGGCCATGCCAGGTTTTCCAAAATTGAGCGTAAGATTGGAGCATTATTTAGCCTCCCTCTCAACAAGCTAGTATGACATGGTTGGTACCAATGGATTCCTTATGTTTTTTAGTTTCGTATGATGCCAGTATCTTCACTTAAAACTGAGCCCATTACCACCTAAAAATCGCAAGTTGCGTTAATGCGTTAAAGAAATTAGTGGCGTTAAAACAAATTTGCATTAACAAGTTATTATCACGTTAACTTTGACAGCCCTAATATTTTGTTGAATTGTGTACTTACATTATCCCAATTTTTTCCAAATTTCATCAATGTTCAAACTCAGAGAAATCTGTAATCTTTATTCAAGGTAATTGTGCATTTCATTTAGTCGCTTGTCAATGGCGTCATATCTCCTTTACCACCTTTAGTTGCTCTACCTTCAGGGGAAACACCAGATGATACTTCAGAGGCCAGTAGGGACCGTTACTGATGTGATATTTCAATATCGATCCAGCTTACTACAATGTGCTACTATGACATGTGGCTCATCATGCCAGCTACCAAGCTAATGTGTACAGTAACATTATAACATCGCAACAAATTTCAACACGCTGATAAAGTTATTTTTAGTATGATTGTTTTGACCATAGATAACAGTGCTGGATTACCCCATGATTGAATTTGCCACGTAATTGTAGCTACAGTAGCTGTATGGGTAGTCGACTCATCTAATGCTAAGTTAGCAGGTTAACATTACGTTAGCTAATATTACTTGCGGGTATTTTATTAGAATGAAATGACACAACGTGAATGAATGTGAATCAATGTGACTAAACGTAACGTGAATAAAACTTGAACGTGATTTCTGCCTGAGACGCGTCAGATAGATTTTCATCGGAAATAGAGAGCTGCTGGGACGACGTATTTCTGTAGACCAACCGGAAAGTTAGCATCTCACTGGTTTCCTCGACAAAAAGCCAATGGGATTTGTCCATTGGATTTTTGATTATTGCATAAAATAAAATCTTACGCTGAAAAATGTTTATGATTAGCATACATGTTTTGTTCCGCAGGATAAACTGTACAAATGGACACCACTTTTATGATTTTTTAAGCGTAAATGCAATCGAATAAAGTTAAAGTTAGGCTACAAATGAAACAAATAAACAAATGAACACCACGGTCGCATGAGCGTGAGTATACACAACGAGGCTGTAAGGACGGACTAGTTGGTGAGATGACGTCTTTTAAGCCATGTAAAAGCTTCAAAATTCACGGGTGGGATATTTACTGATGTAACTTAGATCGTATTACAAAACATTAAAATCTCTTATCTTGTTTGAACCGCAGACCTTATTTTAGTCACCTAACTAAAAGCCCATTCAAAGAACCCATTGACTTCCAGATGAGGGAACAGGAAGTGCTTAAATGCTAACTCATTTCCAGGTTTTAGGACTCATTCCTGCAGCACTCTATGATCGTTGTTTAACAATGAAATGAATGAGTGTTTGATGAGGAATCATAGCTACAGTGGGTAACATACTGTGACTGAATTTTCTATATAGCATATGGGATACGACATGGAAATTTGACAATTTTTTGCTGTATTTAATTAGATTTTTAAATATTAATGATAATTTTGTGGGAGTGGCTTTGGAGGGGGGAATGAAGGGACTGTCAATGGTTCCGACTTGGTGACTTTCTCGCTAGATTTAGGGACTTTTGGAGCTAGTGCTGCTAGCTACTTTCACTGGAAAAGAGTTGGCAACGCTTGGCTTGGTTTTAATGTTGGATACCTTTTAAAATCTAATGTATTCTTGCTGGTTTCTAGAGTTTTACCTTTAAGTTGCCAATTAAGTATTAATAGTACATGGATAGAGATACCGTCAAAATCTGTAAGCTTTAGACTAGGGATGCTCATTTTGAACATTTTTCTTAACCAATAACCGACCCTCGTTAACCGATTATTAACCAATAACCGACAAGATTTGTGCCTCGTGCCAGCTGCAATGTATGAGCACAACAGACAACTGAGAACCCAGTTCACCGTCCGGGAGCGTTAACTTAGCAGCTACGATGCTGCGTGTAGTGTCGCGGACATGCAGCCACTTTCCCAGTAAAAGTCTCCACCGCACATTTAGTTTAGTTTAGCAGGTTGTCAGCTGTGTGTCTGCCCGGATTAACGATAGCGATTGCCTGATAAACAGTGTGTGTACTTGTGCTACGTTAGCAGCTCTAGCATTGCCGGAGGCTTCTTGCTCGCCGCCGCCGCCACACACGTACAGTCTGTCAGCGCGGCGTAACTTTAACGAGTGTCCATGTGTGTGTGATGGTGGTGAGTGTGAGGTTGTTGGTGGCGTTCTAGCTGTGAACGTAGGTGTAGCAGTGTGTGTACAGTTTATTTGTCGGTGAATAAATGCTACAAAACTACAACTCCTCCGCTCCGCTCAAGCGAGCCGGAGACCGGAGCTGACTTCCTGTATATTGCAACTCCGGCTCCGCCTCTTAAGGTGGGCTGTTCAGGTGGACCAGCTTTTCTCCTTAAAGTGACGAGACGCTCCTCTGAGCCGCTCAGCTTTTTAATTAATTATAAATCTTTCTTTTAACCGTTTTAACCGATAGCGTTAATCGGTGAAAATGCTTAATGTCGGTTAACGGTTAAGCGGTTAATCATGAACATCCCTACTTTGGACTAAATGAGCAAGTTTTTTGTTAAACAGGCTAGTTCAAATGGATAGGAGAGCTAAATGGAACTCAACCAATGAGACTCTGGTTGTGCTACCTCTGAGAGAGTTTGTTTGTTTCTGTTCTATCTCTGCCCACCTACCTGCTCACACTCCTAGTCTCCTACCTGTCTATCTGTCTGACTGTGTGTCCGTCTGCCTGTCTGTGTGTCCGTCTGCCTGTCTGTGTGGGTGGTCATTTAATCACAGGCTGTATGTGGTCCTTCATCCTTCTGAGGGCGAGAGGGCAGATTGAATTAGAGCTTTAGAGCATCTCTGATTACACATGCAGCAGCTTGTGTGTGTACAAATCCATCAACAAGGGGTGTTGAAGTGATATTTCTCTCTGGTACAACAGTTTCATCCTCTTTTCAAACACCCTGCTGGGCCAGTAAACATGTGAGATTTGTTGGTGCATGACATATGGTTTTAATGCTGATGTGTTTTTTTATCCAGTTGTAGTTCAAAACAGGGCGAAAAATGTTTGTACACTCACCGGCCACTTTATTAGGTACAAGGTGTACCTAATAAAGTGGCAGGTGCTAGTACGGGGTGGTCTTCTGCTGCTGTAGCCCATCTGCTTCAAGGTGCGACGTGTTGTGCGTTCAGAGATGGTATTCTGCATACCTTGGTTGTAACGAGTGGTTATTTGAGTTACTGTTGCCTTTCTATCATCTCGAACAACTCTGCCCATTCTCCTCTGACCTCTGACATCAACAAGGCATTTCCGTCCACAAAACTGCCGCTCACTGGATATTTTCTCTTTATCGGACCATTCTCTGTAAACCCTAGAGATGGTTGTGCGTGAAAGTCCCAGTAGATCAGCAGTTTTTTAAATACTCAGACCAGCCTGTTTGGCACCAACAACCATGCCACGTTCAAAGTCATTTAAATCCCCTTTCTTCCCCATTCTGATGCTTGGTTTGAACTTCAGCAAGTCGTCTTCACCACATCTAGATGCCTAAATGCATTGAGTTACTGCCATGTGATTGGCTGATTAGCTATTTGTGTTAACAGGCAATTGAACAGGTGTGCCTAATAAAGTGGCCGGTGAGTGTATATAGCCTACAGTATGTAAGATTTCTTAAATACACTGAGCAAACTAATATGAGTTATGACGCTTCATAATTGGGTCAATTTGCCTAAATTACATGTCAAAACCATATCTTCTCTCTTACCTTTAGTGGTGTCATCGTGGAGATAGTTTTGGTTTTATTTGCCCAGGTATTGAGATATGTGAGATTTCTAATTTGCAGTTCTCACAGCATTGACAAATTACATTTAAATGATGTGTGATATTGTATACTCTTCTGTCAACAAATCGTACCCAGCACAAGTATCGTGTGTTGGGCAATATGTCCAAAAACTATGGAAAACACATAAATTAGTCACACTGTTGCACTGGGTGACATAAACTGGAAAAACAAAGTTCGGAAACTTGTGTTTGGTCTATATTTCTCTGTTGTTACAATGCTAATTGGCATTGTATTTTACATCGTTGGAAAGCCTGTTTATTTACCTTCGCAATGATGTCCAACTTGTAAGGATCATGCATTTGTGGGATGAGCAGCACAGCTGATTATGTGGGTAGCGCCCAAGAAAAATTTGCCAAAATGCTCCGTCAATGGTAAACAGTGTATTCTTCTGTTGGTATTGACTCTTATTTTGAGTTGTTTGGTGGATTGGATGATTGAACTCTCTATCAGTAACAAGGAACAAACAAGACATATTGGCTATTTTACACTTTATTCATTTAATACACCATCAGGAGCCTCAGTAGCGGTGGAAGATCCATACGCAGCCACAACAGCCTGGCACCTCCTCCTCATGCTGGTCACCAACCTGGTCACACGTTGCTGTGGGATGGCGTTCTATTCCTCAACGAGGATTCGTTGCAGGTCAGCCAACGTGGTTGTGTTGGTCACTCTAACACGTACAGCATGCCCAAGCTGATCCCACAAGTGTTGAATTGGGTTGAGGTGTGGACTCTTGGCAGGACGTTCCATTCTCTCTACTCCCACATTGTGGAGGTAGTCTGTGATAACCCTGGCTCTGTGGGGGTGAGCGTTGTTTCTTGGAGGATGAAGTTAGGTGCCAGATTGTGGAGATATGGGATCGCCACTGGCTGCAGAATCTCATCCCGATATCTCACTGCATTGAGATGGCCTTCAATGATGACAAGCCTTGTTTTGCCAGTAAGGGCATGACACTGCCCCAACCAAAAGCTGTTACTCCATCGGTGCAACAATCAGCATAGCGTTCTCCACATCGTCTCCATACTTTGACCCTGCCGTCCAACTTTCGCAGACAGAACCTGGACTCATCACTGAACATGACATTCCCCCACATGTTCAGGTTCCATTGTCTGTGTTGTCGACACCAGCGCAAACGGGCCTGACGGTGAAGGGCAGTCATTGCAGGCTTCCTGGTAGCCTTATGAGAATACACTGTTTACCATTGGCAGAGCATTTTGGCAAATTTTTCTTGGGCGCTCCCCACATAATCAGCTGTGCTGCTCATCCCATAAATGCATGATCCTTACAAGTTGGACATCATTGCAAAGGTAAATAAACAAGCTTTCCAACGATGTAAAATACAATGACCATTAACATTGTAACAACAGAGAAATAATCCACCAAACACAAGCTTCCGAACTTTGTTTTTCCAGTATATATTCATCACCATGAACGCACACACTGCAGTTTATTTTGACCCAATCCGACATACAGTACGCCGTCCCGCTAAACGATAAATACAAAAGAATCTCCCAATTTGGGATCGATAAAGTACATCCATCTATCTATCTGTACTCACTTCAGCACCAAATGTGTATTCAGCCTGTTCGCACAAAAAAGGCGTATAAATGCCCCGATAAAGCACAAGGTTAAGTACGCCTTAATTGATTTCCGCATGTCATTTATATGCCATGTATCCTGTAGCCTACTGACTGCAATGTAAACACATCCGCATATAAATGCTACGGTAAGA